>NW_006792830.1:0-48049 GCF_000442215.2 Lipotes vexillifer | reverse complement strand
CGTACGGAAAAAAAAAAAAAAAAAAACCAGTATCTGGAACTCCATCCCAGTCCTGGTGAATCAGAATCTTTGGCTTATATAAGGCCCAGAAGTATGCATTTTCTAAAAGCTCTCTGGGTTCTGAGATGCACAGGAACATTTAAAAAATAGAGACAGTAGGGTTCCACATGAGACTTACTGTACAGAATCTCTGGAAAAGGATAAAATAACAGACACACACATAAAAATATATCCATAGTCTTACTTGATCTTTACCACAATCCTGAGCTTAGGCTGGAGAGGATTGTTACCTGCAATTTTGGGGTTGAGTCTTAGGACTAAGATCTGTTTACAGTCACATAAGACAATATATTTCAGTATTTGTTCAAAATATTTGCTGACCTTCCCTACTTTGCCCTTCTCTGGAGCTCTACCCCATGAGAGGAGTATACTTACTGTTCTATTGACATCAGGCTTGGCTCTATAACTTGCTTTGATTGAGGAGTGTGAGTGCAAGAGGCCCGTGCCACTTCCAAGCAGAAATTTTCAGGCATTTCATTGGTCAATTTATTTTTTCCTTCTGCCACCAGACTACCATGTCCCTGTCAGTGGCTGCTATTTCAGTCAAGTTCACAGAATGAAAAAGACTTGGAATGCAGTTGCAGTCACCCTGCAGTGGTCATTAATGTGAGCACAAAAGAGACCTTTGTTAAACCTTACGGGATTTTGGGATGATAATCCCCACTCTCTACTCCCTTCTCCTATAACAGAAAAAAGAGTGAGTATTTGAGCCCAGGTCTTCTGTCCATGACTTGCTGTTTCTGTTATAATTCTCAGCAGGAGAAGAGAGTTATGTCTGATCTAGGTGGAGAGAGGATTATTTGCTCCCTTTGCTAGGGCGGCAACTGGGGGAAGGTGTGTTTTTGGTATGCTCAGCTGGAATTTAGAATAGAGATCTCAAATTTCTTCCAACCCAGAAATTCTATAGTTCTTTGACACTCCTGAAGAAACATCACTGTCCATTGTTGCTACTTGGTCTAATACAATTTGTGGGGCTGTATAGTTGAGGCTTAACTGTGGCATTAATCTGGGATTGACAGCAAAATAAATCACCATATATAACATCCCTTATATGGAAAAAAGTTTTCCAAGTTCCAAATAATAGGCAAAAAAGGTAAACTTTTGAAACAAGTTCTTGCTTTACCTTAGGGTTCAGGTAAAGCTCAAATGATATTTTCTAAAAAAAAAAATACATACATTTAAAAAGGGTGTTATTCACATTTCTCCCACAGGGGGGCCACACAAGTCAGTACTTAATATTTTCTTTTTTCCCCAATGTTTCTAATATTATTATTTTTTACATATTTATTGGCGTATAATTGCTTTACAATGTTGTGTTAGTTTCTGCTGTATAACAAAGTGAATCAGCTATACATATACATATGTTCCCATATCTCTTCCCTCTTGCGTCTCCCTCCCCCCCATCCCACCCCTCTAGGTGGTCACAAAGCACCCAGCTGATCTCCCTGTGCTATGCGGCTGCTTCCCACTAGCTACCTATTTTACATTTGGTAGTGTATATATGTCCATACCACTCTCTCACTCCATCCCAGTTTACTCTTCCCCCTCCCTGTGTCAAGTCCATTCTCTACGTCTGAGTCTTTATTCCTGTCCTGTGCCTAGGTTCATCATAACCATTTTTTTTAAGATTCCATATAAGTACTTAATATTTTCTTGTGATAAACTTGTTTACATATTTATTCCTAGTGCTTTTTTCTCCCTCCATAAATCCAGGTTGTCTCACAATTTATAACTTGAGCTAAAGAGGTTGTTTTTCAAGTTCTCTATATAAAGATAATTTCAGTCGGCTTCAGTTCTTCTAAACCCTTCATTACTATTCAAATTTTGATGTCTATGGTAGATTAAAATTTCTATTTCATTTTCAGAGATTTAAAGTAGTTTTCCCAGACTCATTTTTCTATAGCTGAAGCCTCTGAAACCAAGAGAGATGAGGTAGTTTTAATCAGAATCAAAATTAGTTACCGATGTTCCTAAATTTAAAAACTAGGATTTTGTTTTTAAAAGATGTCAAATTGGAAACATGATGATAATAATTCTTAGCAAAATGTAAATAATAATAATAGTAGCTATCATTTATTGACTACCTACTCTGGACCAGAATTTTTTGGTGCATGATTCTATTTAATCCTCTCCAAAGCAGCTTGGCAAGGTATATGTCGTCTTCATTGTTTGGGATGAGTCCCAGAGATGTTAGTTGTCATAACTACCACATGACTTTAACGGAAAGACCTGGCATTTGATCTCAAGTCCCTCAGAAGCCAAAGTCCACAAGCTTTCCTCTACACCACAGTGCCTCTCCCATTTGGCTTTGAAATGAGTTTCTACTCTGGCTATCATATTTATCATCTCAAGTTTCTTCCTCAATTACATATTTTATTTCCAAAATAAATATTTATGCACATAAACCTCTATCTCAACAGGAAGCACAGAATTAAAAATCGCATAATCACCATGAAAGCTTCAAGGGATATTCCTACGGGAAAGGGAAGTTGTGGTTTGCAAGGAGCACATGCAGGGATCCCCTTACCAGCAGTTTGTGGGCCACTGGACCACAGGAGAGTGGGGAAAGCACTGGGAAGGCAGAGATCATAAATTTGCATTTGAAGTCCCTTCATGAGCAAGCGTAATTGATAGGAATCATTTGGGTTCATTACTTAATCTATATCGTTCTCCTTATAAATGCAACTATTAAAAAGTCAGAAGAATCCATGCAAACTTTCAACCACTAGATGTCACTGTTGCTTACGAAATGTAATTGCCCACTCAGGTGAACTCTATAATGTTCATCAAGAGATTAAACACATCTGGCTCCTGACAAGGATCTTGTGTTTTTCTTGGCAGAGACAAGACACACCTATATGAATAGTTACAGAGTAGCAAAGGAGTGTGCATTCATTCGTGGCTGATTGCAAATAGGAAGGGTAGAGGTAACAGGAGCTGTAAGATCTGAGAGAAATAAATGTAAACTGGAGTTACTGTGGAAGTTTCCACAGATGTGTGACTACGATGATGTTCTAATGATGAGTAAGAGCTGGCCAAGGTAGGAAGAGAGCAAGCTGATTCCTACGAGTGACATGAGCACAAGCAAAGAGGTAGAAACAAATACTGACTTCTGGTGAAGGGGAAGATTCCTTTGGGGAAGAGTGGGAGTTGGTTGTGGAGGAGACAGATTGTATAGAAACAGAAATAACAAAGAGGAGGAATTTATTCTCCTTCCTGAATGTGCCTCTAAAAGTTTCTGAGCAGAAGAATGATGTGACGAACATTTCACTGTAGGAAGATGAACTGTTTGGGTACTGGGGTCAGGTACCAACGAAGGATCACGACTTCTTGAGCTGCGTGATTTGAGTTTTCTTCTCTGTGCAATTACTTTATCCCGGTCCTTTCGCCATTTTTCATGTTCCCTTCCCGCCAAATCTCGATCTGGAAAGAGCAGAGATAACCCCTCCCCCCCTTCCCCGCGCCCAACATAAAACTGGCACCTATCTGTCTTCCTATAGAGCAGGGGCTTCTGCTTGTCTCGTCCCCAGAGACTTGCCTTCCTCTGCTTGACCATTTCTGACATAATCTGAATTTGTGCTCTGATGTATTCAGCCAGTCAGCTCCCCTTTAGGAGAAAAAAAAAAATCAAAGCTAGGCTTTCACCTCAGTGAGAGAAACGTCTGCAAGCAAAGGCACCTCTATTCCACTTGTCCTGAACCAAGTGGGCGCCAGTTTCAGGGATTTTCTTTTTTGCCCAAACGTCACCTAATAAAGATCTGAGAACATGAGGGGAAAAAGGAACAAAACAAAACAAACCAAAACAACTTTCTGACTTTCAGCTCCTTTACTCAGGTGCTCTGAGGAGAGTGCTGAGGGCGGCCAGCGAGTAGAGAAGGTGGCGCTTCTTGAGCCCCATGCGGCAACCGGTCGGTCCTCACCTCCGTCCGGCAGGCAGGCGGGCCTTGCCGGGGTCGAAGCAGATGCGGAGCCGTTGACCTCTCGGACTTTCACAAGCCTCTCAGTTTCGCAGGCGACCACTCCGGCATCCTGTCCTCAGGCAGAGAAGCCACGAAACGTGTCGCCAAGGACAAAGATGATGGAGAAGCCACAGGGGAAGACGAGCAGCACTTTCCAGAAGGCCACAAACGCTAGCCGCGCTCACCCTGAGAGGCCGGGCTCCTCTCACGGAGGGCGTGTCCTCAACATCCGGTTCCGCCGCCGGCGTCCGCTTTCCCGCCACAGCTAACGGACAGACGCGGCCGTCGCGGTCCTGAGGTGGCTGGGTTCCTACTCAGCTGAAGACCCTGACAGAGGAGTTCACGGTAAGAAGGCCATGTGCTGTTAAACAAAGCGGACGGCAGCGGTGGTGTTCAAGTGGCGGGCTGTGGCAGAAGACGTGTACACTGAACGCGAGCTCCTGCGCCGTTCCCGCTTGGCTTTCTCTAGTTGAGAATTACGTGATGCCGAAAGTAGTGAATGTACAAACCTAGCGGCTTAAAGCATGTGAGTGGCTTCTCACTGTCCTCAGGACAGAGGCCCTCCAGGCTCCCCTAGTCCCACAGTTCCAGGCGTCCTGGGTGTTGTGCCTTCTGTCCTGGGGTTCACCAGGCTCCGGCCTGCAAGGCCCCAGCTCATTTTGTTCTGTCTGGAACGCCCTTCCGTGCCTCTTTTCCCCTTCTCACCGCGGACTCCAGGTTAACTCATACTCATTCTGCAGCTTCAGCCCAACTGTCACTTCCCTCAGGGCAGCCTTCCCCACGTAGCCTTTCTTCGTAGCATTAGGTGCTTTTCCCTCGTAGCATTTATCTTCTCAATTACGTCCCATATTTGTGTGACTTTGGTAAACCTCTGCTGCTCCTATTAGAATGTAAATTCCTTGGTAACAGGGTTCCTGTCTGCATTTGCTCACCATTATTTCTAATCTCATCACTGTGGGAGACTGGGGTGAAAACATTGGTGCTCTAGTCTGGGTCTCTTATGATTCCATGGGAGTGGGAGGGGACATAGTTAAGAAACTGAAAATTCAGAGCGAAATTCTTCTAGATAAGAGGACTCTTATCTTTTTAGCTTCATTCCAAGTTGCCTGAGAAAAGCCACTTTACATTTTATTAACAGGGCATGAAATACCGAGCCACTTGTACTCTGAGCTCTGTAGGGCATAGAAACCTCAGCGTCTTACAACTACAACGTCTTAAATGGCGTGGGGCTGTGATTGTTGTACTCCGTAAGTGAGATGAAGCTAAAAGTGTTCAAACCGTTCTGAAGACATTTCCACAAACAATAAAACCCTTCCTGAAATGACTGCAGAATCATTAGGGATTCTTGGTCAAGACGTACAGATTACTGCCTAGAGAAAGAGGGGCACCCATGGCAGTCTGGGACAAACAGGTTCAAATGGTCTTTTAATTGAAGAGTCAAATTCAAGCCTTTGGACACAATTTTTAGCTGAGTCCTTGTTGCAGACTGTTCATGAATGTGTTCTTTGGATTTTGTGCAGAGATGACAGGATCTCCCTGTGCCCAACTTATTGTGTGGATAGTGAATGACTTAAATTCTTTTCTTGGCTTAATGCTGTTAACCTCCTCCAAGAAAGATATGAGTCAATCAGTGATCTCATCCAGCTAATAGTGTGATTAGATCAGAAATGACAAAATTGTTATGGGAGAGGGCTATATGCATTGTATATTGTTCTTTCATGTTTATAGTTATGTCCAATTGTATATTGAAAAAATGATCACGACCATATTTCCAGTGCCACATGCTCCTCCAAAACCTTGCCATACACCCTCAAGGGTTGAGGTCTTTGCTCCTCTGTTTGAAACTGGATGGTGTTTTGTGGCTGTCTTGACAAAGAGAAGGTGGTAGAAGTGACACTGCATGACTACAAGGCTAAGTCAAAAAACGTGATATGGCTACTACCTGGTTTACTCTGTCTCAGGATGCTCACCCTTGTAACCCAGCCACCATGTTTTGAAGAAGCTGAAGCCACAGGGACAGGCCAGGGCTAGGTTGATCAGGCCACAGACTCAGCTGTTGCCATTATCAACTCACATATGAGACAGCCTTCATTGATTCTAGCTCTAGCCTTTAAACTCTCCCAGATGAAGCCAGGCAGTGCAGAGATAAGCGGTTCCCACAAAGCCCTGTCCAAATTGCAGGTTCGTAAGCAAAATAACTGCTGTTATAAGACACTAAGTTTTCAGGTGGCTTGTTACACAGCAGAAGGTAACTGGAGAAATAGGCCTAAACAGGGAGCAAATCATTCTATTTAAGCTTGCCTCTGTGCTTTTGTTGATTCAATTTCTTGGGCCTGAAATACCCTTTATTTTCTTCCTCTCTCATTTTTTTCACTTGCCTAAACTTCCTGCTTAGCCTTCTTGAATCACCTCAGGTCTTAATGTCTTTAGGAAGTCAGCCATAATCCTACTCAAATGCCCTGCCTGTGTGTGTAAACCTCAGTAACAGTCCTAGCCACATGGGCTATCAGGGTCCATTTAAGTGTCTGATGTCTACATCTTATTGGTGCATTCATCTTTGTATTATTCATCTTTGTATCATTAATCTTTGTACACTCAGGGACTCACATAGTGCCTGGCTCCACCATCTACTACCTGTGTGAACTTAGCCAAATTAATAAGCATATCCAAGACTCCCTTTCCTTATCTGTGAAAGGAGATAAAAGTTCCAACTCATAATGTTTTGTGAGGATTAGAGGGTAAAGTCATCTAAGGTGCTGACGCATAGTAAATGCTACATAAATGTAGCTAATACAGTTATTAGAGTAACCTCAAAATAGGAGAAACAACCGCATTCCAGAACACATATCCAACAAATGATATTTTGAGATACATTTGTCAGAGTTCTTGACCCCGCTTTCCTGTTCCTCTGTAGGGCAGCTTGGAACCCATTACCTTTTTTCCATAATATAATTTTCTTTGTACACCACCCACAGAGGGAGGACATGTGTAGCTTTGAAAGGGAACATCAATTGGATTGATGGATGGATTTTGAAACGTAGAGCCGAGATGAAATTTTTGGAAGCCAAGTGCTTGAGACAGATAAGGTGCTTTAAAGTTCAAGTGCTTGGCTTTGGATATCAGAATCCAAAGTCCTGAGGTAATAAGGCATGGAGATTATGCCAAAATCAAAGAATGTATGATGTAAGAGTTAATGAGAGAGACCCAAATCCTGCCCTGTATTGCCTCACTCTCACCTCCCAAGCAGAAGGGAATTTGTTCATCATGTCCCAGGGTTCCAAGGTGTAGCCAGGGGAGACTGGAATACTGTTAGAAGCCCCTTGGTTATCTTGGGGCTGGAGTAGCAGACCAACCATGGCCTGATGAAGTGCCTGATCTAATAGCTCTGAGGATCTCCTCAGAGTTTTGTGTACCCCAAAAGTGAGAGAAAGGATCCAGTGGAGGTGCAGAAAGAGATCCAATATAATTGAAAGAACTTAGGGCATAAAAGGAAGACATGGGGAGAGAGAGAGAGACAGAGAAGGTGTGTGTGTGTGTGTGTGTGTGTGTGTGTGTGTGTGTGTTTGCATGTGTTTGCTAGAGGCCATTTAACATCAGCACCTGCCAACCCATGAGAAGCACCTATTGAAGAGATTTACAGCTCAGCAGATACCAGACACTGTAATAGTTACTTTTTTCTTGATATGATTGGTGTAAATTCCCAGGTGTGGGTAAGTGAGTAATTTGAATACAATTTATTTAGGCAGAAGCTCATTTTTTCTTCAATTACTCCCCCTTTAGAACAGAAGGGGTCCTTTAGTCTTCAAGTGAATGGACAGCATGGTAATGTCCAGCCCATTGCAGCATCAGCCCTCTGCGAGCTCAGTGGATTTAAGGCAATCTAGTGACCATTTCCTGTTGATGGCCTTTCCAACAGCATGAATCTCTTCAGTGTGGTTTCCCAACAGTCTTAGCCAGCTGCTCTCCAAGAAACCATTGCACAGGCTTTTGTGGAGGCCAGTGGAAATATCCCGCTCCTGGAGACGTGCTGCTTCGTTAGGACTTGCAGCCCTCAGCAACGTCGACCTTCTTAGCACTGTAATCTGGAAAAGCACATGCTGTTCTCAACGATCTTGGCAACAGGCTTTATGAGAAAATTTTGTGGAAGTTGTCTTTTCCAGTTATAGCTAAACCACCAGGGTCAGTTTCTACTTTGCAGTCAAGATCCACTGATGAATATAGTTGCAAAGCCTGCAGTATCCAGAAATAAAATGCTCTAAACTCTGAATCTTGTGCAATTCAGAAGAGAAACACTATAGGGGAAGTAGTCTAGGAGAGCAGTTCTAAGAGGGGTTTTTTATCAGATTGTCTAGTTTATTGTCCTAGCTCCAACAAGTTACCAGCTCTAAGGTCTAGAAAGGTATTTTACTTCTCTGTTCTTCAGTTTTGTTTTCTAGAAAATAGACAAACACTTTCTTGGTGGGATTTTGGGATTAAATGACAAATGCATACAGAACACAGTGACTGGCATTTTGTGAGTTCTCAATGAATGTTGGCTATTGTTATCATGTTTATTATTATTTCTAGCATTGATGGTGGCAGAAAATGTTGGCTGCCTACCTATAGACACATCCTGCTTCTCTATCTTCCTTTTAATCTGAGCACTGATTTTGTGTATTTATCTGGAAGCTGTGTGCTAATAAATCTTGACTGAAAACTTCTCACTAATAAGTATTTCCCCTCTGTCTCTGATGGTATTTCCCCACCTGCTTGAAGGTAGCCATGGCCAGATCACTTGCCGTGACCAAAGAAATAAGAGAGATGATACTTGTCACCTCAATCAGTGACACTCCAGAAAGTCCCAAGAGAGAGCAATGGGTACAGAAACCCCTGCCAAAATGTGATAGACATATAGCATGAATGAAAAATAAACTTTTCAGCTTCAAACCACTGAAGTAATTGGAATGTGTTTGTCATCTGTTACCATAGCTTTACTTGGCCCGTCCCAACTCATATAGACAAGCTAACTGCATAAAACCTATTTCACTCGTAGATAACTATTTCGTGTAGCATACTTATGTCATTTTAAAAGTTCGTTTTATTTTCTTCAAAAATTATTCTTACAATCAACTGTTTTTTGTGTAAATTCCCAGAAATTATTAATTCATAGTTGTTTTGTTCATATCATGTCACACTGATTTTAGCTTTTGCATTGTGAGTTTTGTGGCTATTATTTCTAACAAGCTCAATTTGCTTGTGTCAAAATTTGCAGATATAAATTCTGATACGAAGATGTGAGTCTTCTTTAATGTTCTAATCAATAATAAAGTTTTATTAGAAAGGGAGCAGTACATAGAGCAAACTCAGAGACTAGATTGATGGATTCCAAAACTGCCTCTGCCACTGCCAGCTGTGTTACTTGGGATAAGTTTCTTAACTTTCTCTGTTTTACTCTTCTCATCTATTAAAAAATGGAGATAATATTAGCATCTAACTCATAGGATGTTTTTACAATGTCCTGTGATAAGTCTGTGATTAATCCTATGATGAGAGTTAACACATGCATACCTCATTTTATTGCATTTGCTTTATTGCGCTTCACAGATAATACATTTTTTACAAATAGAAGATTTGTGGCAACTCTGTGTTGATCAAGTTTATCAGCACCATTTTTCCAACAGCATTTGCTCACTTCCTGTCTCTGTGTCACATTTTCTAATTCTTGCAATATTTCAAATGTTTTCATTATTATATTTGTTATGGTGATCTGTCATCAGTGATCTTCGATCTTACTATTATAATTGTCTTGGCATGTTTTAGCATTAAAGTATTTTTAAATTAAGGTATGTACATTTTTTAGACATAATGCTGTTGCATACTTAATAGATTACAGTATAGTGTAAACATAATTTTTATAATATGTACTGGGAAACCAAAAAATTTGTGTGACTCACTTTATTGCAATATTCACTTTATTGCAGTGGTCTGGAACTGAACTTGCGATATCTCTGAGGTGTGCCTGTAAACTATGTTTTTTTAAAGCTCTCAGAGTAGTGCCTGGAACTATAGAAGCTGTATAAGTATTTTTAAGTGAAAAGATATTGAGGCTTAACTACTGTTAACTTTAATTTTTTATTGTTTATTTGTATAAAGTACAGTTGTTACTTGCTGTGCTTTTGTAGCTATATATTCTATCAATAAGATACGTTTTAGTCAGTTTTTAATCTGTAAAACATTTTACTGTGAATAGAATATTTATATTGATTATTTCTACTAGTAATATTTATTATAAATTATTTAAAATGTTATTTTTATTTTTATTTTATTTTATCTTACTTTTGGCTGCATTGGGTTTTTGTTGCTGTGCACGGGCTTTCTCTGGTTATGTCGAGTGGGGGCTACTCTTTGTTGTGGTTGCACGGGCTTCTCATTGCGGTGGCTTCTCGTTGCGGAGCACGGGCTCTAGGCGTGTGGGCTTCAGTAGTTGTGGCATGCGGGCTCAGTAGCTATGGCACATGGGCTCTAGAGCGCGGGCTCAGTAGTTGCAGCACGTGGGCCTTAGAGCACGCGGGCTTCAGTAGCTGTGGTACGTGGGCTCAGTAGTTGCGGTGCGCAGGCTCTAAGGCGTGCAGGCTTCAGTAGTTGTGGTACGTGGGCTCAGTAGTTGTGGCATGCAGGCTCAGTAGTTGTGGCTTGTGGGCTCTAGAGTGCAGGCTCAGTAGTTGTGGTGCACGGGCTTAGTTGCTCCGCGGCATGTGGGATCTTCCCAGACCAGGGATTGAACCTGTGTCCTCTGTATTGGCAGGTGGATTCTTAACCACTGCACCACCAGGGAAGTCCTCTGCATCCTCTTTTAAATCATAAACTTCTCAAGGTGAGAGGCGGGGTCTGGTTTTAAGAGGTGTCTCCAGCTTTGAAGATCATGTCTGGCCTTAGTAGACCCCAGTACTTCCTGAATGAGCAAATGAGCAAAGTATTATTTTCATTAAACACTCAAAAAGCTGAAGTTGAAACTTCCCTGGTGGTGCAGTGGTTAAGAATCTGCCTGCCAATCAGGGGACATGGGTTCGAGCCCTGATCCGGGAAAATCCCACATGCTGTGGAGCAACTAAGCCCATGCACCTCAACTACTGAGCCTGTGCTTTAGAGCCCGTGAGCCACAACTACTGAGCCCGCATGCCACAACTACTGAAGCCCACATGCCTAGAGCCTGTGCTCCACAACAAGAGAAACCACCACAATGAGTAGCCCATGCACCGCAACAAAGAGTAGCCCCCACTCACTGAAACTAGAGAAAGCTTGCGTGCAGCAACAAAGACCCAAAGCAGCAAAAAAAAAAAAAAAAAAGCTGAAGTTGTATGAAGTATAGTAGTTTCCCCAAAGTCAAACTGCCAATAGGTGGCATAGTTGATATGGCACTCAAAGACTGCTGGCTTCCTAAGAATTTTTCCAATACTTTACTTGTCAGGGGTAAGAAGATGAGCTGCAGAATAAGTTACTGCCATTGTGTAATCCCTTATCAGATTTAAGGTCTCAGCAGCTTGGGGCTGACCTAAGGTGGCATATAACTGTGCAAAGTCCCCTGATACATGTTCTAAAGGGGAAAGGGAAGGGAACCTTGAGGTCAAGAGGGGCTTCTAGAGAATAAGATAACACATGTGTTAGTGAAATGGAGCAGGACCCTATGGTCCTTGCTGCCCCATGTCCTCAGCCTGCCTTTTGTCTGTGGAAAAACTTTAGCGCAAAATAAGTTTAATCAGAGAAGTGAGAAAATGCAGAAACAAAGGAAAACAGTCAAAGGAGACCAAATAATAATAGTTTAGTCATTCAGCATTGTCAAGGACCTTTAGTTCTTCCTTAAGGTGTATAGATAGTATTCTGAGCCATCTCCTGTGAGCTGTCTTATAGATAATGAAACCCCCACCAGGTAGAAGAAGTTAACTACATGATGACCAGGCTGTAGCCATGACATAAGCTGCCACAGTTCCGAGAAGTGGCCTCAAAGGAATGGAAACAAATGACCCTGGAACTGAAGATTAACTGTACCTAAAACAATCAAGATGATGCTGGTCAGACTACTGAGGACCAATTTCAAGATGACTGCAGAGCTGATTGTATTGTTTCTGCATGTAGCCCCCTCCCTCTGTCTATAAAAGCTCTTGCCCCCTAATTGTCGGGGCGGGGGGAGTCGGCCTTTGGACAGATGTCCACCCTCCCCCCGCAACTGGTTGCCAGTCATCCAAAATAAAGCAAACTTTCCTTTCCACCAACCTGGCCTCTTTATTGGCTTTTGAGCGGCTAGCAGCGAGACCCCACTTTTGGTTACATTAGGAAATTGTCATATTCTTGAAAACAATGGCACATCTAGGATGTGTAGAATATTGACTCAAAATGTGGTTTAATCTCCTTAGAAGTTAAAGTATTTAAGAATGTGAGATACTTAAGTATTTTATTCTTTGATTATTTTAAGAAACATCTCTGATATCAGATTGCAAGCCCAGTTAACTGGTTAACTGGTTGACCCCAGTTAAATATTCCTATTGGCTCACGTCTTCCACCCACACCCCCATCCAATTTCCATAGAAAAGGTCTCTTTAATGTCTTTTGTTCATGACATGTCTGTGTCGTTTCTACAATTTTTTGTGGAGTAATAATCATGTTCCTCCTTGTTTTACAAATGAGAATTTTGAATGTGAAAACAAAAGATGAACTTTACTGATGCCTTAGTCTATCAACTTGATCAACACAAATGGTTTCTTTATGGTGAGTGGCACAGAAGACCCAAAGTGTCTTGTTTAATAGCTGAAACAACCCTTCAAGTCACTGATTGGTTTTCTTATTTTATTTCCATTTAAATTTCTCTAAGATAGGCTTCTTTTTTTTTTTGGCTGCTTTGGGTCTTTGTTGCTGCACAGGGGCTTTCTCTAGTTGTGGCGAGCGGGGGCTACTCTTCCTTGTGGTGCGCAGGCTTCTCATTGCGGTGGCTTCTCCTGCTGGGGAGCACAGACTCTAGGCCTGTAGGCTCAGTAGTTGTGGCTCTCGGGCGCTAGAGCGCAGACTCAGTAGTTGTGGCGCACGGGCTTAGCCACTCCGCGGCATGTAGGATCTTCCCAGAGCAGGGCTCCAAGCCCATGTCCTCTGCATTGGCAGGCAGATTGTTCACCACTGCGCCACCAGGGAAGTCCCCTAAGTTAGGCTTCTTGAAATTTGCCACTTCCCTCAAAATAGAAAACAAGCCAATAGAAGATGTTTCTCGGAAAAGCCAGCCACTAATGTGAGCAAACTCGATTTGAACATATTACTGTAAATTTACTTTGAAGAGTGATCTCATATTTAGCATGGACAACCTCTAAATGGAAAAGGTTGAGGGGATGCTGTTCAGAGAATAGTCTAACTTTTAGAGGAATTTCAGTCCCTTCCTGTTTTGGAGATACATAAAATATGCCAGTAAGTTGTGCTTTTGTTGACTTTAGTTAAAAGTCTGTTTGATGATAAGTATCTTTTCAGGTTCTTGGATGATTCATTTTGAAGTCTGGCATTAAGAAAGCATTGGAAAATATTGAGGAAAGAAAGGCTCACTACTTCTAGTTTTAGGGCATTTGACCTTCATCTCTTCCTTTCTCTTTTTAGGTTAATTTCTTAATCTTTAGGTAATCATGTGTTGACAGTGAACATTCACCTCCAAAAAGCAACAGCAGCAGTTGTGAAATATCTCTTTATGTATAAGTATGTTCATAGCATGGGATCAGAATTAATTTGTTTTAGGATTAGACTAAGCAATATATGGTGTGAACTTCTGTGGGAACAAAAATTCTCAAGATTTCTTACTGAGAAAACCATCTCTGACCATTGCCTCAGATTGCCGTCATTGGTGTTCTAAGGAAGTTACCACTTATTAACAGATATGGGGATCTGTGATGCCCAGCATACACACACACACACACACAGAACATTAAATTAAGGTAAATTTAAAGTACTAAGCAAAATAAACTTATAAGCATACTTACAGGATAAAATCAAGTGTTCTCCAAGACTTAAAGTCATGTCAAGTTTCTGTTGTTGGTCTAAAATATAGCATTTTTTTGTTACTTGGAAAGGCAAAATATTAAACCATTAGTTCTCATTATCTCAATAGCAAAATTTGTTAGATTAGTTGGCCAGTGCAAGGGCCCTGACAAAAAAGAACATGGAGCATATGAGTTTACTTAACTTTTTCTCTGTTGGGGCCTCAGAGAAGCTGGAGGAGAAAGAGTATCTGTGACAGTCTAGATTCTGTAGCTCTGAGAGGGGATTAATGGCTGGGATGAGGAGCCTTGAGTGGAAATTCCAAGAGGGGAGTGGTCAATGCTAATCAGCATTGTGACCTTCTTTAACATTGTGCTGAGCTCCATCCTACAGAGAAGGTACACCTCAAAGGAACAAATGAGACTTGAGTGTATTACTAGGAGTCACTAGAATTGTGTGAGGTCATAGCAACATCCCTGCCATTTTCTCTTTGTTTGTCCGGCAGGTGGAAAAAGCATTGTGAAAGAGCAATTTGAACAAAAACAAAAATGGAGGGATGGTGATGGACTGAGAAAGAGGGCTTCCCATATAAAAACAGGAGGTGTTTGCAGTAATCAAAGGGGGTACTGAAAATGTGCTAAGCACTTCTATAAGTGTTTTTTCTCATGAAATCCTTAAGATAAACCATATGAGATGGATCCTATTTTCATCTCCCTGTTATAGAGGAAAACACTGAGGATTAAAGATATTGAGTAACTTTTCCAGGGTCTTTAGTGTCTTTAAAGACATATAAAGACAAATAAAGCTGGTAAGTTGCAGAACTAGGATTAAAATCTAAGGACGGGCAAGGCAGTTTTAATTAAATATTCAGAGGAGGAACATGATTTAAATGGGAGTTAAAAAAATTTTTGTAGCTCTGGAGGGTAGAAATAGTAGAAGTAGGAATGAAAGGGAAGTTAGACAAAAAGGTAGATTTCAGTACATCATTAGGAAGGGCTTTCTGAAGTTTGAATTAATTCAGGGAAAAGGTGTCTTTGTGTAACAGTGAGCTTCCTAATACTAGACACGTTAAAGTGGAGATTAGATGACCACATGTTAGAGAAGCTGTAGAGGAATTTCAGATATGAGTGGCAATGGTAAACAGGTGAACTTCAAATCCCTGTGATTGAAAATTACCACCCTTGGAGTTCCTTAACACCAGCATTCATATGTATTTTTGGGCCTAGAAAGTAAGAGTTTAATCTCAGGTAATTCTGATCTTCCTAAGAGACAAAACAAAAAAGGAAAATGTATTCTCAAGTTGATAAACAGGTAGAAAATGAGTTTATCAGTGCAAGTGAACCTTTTCTTTGCTCTCATCTCAGAGGGCAATTGAACGCAAGTGTCTGTATTTGGTTGCTGGTGTCAATCAGTGAAAGAAGTATGGCATAGCAGGGACTTTAAAATGATTTTAAATTATAAATATTGTCAGTCTTGCTTGCATTTGTATCTGTGTGTCATTGATCATCACAATTTTTAATGGACATCCAGGGCCCAGTTTCTGACACATGCTTAGGGTTCCTTGGGCCTGAGAGACATAGTCTTTAAAAATCATGTATTTATCACATATTTATGTTTTCCGAATTGAATCAAATAATAATGATGTCTCATTAGCACTGTCTCTGTATAGCTTTAACAACAGAGTGTTAAAATGAATGAATAGTTCTCAATTCAGTTGAGATCTTGAGCTCTTCAAAATCCACAGTGGCACAGTAGTCACAGCAGGTGGAGGATTAAGGATGCTTCCTGTCCCATAATTATTTGTGAGCTGGATCTGCTCCTTTTTGAATAAGAAAATACCTCGTCACCCACTCTCTTTGAAAGACTTTTCTTATGTATTTACACTGAAGATGTTGGAGGAATGAGACCTATATGATCAGTAATAGGCTAACTTTATAAGACAAAGACAAAAAGGAATGATATTTAACACTGCTTGGTTGAACAAAATAAAATAGTGAGCATATGACTTATGGGTTATATATCTTATAGAAATGGACTGTTATCCAGCTAATGGAGAAGTGAAGTAAATTGAATATGATGTAGATAAGGAGAGTAAAAACATTATTATTTATTCTAATTTTTTGGCAATTAAAAAAAATTCCTTATTGATAATGTTCCTAAGGAATAAGGAAGACTTTTACCCACAAAAATCTAATGCATATTTATTGGGAGTGAGGCTTACTAATTTAATTCAGTTAAACAAATTGAAAAAAATTATTCTGCATGAAATCCTCGATTTGACCCTGAAGAAGACATAAAATCGAACATAATATCCAGAACTTCAAGACATTTACCATCTAGTACAGAATCAATCAAATGAGCCAATAACTCTAATAAAAGGCAGTATATTACACACATTGTAACTGAGGTATAAACAAAGTTCAGCGAGATTCAAAGGAGAGAATGCTCACTTCTGTTTGGGGTTGGAAAAACATACAGCTTCGTGGAAGAAATGACATTTGAAAAATAGATGGAATATTTATAGGTGAAAAGAGGGAGAGAGGGCATACCAGGGAGACAAAGGATTAAAAGCAAGATGATAGGCAGGTGAGTCAGTTCTGAGAAAGTGTGCCAGCTAGAGTGGAGCATAGGTATGTAAGGAGGTGAGAAATAGGAAATAATACAGGAGATTCAGGCTGACGCCAAGCGTGGTGAATTTCCTGTACTAGGCTGACAGGTGTACATTTATTTTCACAGATGATGAGGTTGTTAAAATGTGTAGAGTTGAGGGATGGTACGGTCATAGGGCTGCCCAGTATTGTGTGCAGATTGTCCACTGAAAATGTTAGAGGGTGCCATTCACAAGATAACTCTGTATATTTCTATATTTATTATGACCAGTCATTGTAAATATGTTATGACAGGTTTCCTGACAGATAAGTCAAGTGTGTTGAAGAAGGGGTGTCTTTTTTGATTTGTACAAAAGCACCAGATGGGCTAGTGGTGGCCTGGGACAGCTGTGCTGTAGGGAGACATATCTTATAGCAGAATATAGGACCAATTGCTTCAAGGAGAGACTGAGGGCTTTGACAATAGTAGACACAAAAATAGGAACGTAGCTTGGTAAAGACAGGCTGATGTAGCATCTAGATGGAAGAAGGACCCATAGATGACTTCAAAGACAGGTGACAGATAGTGGTGGCAAATAGGAAACAGAAAAGTGAGAAAGGAGGTTTCTTAAGATAGGGGAAAGGGAAGTAGATGGAGGGCAGAGATGAGAGGCTCCATTTTTTTTTTTTTTTTTTTTTGCGGTACGCAGGCCTCTCACTGTTGTGGCTTCTCCCGTTGCGGAGCACAGGCTCCAGACGCGCAGGCTCAGCGGCCATGGCTCACGGGCCCAGCCACTCTGCGGCATGTGGGATTTTCCCAGACCGGGGCACGAACCCGTGTCCCCCCTGCATTGGCAGGCGGACTCCCAACCACTGCACCACCACGGAATCCCGCGAGGCTCCATTTTGAACATTTTGGAGCCAGAGGTGTTAGCTGAACATCCAGTTGGAAGTGTCAACTGTTAGGTTGAAAAGCTGAAATGTTGGTCTGGAGGGCAGGGCGGGAGTTGGGCTAGAGTCAGCCATATCAAAATGATTACTGATATAACAGGAGAGCCTTTACAGAGAGACAAGTGGAATACAACTGGTGTCAGAAGCAATAATCCTTCTTATCACATTTTGCTCTCTAACCCCAAAAGAATTAGGGATAAATCTTGCAAAAGGAGCCTGTTTTCTTAGTACTGTGGTTGTTGGATAATGTGTTTCCTTTCCAATTCCTGCCAACCATCAAACACAGTCAGCATGTCAGCTTTTATATGTAAACATGTAAGTTTTTTCATTATAAGATTAGATAGGAGCGTTGGCAGGAGAGGTTTTCTGACCAAAGGTAGAATCACTGATGACTTGGTAATATTTTAATGGAGAAATAGAGGCATAGAAATAAGTTATAAAATCCAATCAACTTCTCACTCAAGAAAGTAAGAAATGGCAAAAAACATATAAAAGTATTTTTCTTTGACCTTCTTATGTACTCTATGTGGCTCCATATTTTTATCTCGGTGTTTTTCAACATGATATATGACAAACCCACAGCTAACATCATACTCAATGGTGAAAAGCTGAAAGCATTTCCTCTAAGATCAGGAATAAGAAAAGGATGTCCACTCTCGCCACTTTTATTCAACATAGTTTTGGAAGTCCTAGCCAGAGTAGTCAGAGAAGAAAAAGAAATAAAAGGAATCCAAATTGGAAAAGAAGAAGTAAAACTGTCACTGTTTGCAGATGACATGATACTTACTATACATAGAAAATCCTAAAGATGCTACCAGAAAACTACTAGAGCTCATCAATGAATTTGGTAAAGTTGCAGGATAAAATTAATACACAGAAATATGTTGTATTTCTATACACTAACAATGAAAGGTCAGAAAGAGAAATTAAGGAAACAGTCCCATTTACCATCGTATCAAAAAGAATAAAATACCTAGGAACAGGGGCTTCCCTGGTGGCGCAGTGGTTGAGAGTCCGCCTGCCGATGCAGGGGACATGGGTTCGTGCCCCGGTCCGGGAAGATCCCACATGGCGCGGAGCGGCTGGGCCCGTGAGCCATGGCCGCTGAGCCTGCGCGTCCGGAACCTGTGCTCTGCAATGGGAGAGGCCACAAGAGTGAGAGGGCCGCGTACCGCAAAAAAAACAAAAAACAAACAAAAACAACAACAACAACAAAAAATACCTAGGAACGAACCTACCTAAGGAGGCAAAAGACCTGTACTCTGAGAACTCTAAGACTCTGATGAAAGAAATCAAAGATGACACAAACAAATAGAAAGATATACTGTATTCTTGGACTGGAAGAATCAATATTGTGAAAATGACTATACTACCCAAAGCAGTTCACAGATTCTATGCAATTCCTATCAAGTTACCAATGGCATTTTTCACAGACTAGAATAAAAAAGTTTTAAATTTGTATGGAAACACTAAAGTCCCCAAATGGTGAAAGCAATCTTGAGAAAGAAAAACGGAGCTGGAGGAATCAGGCTCCCTGATTTCAGACTATTCTACAAAGCTACAGTCATCAAAACAGTATGGTACTGGTACAAAAACAGAAATGTAGATCAATGGAACAGGATAGGAAGTCCAGAAATAAACCCACACAGATATGGTCAATTAATCTATAGCAAAGGAGACAAGAATATACAGTGGAGAAAAGACAGCCGCTTCAATAAGTGGTGCTGGGAAAACTGGATAGCTACATGTGAAAGAATGAAATTAGAACATTCACTAACACCATACACAAAAATAAAGTAAAAATGGATTAAATACCTAAATGTTAAGACCAGATACTCTGAAACTCCTAGAGGAAAACAGAACACTCTTTGACATAAATTGCAGCAATATCTTTTTGGATCCATCTCCTAGATTAATGGAAATAAAAACAAAAATAAACAAATGGGAACTAATTAAACTAGAAAGCTTTTGAACAGCAAAGGAAACCATAAACAAAACAAAAAGACAACCTATAGAATGGGAGAAAATATTTTCAAGCGATGTGACTGACAAGGGATTAATCTCCAAAATCTACAAACAGCTCATACAGTTCAATATCAAAAAACAAAAAACAGAAACAAAATACAAAAAAAACAACCCAATCAAAAAATGGGCAGAAGATCTGAAAAGACATTTCTCCAATGAAGACATACACATGGCTCATAGACACACCTAAAGATGCTCAGTATTGCTAATTATTAGAGAAATACATATCAACACTACAATAAGGTATCACCTCATACCAGTCAGAATGGCCATCATTAAAAATCTACAAATAAATGCTAGAGAGGGTGTGGAGAAAAAGGAATCCTCCTACACTGTTGATGGAAATGTAAATTGGTACAGCTACTATGGAGAACAGTATGGAGGTTCCTTAAAAAACTAAAAATAGAGCTACCATATGATTCTGCAATCCCACTCCTGGACATATATCCAGAGAAAATTTGAAAAGATACATGCACCCCAATATTCATAGCAGCCCTGTTTACAGTAGCCAAGACATGAAAGCAACCTAAGTGTCCATCAACAGATGACTAGATAAAGACGATGTGGTATATATATATATACAATGGAATATCACTCAGCCATAAAAAAGAATGAAATAATGCCATTTGCAGCAACATGGATGGACCTAGAGATTATCATACTAAGTGAAGTAAGTCAGACAGAGAAAGCCAAATATCATATGATATCACTTATATGCAGAATCTTAAGAAAATGATACAAGTGAACTTTCTTACAAAACAGACTCACAGACATAGAAAACAAACATGACTATCAAAGGGGAGGAAAGGAGGGATAAATTACGAGTTTGGGATTAAAATATACACACTAATATATATAAAATAGATAACCAACAAAGACCTACTGTACATCGCAGGGAACTATACTCAATATCTTGTAATAAGGTATAATGGAAGAGAATGTAAAAAAAGAATATATAATATATATGTATATAATTTCAATAAAAAAGAAATCTGGTACTAAAGTTAATTTATGTTTCATCAGGCCAAAAAATTGATGATAAAAAATAGTCCAGAAGTACACTGGGTGGCAGATAAACAATTAGGAGATGAAAATGTTTGCCTTATGTAAGTCTTACGTACAGAATGAAGGCTTATTTTAATGGCTGTCATGGGCTTGTCTTCTCATGTTTTTAGACTGTCTGGCAGGAATATTTCCTCGTATTAGTGCTCTCATATTTACTTTGTTAGGATGATCTCAGAAGCCAAGAAGACATCAATATTCTGAAAGTTAGGTGTAAGTTGACATTTAAATACAATCTATTCTCAACTCATCCTATCCCCTATTTTATGCTGTATTAATGGACACCAGTGTCCAATCTAATCTGGGAGTTATAAAAAATTGGTTCTTCTGTGTCTTCAAGGAAAGTTTAAAAAAAAGGGGAGCAACATATAGGTCATCACTATTTCCTTGATGTTATCATTTTAAATACTAATATGACATTGCTTTATTTGTTTCCTGAACTTTTCAGGGAGGTAGAAAAATATTGTTTGCCAGTATCTCTAGGTTGATAGAGGAGAATTTGATATTATATCAATCTATTTGAAATTTAACATTCTGATCACCTCACTTGAATGTTCTATTATAGATATTCAGTTCTCTAGCTGATATTCCCATTGAACGAGAATGGCTTTTTTCTTTAATGTAGTAAGTATTTAAGAATGTTATTAGTGTAGTAGAGAGATTAAGTGAAATATTTAATAAGCACTTTAACCTACAAATAGAAATATATGTAACTTTTAAAATAATGTTTAATGTAGATCAATATTTGTAAGATAAAATCATGGAAAAAAATTTGGGCCTTTGTAAACAGTATTTGGGGTGTAAAGTTCATGAATTTGATTGTACATTTAAAAATACAATGGTTGGAAACATCAAATCTGTATAAACAAAGATGTTCTAATGGATGTGGTGAACTGGTCTCTCAGATTATATTTAAATTTGAACAATCTCATTCTCTCATCCATTTAGAAATTGTTCTAAATTATTATCCTATATTTTTCTATTTTATAGATTGAAAAATGTGCCAGATCTTATATTATTGAAAAGGGAATATATTTAGTACCTAGCTCTTCATAAATGACACAAAGCTGTGAATTGGGTTGTTTTCCTCAATTCTGTGAATTTACATTAATAGAAACTAAACCAACAAATAAACATGCACATTAATATTCACTTAAATATACCATTTAGCCTCTTAAATAAAAAATAGCTCTTGAGCTGTATTTTGTCAAGAATATATTTATTTAGTTAATGCAGCTTACCCAGCTGGTCTTTATAAATATATTTACTGATATCAGTGACAACTGAGAAGATTAGTCAGTGTGTGCAAGAATATAATTTTCTTAAGAATTTAAATCAGGTAAAAATTCAGAAGAGAAAATAAATGGCTGTTGAGTGTATTATAGAAATGACTGTAAAATGAACCTGGAAAAGAGAAAATATATCTGGTTTCCAGGGGTCAGAATTAAATTGCCTTTTCATTTAGAATATTAAAAAAATGTTTTGAAATATTTCTACAATTCTTTTAAATTTCATTTAAAAATACTTAGGGACTTTCCCAGTCCAGAGTAAGTCTGGAGGCCAGAATATTAAAACCTTTTGAGGAAAAGTTTTGCTTTCAGACTTCCCCAAGGATGTGGTGAAATCTCTTGGGAACAGTCTTGAAGAATTATAGAGATGTTGTTCTTTCAAGCTTTCACTTGGCCCTGACAGCCTGCTTTTTGATGTTTTTTTCCTGCTACTGAGAAAAACGTAGAATAGCTAACCAATCAACTAACCAACCAAACAAACAAAAGCTGCATCTGTAGAAATGTATAATTTGTGAAATTGCCTATAGTCAATGCCTCAAAAATATGGTTTGAAGCGTAAGTGGCTGGTGATGCTGAGAGCAGAAAATAATTACATTCTCCTGTTTTCCCTGGTTGACAGCATATGACCTGAACTATTTGTCCATAGCTCTTCTGTTTTTCTTTAAGAAAAACCACATGTACAATTAACTAGGAGATTAAACTGTGTGATTGATATGGATTGAATTGTGTTCTGCCTAAATTCCTATGCTGAAGTCATAACCCCCCATTACCTCAGGATATTACTGTATTTGGAGGTAGGGTTTTTAAAGAGGTAATTATGGTTAAGTGAGGCTATTATGGTGAGCCCTAATCCAATCTGACTGGTGTCCTTATAAAAAGAGATTAGGACATACAGAGAGCAACATCAGGGATGCATGTGCACTGAGAAAAGGTCATCAGCAGGCCAAGTAGAGAGACCTTGGGAGAAACCAAACCTGTTGACATCTTGATCTTGGGCTTTCAGCCTCCAGAGTTGTGAGGAAAAACACCAGAATGTGGTATTTTGTTATGGCAATCCTAGCAAACTAATACAGTGATAATAATGAAGTAAGTACTAAATCTTTGAAGAGAAAAAGCATTGAGTCATTTAAATCTATTATAAAGGTACACATCCTGACATCTGAACTACAGGCTCCTGTATATATTGGTACTCATGTAACAATTCTGGTTTCCTCTCATGTTATTCTCATTTAACACATATAACTGTTGATACTTGTTTATCTGACCACTTCCTTCATTCCACCTGGACTGCTTACTGTTTATTCCTTTCAGCCGCCTCCAAGTGCATGTTGCAGGAAAACGTCTGTGAAAAAAACTGGTCATGAGTTCTCTCTCCACTTTTAAAAAATTGTTGTAAAAAACACATGACATAAAATTCATCATCTTTACCATTTCTAAGTGTACAGTTCAGTAGTGTGTTCATATTGTTGTGCAATGGGTCAGAAATTTTCATATATGGCTTTTCATACATGACCTTTATTATGTTGATATTATTTCCTTCTATTTCTAGTTTGTTTTAAAATCACAAATAATTGTTTTATTATGATCATTAATTAAAAAATGATTATAAATGATTGAAATGATTAAAAAATGATTAAAAATGATTAATTACAAAAATGATCTTAGTTGATGCAGAAAAAGCCTTTGAATTTTGTCAAAGCCTTTTTCTGCATCAACTGAGATCATTTTTTGTCCTTCATTTTGTTCATGTGGTGATTACATTTGATTGATTTTTGTATGCTGAACCATCTTTGCATTACAAGAATAAATACCACTTTTTTTTTGTTTTTTGTTTTTTGTTTTTTTGCAGTACGTGGGCCTCTCACCGCTGCAGCTTCTCCCATTGTGGAGCACAGGCTCTGGACGTGCAGGCCCAGCGGCCATGGCCCATGGGCCCAGCCGCTCCGTGGCATGTGGGATCCTCCCAGACCGGGACATGAACCCGTGTCCCCTGCATCAGCAGGCAGACTCCCAACCACTGTGCCACCAGGGAAGCCCAAATATCACGTTTTTAATGCACTGTTGAATTTGGTTTGCTAGTATTTTGTTGGGGATTTTTGCATCAGCATTAATCAGAGATAATGGTTTTTAAGTTTTCTTTTTTTGTAGTGTGTTTTCTGGCTTTGGTATCAGGGTAATGCTGACATCATAAAATGAGTTTAGAAGGGTTCCCTCTTCTGTTTTTTGGAAGAGTTTAAGAAGGATTGGTATTAATTCTTCAAATGTTTGGTAGAATTCACCAGTGAATCCATCTGGTCCTGGGTTTTTCCCTTGTTGAGAGGTTTTTGATTACTGATTCATCCTCCTGACTAGTTATAGGTCTGTTCATATTTTCTATTTCTTCATAATTCAGTCTTGGTACCTTGTATGTTTCTAGAAATTATCCTTTTCTTCTAGATTGTCCAGTTTATTGGTATAATTTTTCATAATAGTCCCTTGTGATCTTTTTTATTTCTGTGGTATTAGTTATAATAATGTCTTTTGTTTCTGATTTTAGTTGAGTATTCTCTCTTTTTTTCTTAGTTAATCTTAAGTGTTTAACATTTTAATTTATATTTAAGCAAATCCATTTTTTAATAGTTGTGAGAACATGTTACTTAAACCCTGGAAGTTTTCATTTGTTCATCTGTAAAATGAGTGTATCATTACTGTGCCAGGTTGCTGTCTCCTACTTACATTCAACTCTTTACTGTCACATTCTTGGTGCTGAATAAATAGTAGTATCATTTTAAATTATTTAAGTAAGAGAGAAATTCCTCTCCTCCTGTAGATCACAGATCCTTTTCTCATTCTTTTTCAAAAGAATCATGAACTGTAAGTTCACACGTATTATTAGTATTCACTGCATAGGAATTTTAAATCTTGGTGCTGTTTTGTCTCATCATTCTTACATAATTCTCCTTTTAATTGTATGGCCCTTCTGTGCACATGTTTAACTCCATAAGGATAGATTACTTTCAGAAGCCTTTCATTTTTCGTTTCTTTATACTTGACCATGGGTTGATACCTCACCAGTAGAATTTTTTCTTTAAGTGTTCTTCCAACTGTATTTTCTATTAAGTATAGTAATTTCATGGTCATTCCATATACTAGGGGACATTATTTTCATATATAACTCTCCTGTAAATTTAAAGAACTTGAGAAAAGTGAAAGCTTATTCATTCCCTGTATACCTGTTTTTAGTAGATGTGGTTTCAATTTTTAGGATACAAGTGAATATAAGCTTTTTTTAAAAATTCTTTCTGGATTGCTTTTCATGTGTGTTGGTTGGGAATGCTCTTGTTTGATTTACAGCTTGATTAAACATAGCTGAGTTTTAATTTTAATGTAATTAAGCTGTCTGAAAACAATTATAGCCATGGATAATGCATATTAGAATTTTTCTTATTAAATCCCAACCCAAAAGCAGTATTTGGCTTTATAAACAAAGGGAAAATCATTTGATTCCCATGATTGAAAACTATATACAGTGAGTTTTATTGGCAATGTTGTTAATCATTGATTGTCCTACAAATCATGGTGGGTAAAACATTTATCTTTGGAGGGTGAGGAAAGGGAACTGGGTATAGAGTGAGGAAATATAGGATTATTGTACTTTCTTAAAGTTATGCAAATATATTGCAAAACTATTAGTGAATTTAACAATTCCTACCTTAAACTTTATTTTCTAGCCCAAAGCTATTCAAGGCTAACATTGCAGGCATATGATTTAGAGTCAGATCAGCTTAGATTTGATTTACAGTTTCAACTTCTGCTGTGTCAACAAATAATCCCCAAATTTCAGAGGCTTACAGTAATAAACATTAATTTCTTGTTCATGTTGCATGAGGGCTGTGGGTTGGCTGTTGCTTTGTAGGTATCAGCTGGGCTTCATGTCTCTTCTAATTTCTGGGGCTTTCTCTTCTTATGGTGAAGAGAGGTCAAGGGGGTAGACCACACAAGTACATTGGACCCTCACATCCCATTAACCAAAGCAGGCCACATGACCTAGCCCCAAATCAGTGGGACAGAGAAGTGAACTTGGCCTCTAGGAAAGCATGGCAAGGGTGAGGAGGGAATGACATGAATAATAATTCAATCTACCGCAAGAACCTGTCTTGGAAATACTGTGGACCCTTTCTGGGTAATCCCATAATAAGCTCAACTTGTCAATTCAGACTAGAAAATTATTTCTAAGTCAGAGAATTTTAGAAACAAAAGAATTTTTAAAGTAATGATTCTTTTATTCAAAGTGATATTGTATTTTGAGGCCCCAAAGTAGAAAGATTGAAGTGGGGTGGAAGACCCAATATCCTACTTGCTGACTGCTTCCTCTTCACCACCTTGCTTCCCCTCCCTCTGGTTGCTGGCAAACCCTGAGGGGATTTTACAGAACATAATTTGAAAATCACCAGTGCAGAGTTTCTCAGTACAGGCTTCACAGATGTTTAGGGATGTTAGGTTGTAAAAAATGTAAAATATTCTGTATAGGTTGAACAAAATTAAACAGAACTGCAGGAATTCTCAGAACTTTTACTGTGTTAATGTTTCTTGTGAATTTCCAAGAGGGCTATATAGGTCTCAGTATTGCCCAAACTTTTTGTGAAACAACTTAGTGCTTTGCAATACATTTTATGAACTGCTACACTAGACAACTGCTCTTTTATTAAAAAAATTATACGTGAGGCAGAGGCTTGAGACGGAACAATTAACTGAGTTTTTCTCATCTAGATAGTAGCAGAGATCAGATTAAAATTCTGGTCTCCCCCCTCCCTTTCCTGGAGTCATGTTGCTGAGTTTGTTCCTATGACCAGGACATACTTTCAAAGTGATGTCATGGCTCACAGGGTATTTTAACCTTTGAGAACAATAGGCCTGGTGAATGCCTCTGTTAGGGTCCAATAAGAAAGAAATTGAAACTGAGTGACCATGAGTAATTGGTTTCACAAAGTGAATGAAGGATTGTATAATCTGATGTGAAGTAACTGTTGGGACAAATCGCTGCATGAGCAAATGCTCAGTGATTTTTATTTTCTCCAGTGAATTTAAGGCTCCATTCATTAAGAAAATCACAGATATTGAAAACTGTGATTTTCCATTCTACGCAAACTCTGCTCCTTTCTTTCCCTTTATCTTTTGTTCACAAGTAAATGACTGTTGTGAATCTGTATAACTTATGTCCTAGGTTATTGTTTGAAAAGTTCTTTGAGAGTAATGATATACTACTTAGGGGCTAAATTTGACCCTAATTCTTTTCAAGAGTTTCATCGCTATTATACATTTAGAGGGAGTAATCATCATCAATTGTATGTATCTAAGAAAAATCCATGAGGATAGAATGAAGAGAACCTTATCCTTATATAATTACCTGTGATTTAGAAACCCAAAATTTCAAGTGGATTAAGGTATCAAAAATATATTAGTAAATGGGAAATACCCAAAAGAATTAGGATGAACATTTGGAAGAAGTTGTTTCATGTCTCATAATATCTGCAAAATACAAAAGTAGAGAAAAGAATAGCAAAATGAGTCTCGAGAAAGAGAAATACTTTTTAATTTAACCTAGATTGTTTCATAACTATTGAGTAAATACAACTTCAGATTTTCCTCCATTGTTCTTATAGACTAAGCATCCTGTTCCTTTTATTTTTTACTTGATAGATGAAAGATGCAAGCGTAGTGTTTATAATTTTATGAGCATTTGCCTTAGGCATCAATGATTCAAATTGCAAACGAGCAAATATAAAACTTTACAGGTGTGTGTAAATGAAGACCATATGTGAATATAAAGCTATGATAAGAACACAGATTAAAGGATGACATTGATTTTTAAAATCTGCAGTTAAGGTGAAATTTTATTTTAGGTAAATACAACGACCTCTCATTTCATTAGCTTTTGTTACCTCTTGAATATTCTCCCATTATTTAAAATAAGTAACATACTTGGCAACGGCTTACTCACTGATTCACAGTTTTGTAAAAGCTGCTCTAAATTTTCCTTTTAAGAGTTTGTTCTAGTGTGTCCCATAAAAGATGTCTGTATTTTCTGGGACTTGATTTTTTTCCCTCTCAGACTAAAAAACCCCAAACAAACCACTTTTAATTGACATTGACATATTATATACAAACAGAAAAGTTTGTACAAATCATAAGTGTATACTTGGTGAAATTTTCACACATTTAACACACCATATAATCTGCACCCTAGGAGGACCCCTTCATATTTCGTTCTATATGCTTACAAACTTTGTATATAAAAGCAAAATTTGTAGGCCCATTATCCTCCAGTTAGGTCATTCAGAGTTTAGAATTCTTACCCTCCTTTGGGAATTGACAGCATTGTGAATTTGATTGTACATTATACCCAAATAAGTTTGTCTGCTTATTCTGTAAATACTATTTGAAATTACTCTGATATTTTTACCAGAGCTAGGTGCATCCACTAGTGCTCAGAATTCTTCTATCAACTTGGTAGCCTCTGATCTTGAACATAGGTGCCTATTTGAGTCTGCCTGTTTGTCCAGATTTTAGCTGTTATATTCAGATTGCATAAATAGTAACCAAGATTAAATATTGATGTTTTAGAAGTAGATACACCTATATATAAGTCGTATATGGGATTTTCTCTTCCCTCCTTATCTTCCTGGTCTCTTATGGAAGGTTAAGTCTTCTCTTACATGAGAGGAAAGGTCTTTAAGAATCCAGCAGTAGTGTGTTTTATTTCATGGCAAAACCAGTCTTTTGAAAGTTGATTTTAGTTGTTTGCCGTTTGTCACTGGACAATAATCCCTCTATAGTAATGTATCTGTATATCTTATTATATATTACTATTGATACATCTATACTATCACATGTATGATATATAATATTAAAGTTTAAATTTATTTAAAATATTAAAAAAGAATTTCTTACGTTTTTCTGTTGCATGTTCTTAGAATACACCTTCCTTAGAAAGATCATTTTTGGTCTCTTAACCCAAAGTAGTTGGCCACCTGACCCTACTGTGCTTTCTTAGGACAAGCCTTCTGTTCTTTTCCCCTGTAGTACTTACTGCAATATGTAAGAAAAGATTTGAATTTGTTACTTAATGTCAGTAATAGTTTACAGAAGAGACCTATTTTGTTCATGGTGTATCTAGTGCTGAACACTATGCTCCTCATGTAGTGCAGATTCAGTAAATATTTTTTCATGAGTGAATGCTTGAACAATACGAGTATGTCCTTTAAATAAATGACACTATAGGTATTGGGCCTTCTCCTTGCATAACGAGAGCCATCTGCCTTGTACTCAACCCTAGGTCCCTTGCCGACCTGAGTTTGAGCTTCACGTTTCTCTTACTTTCTTCTCTCTGTCTCTGCCCTTGTGTGCCATTCAGAGAACCAGTCTCTGGTCTCTTCTCTCCATTGGATCGTCCCATCTGGTATGTGGAGATGGAGGGTTACAGAAGTGCTGAGTGCCCAGAGCCAATTCTGTGAGCAGCTGTGTCCATTTTTGTAAACCGAGAAGCAAGAAGGTTGAACTGCACTGTCCTAAGTCTGTTTCCTGTAATAATATACTTTCAAAACCCTAATAACTCTAGGGCTGAGCATTTGTTCTACTTTTCATAGCCATTGACTCAGAGACTGGTATTTACCCTTGAGCCCTGGCTAGGTGGCTGAGGTGCTACTCTATGATGATGGACTTCTCTGGTTTTACCTGTCAGCCTCTCTACCAGAAGTTTGACCACTGCCATCACTGGATTTCCCATGACTTCTCAGCTTGTATTATGGATGATCAATGAATTGAGGTCAGATTCCCAGATGCGAACTGCTTACAAACTGTGGTGCCATAGTCCCTTGGATGCCATGCCTTGGCTGCCAAATTATCATTCTGTTTGTTTTCACAGCTTGGTCTTTCCCTCCTCTAAGCAGTTCCAGATTCAAACTATGTCTTCTTTGTCTACCTCTTGGGTGGCAGGGCTGTGCTAGGTGATGTTCAGAGATATGATATTCATATTATTCATGTATTGTATTCTTCACCCCTGCCCCCATTCATGATCTATCATATAATAGGAAAGCACTTCAAACTCATTTACACTAAAGTGGAGTTGATTGATATCAGTAAAAAGATCACCATTTCCAGTAGTACCTATTTTTTGCCATGGTTCAGTTTTATACTATTAAGATGGACCTCTAATAGTGGAAATACAAGCTTTTGCTTATAAATGGGCACTTGTTTTTCTGGGCAAGTGGCTCTCTTTGTTATTTCTGAAATGCACTCTGAGGTGACTGCCTCCATGGCCCAGGCTAAGGTGCTCTGTGGTTATGGCATTTGACCTATATTTTAATTTGAGACACCAAAACGGGCCTGTGTTTCCAGATCCCAGTTCCAGAGGAACTGTATTGGCCCAGTATTACCTATTTGCATATAAAAGCAAATCCTCCAGAAGATGGCAATAAAGATTAAGCATGTGTGAGCTAGCAGAAGCAATGTGCAAGGCATAGAGTCAGGTTTAGCAGCCTCAGGCAGGACATCTTACCTCACTCAACTAATTACAGAGTAGTTATTTAAAGGAAACACTGTATTTATTGTTTTTCACATCTTTATCGGATTATAATTGCTTTACAATATTGTGTTAGTTTCTGCTGTACAACGAAGTGAGTCAGCTATGTATATGAATCACCATATCCCCTCCCTCTTGAGCCTCCCTCCCACCCTCCCTCTCCCAACCCTCTAGGTTGTCACAAAGCATTGAGAAACACTGTATTTAAATTGCTTCATTTGATAATTAAGTTATTAAAAAATAGAATTTTAGGAAATTGCTTAAATAAAATAATTGGATATATTTGATTTTTTTCTTCCTTAGGGTGATCCTGGAACAGGTCCCCTCTGTTGTTCTGATGACTGTGCCAAGTTTTACAGAAGGCAAATTAATCAGCTTTTGTGAAAAAACACATGCTATCATGTGCTGCTGAGATCAGGGTGAGGGAGGGTTATGGGAGTTGATAAAGTAAGTTCAGGACAAAAATAAATGTACACTATGTAGAGTAAAAAAAAATATTTTGTTTTAGGGGAATGTATTAGCATTACTAACATACTGTTTACAATTCTTCAAAGGAAATAATATGGTAGATACTGTCAATTATTTTTTCTAACACCCACTTCCACCCCTTCTCCCTTGGGCACTTCTCTTGAAGTTAAGCATGTGATCTATTTCCAGTTATTTTTGATATTGAGCTGCATGAGCTCTTTGTATATTTCAGAGATTAATCCCTGTTGGTTGCTTTGTTTGCAAATATTTTATCCCATTCTGAGGGTTGTCTTTTTGTTTTGTTTATGGTTTCCTTTGCTGTGCAAAAGCTTTAAGTTTAATTAGATGCCATTTGTTTATTTTTGTTTTTATTTTCATTATTCTAGGAGGTGGATCAAAAAAGATCTTGCTGTGATTTACATCAAAGAGTATTCTGCCTATGTTTTCCTCTAAGAGTTTTATAGTGTCTGGCCTTACATTTAGGTCTTTAATGTATTTAGAGTTTTTTTTTTTTTTTTTTGTGGTACGCGGGTCTCTCACTGTTGTGGCCTTTCCAGTTGCGGAGCACAGGCTCCAGACGTGCAGGCTCAGCAGCCATGGCTCACGGGCCCAGCCGCTCCGCAGCATGTGGGATCTTCCCGGACCGGGGCACGAACCCGTGTACCTTGCATCAGCAGGCAGACTCTCAACCACTGTGCCGCCAGGGAAGCCCTTGAGTTTATTTTTGTGTATGGTGTTAGGGAGTGTTCTAATTTCATTCTTTTAGGTGTAGCTGTCCGGTTTTCCCAGCACCACTTATTGAAGAGACTGTCTTTTCTCCATTGTATATTCTTGCCTCCTCTGTCATAGATTAGGTGACCATAGGTGTGTGGGTTTATCTCTGGGCTTTCTATCCTGTTCCATTGATCTATATCTCTGTATTTGTGCCACTACCATACTGTTTTGATGAGTGTAGCTTTGTAGTATAGTCTGAAGTCAGGGAGCCTGATTCCTCCAGGTGCGTTTTTCATTCTGAAGATTGTTTTGGCTGTTTGGGGTCTTTGGTGTTTCCATACAAATTGCAAAATTTTTTCTTCTAATTCTGTGAAAAGTGCCATTGGTAATTTGATAGGGATTGCATATTTCCAGTTAATGAAACCTGGGGATGGGGCTGGCTAGAGATCATTAATGTGATGATCAGAACTAAGGAAGTCATCTTGTAACCATGAGTTTACAAACAAGAAAAAGGCTATGAGTCTGAGATGTGACCCTCATAGTGTTGAGTCATTGAGCCCATGTGTGCAGCTGCCCACCTTCAGCAACTTGGTGTATGAGTTCAACATGCAGTTACTCAGGAATTCTGGTACTTGCAGCCAAAATCATGGTTGAATACTATTATATGCTGTGAAAGTTATACACATTATATTAAATTTCACCCTTACCACATGATGAGCCAAGTATTATGTATGAATGAGGTAAAGAGATGTATGAATGAGGTACAGAGGTAAAGAGATTTGCTCTTCTGGGATCTTTCCTGCATTAGAGTTGGAATTCAAAATCAAGTTGTCAGATTCTAGCACATAATGCTGATAAATACTCTGATGGAATTCATACAAACTATGTCTGTTTTGGAGTCCAGGTGCAGTAGAACATCCTTCATTGTATTTTTCCTCCCTAAATGGTTCCATGACAAAGTTACCCACATTTATGAAATTTATACCTTTGAAAACAGAATGTAAAGATTCTCATCTTCAGAAAAAAGCACAGCAAAGAGAATGATGATCTAGATTAGGAATTTGATTTATTTTATGAGTCACAAAGCACACAGAAATAATTGGTTTGAGTTTACTTAAAATTGCAGGTACATTTTGGAGAAGAGAATTGGTCAGAGCAGCCTAAGAAGCCTGGTAAGCAGAGAACTCATCTTGTTTTTTTTAGGTTGTTTGCTCATAAGACCCACTAGTTTATAGTGAAGTCAACTCCTACCCCAGGTGCTTCTTACTGATACAAGTTTGAAAAGCAGAAGGAAGAAGTGGGAATTTGAAATCCGGGGAGATGAATCTAAGAGAATGTGGCACTTTTAGTTTATTCTACTCAGTAGGTGCCCTCAGTTTTTGCTCCAAGTAAATCACCACCAAATAAATGTTAAAGGCAGCTGCGCCCTTCCTTGGAGATGTAGTAAAGCTTTAAAAAACAGCACAGAAAGTCAAGGCTGTCTCTGACTCTTCTTGGAGTGTTTAATGATTTTCTACTCTGGATAAAAAACAAAAAACGCTTCATGTGTGCCTAGCAGCTCTTACCATGTTTTCACATTCCCTATTCCAAGGAGTTTTGAATTTTTTTCTTAGTTGGCCATTCTTTTTAAAACTTCGACTTCAGGATTAAATATTACAATTTAAAGATGTGAATCAGTTGGATGATTTAGGCAGGGAGGGTGTAGGATGGGCTGTCAGGAGGTGGGATGGCTCCAGGAATATTTTAGTCCAGAGTTGTTGGTAATAACATCAGCAGACAATACATTTTAAAAGAAGAATTTTTCAAATTAAAACCTAATTATCCTTAAAACTGAAGCTAAGAATGAACTAAGCATTAAAATTTATATACAGTGTTTAAATTTCTTCTTCCACATTATTCATGTGAACATGATGCACAAATGAGGTATCACATTTGATTTGGTTTGGACATTTTTTTTTCTGCCTTGCTTTATTTAAAATTCCTTATTTCCATAAGATGAACATTATAAGTGAATTATCTGCCAAGCCCTTTTAAATTTTTAATTTAGCTAAATGTAATTTTGTTAAAAACAAAATATTTTTAATAAAATATATATAGTGTAATTGCACAAAATAAATAAAAGACTTCCTTACATAACCACACAGAGGGGATTGAAATGAAATGATTATAAATATTGTTTACATAATTCCCAGCTAGTAGTTTTAAAAAGCATTCTCTAATTGAAAAAAAAAAAAACTTAACAAAAAACCCCAAGTAATTGTTAAAATTGAGTCAGAAATAGATAAGAATGACTTTTCTTATTAAACTAAGAAAAATTGACTGAAATACATAATCTCTTTTTAAAGGGAAAGCATGACATACCTTTAAAAATTAATCTTTTAAATTTTGAATTGGTAGAAAAGTTTATATATATATTTATATATATGTAATTCTAAAGTACAGTAGCAGTTATGGTGAAAATTCCTTGGCTAAATACCCACTGAGCATAGGTTCTTTATTTTTTTCTTGGAAATATTTGAGGACTCATTGTACATAGAGCATATTAAGCTATACATCATACATATTGTACAATACAGTTGTGATGCAGTCAGTAGATACAGACTCAGTTGTTTTTCTTTATTAATATTTAAGAGAGTCCATTGCAGATATGGAGAAATCAGGTATTGTGGTGGCTGAAATTCTGAAAGTTTAAATAGAAAAGAAAGATTTTATTTAGGTGAAGAAGTAAGAGAACTGAGATTTCCACTCATATTTGCTCCTTACAGCCCTATGCCCCCTCTCAGTACTATTGTACATTAGGTTAAACTTCATTCTGGTATTGTATTTGTTTGACTAGAATGCTCTAACTTTAATAAGAGTGTTTATCAAATCATTTACAAAGTTAAATATTGACTGTCTTTCACTAAAAGCTGCTGGAATTTCCTGTTTCACCAGTCTCTGTTCAGAGAAGTGGCCATGATGTCTGCATCTTGTATAGTTGTCCTGGAATCAACCCTAACATTAGTACCTTTATCTTTTGTGACATCTTGCAAGGTTTCCTGAGCAGTCTGTACAGCCATGCAAAGAATATTGTGTTTTGTTTTTTTTTTTTTTTTAAATAGATTGCTCCTAGCAGTCCCCTTATTGATTGAATTGTTAATCCCATTTCTCCCATATCGGTGATGTCATTGTAAATTGTCATGGTATGAAGGGTGGGTTTTACCTTAAGCCCTAAGAATGCTTCAGCAGAAGGGAGTCTTCTTTTCCCACAAGTACTGTACTCAAACTTTGAGAAAATACTTGTTCTTTAGCCTTTGCTATGCTACTGGAAGATCTTCACTCTGTTAAACTTTGAAAAATGGCAGTAGGCGAATTAACTTTATGAATCTGTGAGATCAGAATTCTACAGACTGTAAATGTGTTTGAATTCATTCATTAAGGCTCCAAAAGAAAAACAAGGACCTTTCTACTTTTCTTCCATGATTATCATATAATAAAAGAGCTCATTACATATTAATTCTGTTATTTGTATATTCTCCTAGTTACCCATTTCTAGTAGGTAGCTAGGCTGTGTTACCATAGTTAAAGAATTTTTTTTTCTGTATAGACAGAAGACATTCTATTATGTTTGTTCATAGTTATAAATCTATGTTGGTACCTAGTGCCTTCAGGGAAATAAAATGGCTCTTTATAACTTCTGGTGGTCCATTGTATTTTTTTTTTTTTTACATCTTTATTGGAGTACAATTGCTTTACAATGGTGTGTTAGTTTCTGCTTTATAACAAAGTGAATCAGTTATACATATACATATGATCCCATATCTCTTCCCTCTTGCGTCTCCCTCCCTCTCACCCTCCCTATCCCACCCCTCTAGGTGGTCACAGAGCACCGAGCTGATCTCCCTGTGCTATGCGGCTGCTTCCCACTAGCTATCTATTTTATGTTTGGTAGTGTATATATGTCCATGCCACTCTCTCACTTTGTCACAGCTTACCCTTCCCCCTCCCCATATCCTCAAGTCCATTCTCTAGTAGGTCTGTGTATTTATTCCTGTCTTAACCCTAGGTTCTTCATGACATTTCTTTTTTCTTAGATTCCATATATATGTGTTAGCATACGGTATTTGTCTTTCTCTTTCTGACTTACTTCACTCTGTATGACAGACTCTAGGTCCATCCACCTCACTACAAATAACTCAATTTCGTTTCTTTTAATGGCTGAGTAATATTCCATTGTATATATGTGCCACATCTTCTTTATCCATTCATCCAATGATGGACACTTAGGTTGTTTCCATGTCCTGCCTATTGTAAATAGAGCTGCAGTGAACATTGTGGTACATGACTCTTTTTGAATTATGGTTTTCTCAGGGTATATGCCCAGTAGTGGGATTGCTGGGTCATATGGTAGTTCTATTTGTAGTTTTTAAAGGAACCTCCATACTGTTCTCCATAGAAGCTGTACCAATTCACATTCCCACCAGCAGTGCAAGAGTGTTCCCTTTTCTCCACACCTCTCCAGCATTTATTGTTCCTAGATTTTTTGATGATGGCCATTCTGTCCGGTGTGAGATATCTCATTGTAGTTTTGAGTTGCATTTCTCTAGTGATTAATGATGTTGAGCATTCTTTCATGTGTTTGTTGGCAATCTGTATATCTTCTTTGGAGAAATGTCTATTTAGGTCTTCTGCCCATTTTTGGATTGGGTTGTTTGTTTTTTTGTTATTGAGCTGCATGAGCTGCTTGTAAATTTTGGAGATTAATCCTTTGTCAGTTGCTTCATTTGCAAATATTTTCTCCCATTCTGAGGGTTGTCTTTTGGTCTTGTTTATGGTTTCCTTTGCTGTGCAAAAGCTTTGAAGTTTCATTAGGTCCCATTTGTTTATTTTTGTTTTTATTTCCATTACTCTAGGAGATGGGTCAAGAAGGATCTTGCTGTGATTTATGTCATAGAGTGTTCTGCCTATGTTTTCCTCTAAGAGTTTGATAGTTTCTGGCCTTACATTTAGGTCTTTAATCCATTTTGAGCTTATTTTTGTGTATGGTGTTAGGGAGTGATCTAATCTCATACTTTTACATGTACCTATCCAATTTTCCCAGCACCACTTATTGAAGAGGCTGTCCTTTCTCCACTGTACGTTCCTGCCACCTTTATCAAAGATAAGGTGTCCATATGTGCGTGGGTTTATCTCTGGGCTTTCTATCCTATTCCATTGATCTATCTTTCTGTTTTTGTGCCAGTACCATACTGTCTTGATTACTGTAGCTTTGTAGTATAGTCTGAAGTCAGGCAGCCTGATTCCTCCAGCTCCATTTTTTGTTCTCAAGATTGCTTTGGCTATTCGGGGTCTTTTGTGTTTCCATACAAATTGTGAAATTTTTTGTTCTAGTTCTGTGAAAAATGCCAGTGGTAGTTTGATAGGGATTGCATTGAATCTATAGATTGCTTTGGGGAGTAGAGTCATTTTCACAATGTTGATTCTTCCAATCCAAGAACATGGTATATCTCTCCATCTGTTTGTATCATCTTTAATTTCTTTCATCAGTGTCTTATAATTTTCTGCATACAGGTCTTTTGTCTCCTTAGGTAGGTTTATTCCTAGATATTTTATTCTTTTTGTTGCAATGGTAAATGGGAGTGTTTTCTTGATTTCACTTTCAGATTTTTCATCGTTAGTATATAGGAATGCCAGAGATTTCTGTGCATTAATTTTGTATCCTGCTACTTTACCAAATTCATTGATTAGCTCTAGTAGTTTTCTGGTAGCATCTTTAGGATTCTCTATGTATAGTATCATGTCATCTGCAAACAGTGACAGCTTTACTTCTTCTTTTCCGATTTGGATTCCTTTTATTTCCTTTTCTTCTCTGATTGCTGTGGCTAAAACTTCCAAAACTATGTTGAATAAGAGTGGTGAGAGTGGGCAACCTTGTCTTGTTCCTGACCTTAGTGGAAATGCTTTCAGTTTTTCGCCATTGAGGATGATGTTGGCTGTGGGCTTGTCATATACGGCCTTTATTATATTGAGGAAAGTTCCCTCTACACCTACTTTCTGCAGGGTTTTTATCATAAATGGGTGTTGAATTTTGTCAAAAGCTTTCTCTGCATCTATTGAGATGATCATATGGTTTTTCTCCTTCAATTTGTTAATATGGTTAATCACATTGATAGATTTGCGTATATTGAAGAATCCTTGCATTCCTGGAATAAACCCCACTTGATCATGGTGTATGATCCTTTTAATGTGCTGTTGGATTCTGTTTGCTAGTATTTTGTTGATTTTTGCATCTATGTTCATCAGCGATATTGGCCTGTAGTTTTCTTTCTTTGTGACATCCTTGCCTGGTTTTGGTATCATGGTCCAGATGGTGGCCTCGTAGAATGAGTTTGGGAGTGTTCCTCTCTCTGCTATATTTTGGAAGAGTTTGAGAAGGATAGGTGTTAGCTCTTCTCTAAATGTTTGATAGAATTTGCCTGTGAAGCCATCTGTCCTCAGCTTTTTGTTTGTTGGAAGATTTTTAATCACAGTTTCAATTTCAGTGTTTGTGATTGGTCTGTTCATATTTTCTATTTCTTCCTGATTCAGTCTTGGCAGTTTGTGCATTTCTAAGAATTTGTCCATTTCTTCCAGATTGTCCATTTTATTGGCATAGAGTTGCTTGTAGTAATCCCTCATGATTTTTTTTATTTCTGCAGTGTCAGTTGTTACTTCTCCTTTTTCATTTCTGATTCTATTGATTTGAGTCTTCTCCCTTTTTTTCTTGATGAGTCTGGCTAATGGTTTATCAATTTTGTTTATCTTCTCAAAGAACCAGCTTTTAGTTTTATTGATCTTTGCTCTCATTTCCTTCATTTCTTTTTCATTTATTTCTGATCTGATCTTTATGATTTCTTTCCTTCTGCTAACTTTGGGTTCTTTTTGTTCTTCATTCTCTTATTGCCTTAGATGCAAGGTTAGGTTGTTTATTCGAGATGTTTTCTGTTTCTTAATGTAGGATTGTATTGCTATAAACTTCCCTCTTAGAATTGCTTTTGCTGCATCCCATAGGTTTTGGGTTGTCATGTCTCCATTGTCATTTGTTTCTAGGTATTTTTTGATTTCCTCTTTGATTTCTTCAGTGATCACTTCGTTATTAAGTAGTGTATTGTTTTGCCTCTGTGTGTTTGTATTTTTTACAGCTCTTTTCCTATAATTGATATCTAGTCTCATGGCGTTGTGGTCGGAAAAGATACTTGATACAATTTCAATTTTCTTAAATTTACCAAGGCTTGATTTGTGACCCAAGATATGATCTATCCTGGAGAATGTTCCATGAGCACTTGAGAAAAATGTGTATTCTGTTGTTTTTGGATGGAGTGTCCTATAAATATCAATTAAGTCCATCTTGTTTAATGTATCATTTAAAGCTTGTGTTTCCTTATTTATTTTCATTTTGGATGATCTGTCTATTGGTGAAAGTGGGGTGTTAGAGTCCCCTACTATGAATGTGTTACTGTCGATTTCCCCTTTTATGGCTGTTTGCATTTGCCTTATGTTTTGAGGTGTTCCTATGTTGGGTGCATAAATATTTACAATTGTTATATCTTTTTCTTGGAGCGATCCCTTGATCATTATGTAATGTCCTTCTTTGTCTCTTCTAATAGTCCTTATTTTAAAGTCTATTTTGTCTGATATGAGAATTGCTACTTCAGCTTTCTTTTGATTTCCATTTGCATGGAATATCTTTTTCTATCCCCTCACTTTCAGTCTGTATGTGTCTCTTGGTCTGAAGTGGGTCTCTTGTAGACAGCATATATATGGGTCTTGTTTTTGTATCCATTCAGCCAGTCTGTGTCTTTTGGTGGGAGCATTTAATCCATTTACATTTAAGGTAATTATTGATATGTATGTTCCTATTCCCATTTTCTTAATGCTTTTGGGTTTGTTATTGTAGGTCTTTTCCTTGTCTTGTGTTTCTTGCCTAGAGAAGATCCTTTAGCGTTCGTTGTAAAGCTGGTTTGGTGGTGCTGAACTCTCTCAGCTTCTGCTTGTCTGTAAAGGTTTTAATTTCTCCGTTGAATCTGAATGAGATCCTTGCTGGGTAGAGTAATCTTGGTTGTAGGCTTTTCTCCATCATCACTTTAAATATGTTCTGCCAGTCCCTTCTGGCTTGCAGAGCTTCTGCTGAAAGATCAGCTGTTAACCTTATGGGGATTCCCTTGTGTGTTATTTGTTGTTTTGCCCTTGCTGCTTTTAATATGTTTTCTTTGTGTTTAATTTTTGACAGTTTGATTAATATGTGTCTTGGCGTGTTTCTCCTTGGATTTATCCTGTATTGGACTCTGTGCTTCCTGGACTTGATTAACTATTTCCTTTCCCATATTAGGGAAGTTTTCAACTATAATCTCTTCAAATATTTTCTCAGTCCCTTTCTTTTTCTCTTCTTCTCTGGAACCCCTAAAATTCGAATGTTGGTGTGTTTAATGTTGTCCCAGAGGTCTCTGAGACTGTCCTCAGTTCTTTTCATTCTTTTTTCTTTATTCTGCTCTGCAATAGTTATTTCCACTATTTTATCTTCCAGGTCACTTATCCGTTTTTCTGCCTTGGTTATTGTGCTATTGATCCCTTCTACAGTAGTTTTAATTTCATTTATTGTGTTGTTCGTTGTTGTTTGTTTCATCTTTAGTTCTTCTAGGTCCTGTTAAATGTTTCTTGCATTTTCTCTATTCTATTTCCAAGATATTGGATCATCTTTACTATCAGTATTCTGAATTCTTTTTCAGGTAGACTGCCTATTTCCTCTTCATTTGTTAGGTCTGGTGGGTTTTTATCTTGCTCCTTCATCTGCTGTGTGTTTTTCTGTCTTCTTATTTTGCTTATCTTACTGTGTTTGGGGTCTCCTTTTTGCAGGCTGCAGGTTCTTAGTTCCCGTTGTTTTTGGTGTCTGTCCCCAGTGGCTAAGGTTGGTTCAGTCGGTTGTGTAGGCTTCCTGGTGGAGGGGACTAGTGCCTGTGTTCTGGTGGATGAGTCTGGATCTTGTCTTTCTGGTGGGCAGGTCCACGTCTGGTGGTGTGTTTTGGGGTGTCTGTGGACTTATTATGATTTTAGGCAGCCTGTCTGCTAATGGGTGGGGTTGTGTTCCTGTCTTGCTAGTTGTTTGGCATGTGGTGTCCAGCACTGTAGCTTGCTGGTCATTGAGTGAAGCTGGGTCTTGAGGTTGAGTTGGAGATCTCTGGGAGATTTTCACAGTTTGATATTACGTGGAGCTGGGCAGTCTCTTGTGGAGCAGTATCCTGAAGTTGGCTCTCCCACATCAGAGGCATAGCTCTGATGCCTGGCTGTAGCACCAAGAGCCTTCCATCCACACAGCTCAGAATAAAAGGGAGAAAAAGTAGAAAGAAAGAAAGAAAGAGGATAAAAGAAAATAATATAAAGTAATATAAAATAAAGTTATTAAAATAAATAATTATTAAGAAAAAAAATTTTTTTTTAAAGTTAAAAAAAAAAAAAGGACGGATAAAACTCTAGGACAAATGGTGAAAGCAAAGCTATGCAGACAAAATCTCACACAGAAGCATACACGTACACACTCACAAAAAGAGGAAAAGGGGAAAAAATAATAAATCTTGTTCTCAAAGTCCACCTCCTCAATTTGGGATGATTCGTTGTCTATTCAGGTATTCCACAGATGCAGGGTACATCAAGTTGATTGTGGAGACTTAATCCGCTGCTCCTGAGGCTACTGGGAGAGATTTCTCTTTCTCTTCTTTTTCTCACAGCTCCAGGGGCTCAGCTTTGGATTTGGCCCCGCCTCTGCTTGGTGGTCGTGTGAGGCGTCTGTTCGTTGCTCAGACAGGATGGGGTTAAAGGAGCCGCTGATTCGGGGCTCTGGCTCACTCCGGCCGGGGCGAGGGAGGGGCACTATGCGGGGCGAGCCTGCGGCGGCAGAGGCCAGCGTGACGTTGTGCCAGCCTGAGGCATGCTGTGCATTCTCCCGGGGAAGTTGTCCCTGGATCCTGGGACCCTGGCAGTGGCGGGCTGCACAGGCTCCCCGGAAGGGAGGTGTGGATAGTAACCTGTGCTTGCACATAGGCTTCTTAGTGGTGGCAGCAGCAGCCTTAGCGTCTCATGCCCGTCTCTGAGGTCCGCGCTGTTAGCCGCACCTCATGCAGGTCTCTGGAGCTCCTTTAAGCAGCACTCTTAATCCCTTCTCCTCACAGAGAAAACGTTTTCTCCTCACAGAGAAAACGTCTCTTGCGTCTTCGGCAGCTCCAGACTTTTCCCTGGACTCCCTCCTGGCTAGCCGTGGTGCGCTAACCCCTTCAGTCTCTGTTCACGCTGCCAGTCCGCTTCCTGCGCTCCGACTGAAGCCCTGTCTGCCCCGGCCAGTGAGCAGGCAAGCCTCTCGGGCTAGTGAGTGCCGGTCGGCACCGATCCTCTGTGTGGGAATCTCTCCGCTTTGCCCTCTGCGCCCCTGTTGCTGTGCTCTCCTCTGCGGCTTTGATGCTTCCCCCCTCCGCCACCCACAGTCTCCGCCCGCGAAGGGGCTTCCTGGTGTGTGGAAACCTTTCCTGCTTCACAGCTCCCTCCCACTGGTGCAGGTCCCATCCCTATTCTTTTGTCTCTGTTTATTCTTTTTTCTTTTTCCCTACCCAGGTACTTGGGGAGTTACTTGCCTTTTGGGAGGTCTGAGGTCTTCTGCCAGCGTTCAGTAGGTGTTCTGTAGGAGTTGTTCCACATGTAGATATATTTCTGATGTATCTGTGGGGAGGAAGGTGATCTCTGCGTCTTACTTTTCTGCCATCTTCCCCCGGCCTGGTCCATTGTATTTTAAAGAAGATAGAATGTCCTATTTATTTGTAAAGTCTGCTTGTTGAGTTGATGTGGCTAAATAATTGGTGAAATTTGAATATGGATTGTGAATTAGATAACAGCATCAATGTTAATTTCCTAAAGTTGTTCATTGTACTAGAGCTTTGTAAGAAATGTCCTTTTCTCAAGAGATACACACTGAAGTATTAAAGGGGTAATGAAGTACAATGTCTAAGGTTTTCTCTCAGTTGGTTCTGGAAATTTTTTTACGTGTACATGCACATACAAATAAATAGAGAGTGAGAGAGAGAGATTATGCAAATATGGCCAAAAATTAACAATTGGTGAATCTGAGTGAAGGGTACAAGAGTCCTTTGTATAGTTTTTGCAACATTTCTGTAAGTTTGAAATTATTTCAGAACAAGAGAGAAAACATGCCTTCAAATTAAGACTTAAGCAAAAGCGAATATATATTTCTGGCCACCATGTGTATTTTATTAATCCATGTATTTTATTTTTGCACTTTTAAAACAATGAGAAAGCATATCTATGACTTTTTAGGACATCTGGAAGCAAGGAAGGGCGAGAGACTTCCATTATGGCTGTGGAGACTGATAGTAGTAGCTACAGGAATTGGATTCTCTGAATGCTTCCTTCCTGTCAGACTGAAAACAAGTACCCCTGGAGAGCTGCCTCTTCAACTCTGCACTGGGGGGAAGGTAGGGGTTTTATTTTTTCTAGTTTCTTCCTTCTAGTAAGAAATCAGTTATGTGAATGTGCTAATCAAATTCATTCATACACAATAATAATTTAGAGGAATAAATAAGTGGAACACATTAAACCTGCTATACTCTTCTGAGTAATCAAAAATCTTGATTTTTTTCTAATAAAATATAAAAGTATTTCTTTAAATTGGAATTTTGCATGTAATGTTATCAAACACTTTTAGTTGGTTATACATCAATTATTTGAATTCAAAGATAAGATTAACTGTGATTAACTATCTCAGTTTTTCCTAGGCTTTATTGCATGTGATTTTATGCTTTTCAACAAAAATAATTTCTTACATGCTTGGATGAATATATTTAATTGTTATGCCTTTGCAAGACTTTTAAAAATTAGGAAAAACATCCCCACCAGACTGTAGATCGGAAAATAGGACTGTTGTGTTGTTAGCTTGTATAAATTAAGCCAGGTAAAGTGAGGGTTAGTAATCAGTGTTAGACAAATTGGCTAAAATGACATGCAGAGGACTGAAATAACTTCTACAAAGTAAACTAATCTCTACTTGAGTTTACCCTGTAATCTATGGCTTCAAGCCTAGAATTCTGTATAAGGCTTACAAGGTCTCTTAATTATAGTGTTTATAATTAGACGTTATATAGTCATCCTTGGTTATTCCCTGCATTTGTTTATTCTAAACTGCAATTTAAAAGACCCAATGTTTTTTCTGATTGAGAGCTCCAGAATCCAAGCTGCTTTCTAATTTGCAATGACAATATTTTGAGCTTTAATAATATTGTGATTTTACACAATTTATATTTGTAATTTAATAATGTGATATTTTGGTTGTTATGACATCTTACATGTTATGTTTTTAGCAATATGGTTCTGTTTTCTCATTTATAGAATACATTAAAAAAAGAATCACTTTGAATATTGATTCATTCCTAAAATCAAAGTATGCTACACACGTATTACTGGTACTCTCAACTCATGTTGCAAGAAACCTTGTTAAGTCCTACTTTGTGTGCTAAGAAAAGTGTTGATTCCTCATATCTGTCTGGATGCAGGTCTTCAGGGTTCAATCTTGCCCATATCTCTGTGATTATTTCCTTATCCTTGGCCACCCCGAATCTTCTTCTGAATGTTGAAACCTAAAGTTCCTATTCTGTGCCCTCCTGTGTCCTCTGAGTAGCCATTGTATGTAACTCTGTTTCTCCTCACTCTTCTTATTTCATTGTTCTTTTTAAATGGGGCTTTCATCTTTACCGCTGTAAACGAAGCCACAACCTACTCTGGATATATTTTCTATTATTGCTCCATAATGGCAGGTCATGCAGAATTAGGAATTACATAAACAGATTATATAATGAAAAAGAAAAATTAAGAAAAGTTTTCATGGTGCCTTAGGCCAATATCAATGAAGCCATGAATATTTTTTCTTTTATCTGCCTCTTCAGCCTCTTCCTGGCTAATAATCTTTATAGCATTCCCATATTTAATATTTTGAGCAATGCTGTAGTCAGAATCAATGCCAAACTGGAACCTTACACAGTGGCCATTTACCTCTTAATGTCAGCTGTTTTTAAGAATTAAAAAAAGAGGCCCATTTTATTTAAATAATTATTAAACACAAGCAGTGTTAGCTGAGTCAGGTAGCTGTTGCTATTTGTGGTGGACTTTTGTATCTTGTTTAAAATTCAAATTTGTGTGTGTGTTTGTGTGTGTGTGTGTGTGTGTGTGTGTGTGTGTGTGGTTTTACAGTTTAATACATATGTGTTATGTAACATAAATACCATATATTTCTCTAATTAGGTTCTCTTTCATTTCCTGCTTGCTGAACTATTTAAGGAGACTTGCGCATTGTTCATCTTTACTTCCTTGTAAACACCTCTGCCACCTAGTGGACTGTATGAAATTAGTCAGGTTGGCTCAGTAGGTTGTGTGATTAAGCACAGATGCTCAAATGTCGAGTATAATTGGAGATGGCTGTAAATCCTGGATTTATATGTTAACCTATACTAAGATAAATTGAGTAGCCAGTCTGTACTAGGTGAAATATATTGTACCCTGAGATCTCCACACAGAGAGAAAAGTGGCCTCTGCACTTTAAGTAGCTGTTTTGGGTAGCTCTACTGAAATGAGCTGTGAAGGAGGTCTCATAAGAAGTATAAGGAAACACCCTTAGGACGAGGGGTCAAATGCTTGAAGAAGAAGCTCTGACCCTTGGGCATTGCCAGTGGGGGATAATGGGACTCTATGGAAAGCTGGGAATATCTGGGAAGCCAGCTGGAAAACTTCTGCTTGAAGAGCCAGCCTTTGGGTCATACTTTTATCACAGATGTAATGAAATAAAACTATATCATTACTATTACCAACTTAATAAATAACAATCACTAGTTGAAATTATCATCTGATTTACACGTTCTGTTTTATCTTTGTAACTACACACAGGTTGTTCTAAAAGTTGTTGCCTATTCATAATCTGAGATTAATTATCATAAAAGTGCTGGGAATGGGGGCTCCCCTGGTGGCGCAGTGGTTAACAGTCCGCCTGCCGATGCAGGGGACATGGGTTCGTGACCCGGTCCGGGAAGATCCCACATGCCGTGGAGCAGCTGGGCCTGTGAGCCATGGCCGCTGAGCCTGCGCGTCCGGAGCCTGTGCTCCACAACTGGACAGGCCACAACAGTGAGAGGCCCGCATACTGCAAAAAAAAAAAAAGTGCTGGGAATGGAATCCTTTTGATATTTAATGCACTAGTGCTAGCTTCAATTTTGGACATCTTATTTTCAGAAAAATTGGAGAAATTCAGGGATGAATTAAAGAAACAAAACCACTTGTCAGCCTATGAAAAAAATTTAATTGAATTGAGATTATTTTAATCTGGAGATAAAAATTTTAAATTAATTAAGTAATCATCTCCCACTATAGCTATTAGTAATATTGGAAGAGTCTTTATAATTTGGGGGCACATTAGCAGGTGTATTCCCAAGCAGTGTACAACTTCATATTCTCTTCATAATATGCACACCAAAACCACTCTGGAATTGGAGACTGAAGTTTTGCTTTGGAATTTAGAATTTAAATTTAGGCCCTTTGTTTCCTCCAGAATTTCGTGTATTTGTTTTATTTTATTTATTAAAATTTTTTTTTATTGGAGTATAGTTGATTTACAGTGTTGCTTTAGTTTCTGTTGTACAGCAAGGTGAATTAGTTATACATATACATATATCCACTCTTTTTTAGATTCTTTTCCCATATAGCCCATTACAGAGTATTGACAGAGTTCCCTGTGCTATAATCGTAGGTCCTTATTAGTTATCTATTTTTTTTTTTTTCGTGATATGTGGGCCTCTCACTGTTGTGGCCTCTCCCGTTGTGGAGCACAGGCTCCGGATGTGCAGGCTCAGCGGCCATGGCTCGCGGGCCTAGCTGCTCCGCGGTATGTGGAATCTTCCCAGACCAGGGCACGAACCCGTGTCCCCTGCATTGGCAGGCGGACTCTCAACCACTGCGCCACCAGGGAAGCCCTAGTTATCTATTTTATGTATAGTAGTATGTATATGTCAAACCAAATCTCCCAATTTATCCCTCCCCCTTCCCCCCCCCAGTAACCATAAGTTTGTTTTCCACATCTGTGACTCTATTTCTCTTTTGTAAATAAGTTCATTTGTACCATTTTTTAGATTCCACATATAAGTGATATCATGTGATATTTGTCTTTCTCTGACTTACTTCACTTAGTATGATAATCTCTAAGTCTCCATCCATGTTGCTGCAAATGGCATTATTTTGTTCTTTTTTATGGCTGAGTAATATTCCATTGCATATGTGTACCACATCATCTTTATCCATTCCTCTGTCAATGGACATTTAGGTTGCTTCCATGTCCTGGCTGTTGTAAATAGTGCTGCAATGAACATTGGGGTGCATATATCTTATAAGATATTGATGAAAGAAATCAAAGGTGACACAGAAAGGTGGAAAGCATTATCTTGGATTGGAAGAATCAGTATTGTCAAAATGACTGTATTACCTAAAGCAATCTACAGATTCAATGCAATCCCTACCAAATTGCCAATAGCATGTTTAACAGAATTGGAACAAAAAAAATTACAATTTGTATGGAAACACAAAAGACCCTAAATAGCCAAAGCAATCTTGAGAAAGAAAAATGGAGCTGGAGGAATCAGGCTCCCTGACTTCAGACTATACTGCAAAGCTGTACTCATCAAAATAGTATGGTACTGGCACAAAAACAGAAATATAGATCAATGAAACAGGTTAGAAAGTCCAGAGAAAAACCCATGCACCTCTGGTCACTTAATCCATGACAAAGTAGGCAAGAATATATGATGGAGAAAAGCCAGTCTCTTCAATAAGTGGTGCTAGGAAAACTGGACAGCTACATGTAAAAGAATGAAATTAGAACACTTCCTAACACCATACACAAAAATAAATTCAAAATGGATTAAAGATCTAAATGTAAGGCTGAATACTATAAAACTCCTAGAGTAATGAAAGTAAAAACAAAAATTAACAAATGGGACCTAATGAAACTTAAAAACTTTTGCACAGCAAAGGAAACTATAAAGAAGTCGAAAAGACAACCTTCAGAATGAGAGAAAATATTTGCAAATGAAGCAACTGACAAAGGATTAATCTCCAAAATATACAAACAGCTCATGCATCTCAATATCAAAAAAAACAAACCAATCAAAAAATGGGCAGGAGATCTAAATAGACACTTCTCCAAAGAAGGCATAACAGATGGCCAAGAGGGACATGAAAAAATGATTAACATCACTAATCATTAGAGAAATGCATATCAAAACTACAATGGGGGGGCTTCCCTGGTGGCGCAGTGGTTGAGAGTCCGCCTGCCGATGC
>NW_006792828.1:0-2454 GCF_000442215.2 Lipotes vexillifer | reverse complement strand
TGCTCCGCAGCGGGAGAGGCCACAACAGTGAGAGGCCCGCGTACCGCAAAAAAAAAAAAAAGGGCCGTTCAAATGCCATTCTCATGGGCTGCAGACTTAACATAGGTTGTAACCTACATCTTGATGTTCTGCTTGTGGAGCACCTATGGCAAGAAACGCAAGGTGTGTTTTAAGGCCAGCCAGCATGAGAACCTCCTGGAGGTGCCTGCTAAATTCAGATTCCTAATGCATAAAAACCTCTAAGAGGAGGGCTGGAAATGTGCATTTTTAACATGCTCCTTGGGCAATTCCCATGACGTCAAAGTTGAGAACCACTGCTTGATGGATACACAAGGTGACTGACTAGACTGAAGACAGCGGTCCAAATGCAGAGGCTGGCTCACATTTAACAAGCCCCAGTCCATCCTTAGCAGCTATGTCAGACAAATGAAGTAAAGAACAGAATCTTACGTGAGCAGCTGGGAGGCAGCTCTGCACCCAAGGCCTCTCCCTCCTCTGGCCCGATGTGGGGTTCTGAGGAGACCTGCATTATAACAGGACCTTCAAGATGCAGACTGGGGAGCCACGGTCAGCCCCAAACTGCTCAAGATAGCATGAGGGAAAATGAACTTCTTCTGGGATGGGTTTGGAAGGATGGGTTGCCCTGTATTTTTCACAAGCAGCCCACCTAATTCTGGCAAGTTTCAGGTGCAAGCTTGTGAAGAACTGCTTTCTAGGGAATCTCCATGGGCGTGGTGTTCGAGGTTGCTAACAATCATTTTGTGACCTTTATACACGATCTGACAAGGATCTGTACACGTGCGGATGTTCTGCATTTTCGAATAATTCTGCGACTTAAAGCAACTCCATACCTCCCTGGCCCCTGTACCGAGAGGGCGAATGGCAGCGCTCACATGACATGGGAGATGACGGGAAGCAGCTGGTAAAGGCTGCTAGGATTTGGATTCTCCCTCTGCACTTACAGGGGGCTCAGCTGGGCAGGCTTGTGAACCCTTGTCTGAGGCGGTCCGGCCGTCATCTTGCAACAGTGATAACTGATCGTTTCTGTCATTTATCTTTGCTGCATCTGCCTCCAGCTGACCTGACCTTATTTCCTCTGGATTTGTTTTTCCTTTCAAGTCATGACCACATTTAAGTTAAAGAAATCTTTTTAAGAACAAAACCCCAAACTCACACTGAAGCCACAAGGGAGGGAGAGTAGGGAAGCAGTGACTTCTGTTACAAGAATCATAAATAAGTAATGACAGTGGTCCTGGAGACAGGGAGAGGCAGTGCTCTGCTCCTTCCCATCTTAGAAGATGGAAAATGAGAAGAGATTATCTTAGGGGAAGACATGCAAATACTTGCCCTTGTGGGCACAGGCTGCTGTTTCTGATAACCCATGTCCAAGGCAACAAGAAAGAAATTTTAGATGGTAGAAAATGCACACGAGAAGAAAAGGGCCCTAAATAAAACATTTTTAAAGCATCCATCCGTTTTGGGAAGTTTCTGGAACTGGGAGACAACTCACTTTCATATAGGAGTAACTGTAAAAAAGAAGCAGGACTACCTTGCTTTTGAAAAGTGCCTGCATCCCACAGTTTCACTGAATAAAGGAGTCACCTGCCATCTTTACTGGCAGCTTTAGCTCATGAGTCAAGTTGAATTTTTTAATTCAAAATTTATAATGTAATAATACTACTTAAACTTACACTGCACCTTTTCCTCAGGAAACTCAAAGAACCTCCTCAATTTCAAATTACTCATCTTTTATAGCAATCCTGGTCACGTCTATGGGAGTCAAAATATTTTAGTAAGTACTTAAAAATAACGCTTACTGAGTGAGTTCATTTTTTTTCCTTGTTGCACTCTGCAAGGAACTGGGGCAGAGGGGGGTTCAGCATGGAGACATAGCAGATTGGGACAGGGACAGGGACAGCTCTCCTGTGCTCAGTTTCTAAAAGTTCCCAGGGTAATTCCAGTTACTGCTGCCACCTGCACCTTTTTGTCTCAATTGCCCTCATTGTCTGCTTGTGGCTGAAGTCTGAGCTCCCACTGCCCAGAACAACCAAAATAGAATCTCTTGGAGAAAGTTCCAGGCACTGTTATTTCTAAAAGTTCCCAGCACTGTTATTTCTAAAAGTTCCCTGGGTGATTCTGACACGCAGCCCGGGTTGCACACCAGCAGGATGGTAGAAAGAGCACTGAACTAGGAGTCATGGTGTGGGTCCTAATCCTGGTTTATTTGCCATGTAACGTGTGTAAGTCACTTAAACTCTACAGGCTTTAGTTTCTTTTCTTTTCTTATTTTTTTTAATGTGGACCATTTTTTATAAAGTCTTTATTGAATTTGTTACAATACTGCTTCTGTTTTTATGTTTTGGTTTTTGGCCACAAGTCATGTGGGATCTTAGCTCCCCGACCAGGGATTGAACTGGGGCCCACGGCATAACCACTGGACCTCCAGGGCATTCC
>NW_006792826.1:0-3735 GCF_000442215.2 Lipotes vexillifer | reverse complement strand
GATGTTAAAAAAATTAAAAAAAATAATAAAAAATAAAAATAAAAATAAAAAAAAAAAGCATTGCCAGCATGTCCTTGTAGCTGCTCAGGGAAGCATTCCATGAGCATGACACAACGACAGATATTTTAAACAAAAACAAACAAAAAATCCCCACTATGGACCCTGGACTACATGAAGAACCATAGAATACAGCTATTCACCCCCTCTGCTGGTGAGCTACAAAGGATTAGTGAAGAAATGGTGGCATCATTCACAATAAAAAGAAATGGTAGCTCTAGAGTGTTGGCAGCTAAACATTATGTAAGGATCTGTGAGTAATCATGAGGAGGATAAGTGGCATTTTTCAGGAGCTTTGAGAAATTGAAGACCCATTTAAGTTAAACATTGACACATAATCCCACACACATCCAGCTAATTCTGTCTTGGACAAAGATATATTATAAACAAACAAACATAAAATAATAAAAAGCTGAAGTCTTCAAGCCTCACCCTACAGACTGTAGAAAGCTATGATATTAGTGTTTAATTTCAGGGTATTTGAAACTGTTACCTAAAAATGCTGGTGAAGAAATATTACAGAGAAAATCTATAATGGTATTAAAAGGAAATCTAGAAAAGCACCACAAATTTTCTAATTCCTTTGAGATTCCACTGAAAATGCAGTGCTTGGCTTATCAATGGACATGAAAAACATTCCATATCCATTGATATGGAATATCCAGATTTCGCTCTGATAATATATCATGCCAAGAACAAAAATATCTTTTATCCTAGTCCTGTATGATCTAGGACATGTAGAATATCTAGAGTATCAGAGCTGATACTCTGAAGGCATCACTGTTTCTGGAATCTAGTAAGTATGCATTAATCATTGAAGAAATGCCAGTGAAGGGGAGAACTAGGATTCATTTACTCAGAAACAGCTGGGAACTAAGAACTTGTATTCTCACTTTTAGAATTAACTTCATCCCGTAAAAGAGACCTTGAATGGGGCATGTAGTCACTGTTAGCTTTTATACTTGCTCATTATCAATAAACACCCTTCAATTCATTTGCACCTCAGAGACTACCATCTTTGTTTAGAATTCGTAAATTTAAAAATTTTTCTCAATACTCCTAGGTCATGATTGTCAATTTATAGATAAATCTAGTAAGGAGAAGCAATGTTATTTGTTTTCTCCTGGATAGTAATATAAATATGATGATGATTATGATGATGATGGTGTATAATATTTATTAATACATTTCCTTAGATTATGTATATGTATTATTTCATTAAATCATCACATGGCCCTGTGAGATATAGCACCTATGACTATAACAATTTCATGTATAAGAAAATTGAGGTTAAAAAAAGGTTAAGTAGTTTTCCCCAGGTTACACAACTATTAAATTGCAGAGTAGGAATTAAGATTCCAGGCAGTCTGACTCCCACAAGCTGTAGAGCCTCCTTAGTTACTGCTAATAATTGAATGAACCATGACCTGAGAACAAGTTCCTAAGTGCAATGTTAATGTTCTTTTCATTCTTTTATGACCCACTAAAGAAGGCGCTTTGCACCATCAAAGAAACTGAAAGACTACACTTTTAAGGGTGATGGTCAAAAGAATTGTGTCTTTGTGGAAATAGGTAGATAGCTGGAGTGCAGCCAGCAAAATTTGCTTATAGACCTGAGTACTCAGAACTATGCTTTTAAGCCAAGAGAAAGCCCAACAGCTGAGTCTGTATGAAACAAAATTTGAAGCCCCAAATACAAATTGACAAACACAAAGAATTATCATTTTCTATTGTTGGAGGAGGCTGGAGTTAGCACACCCCCTTTACAAGTTGGTTTCTCTATGTCTCAACTCATAATCACTTGAGCGGTTGTTTCCATAGACACCCACACTTCAGTTTCCCAGCTTAACCACATTCAAACAAGAATGCAGGCTTTGGTTGCAACAGCTGTGAACTGTTTTACCACGTGTCTAACAGGCATGGCTTATCTACTTTCCACTATGTGCTCAGCAGGACAGAGAGGTTCAAAAACAGTAATAAAAAATTACCTGAAAGACCCTTAGAAGTTTCAAAGCTGAAGAAACATATTTTGATCTATAAGAAAGGAGGCAAAATCAGAAAAGAAAGGAGGAGAAACTTTTTTCTGCCTTTTGCTTTTGGGAACAGGTGTGGGGTAATAGTGGCTGGTGCTAGGCTGTTTCACAAGTGCAAAATGAGAGCACATGTCTTCCTTCTCTGTCTGAAACAGAGCTGTGGGTCCCTGGGGACCCACGGGGAAGGTGGTGGGGTGTGGAAATCTGTATGGGCACTGAAAAATACTTGAAAAATAAGCTAATAATATTCACAGGCCACTTGGCTGTGTTTAATTTTGAACGTGTACTAACAACAATCAAAGAAAAAAATTGAATTAAATTATATTTAAAAGCACTTACCTGCTGAGAGTCTGGGGAAATAATATTGTAGTAGAAGTTTCCATAGAGAGAAAAAAATATATAAGAATCATCTCTGAAATGTATTCTTGTGAAAAACATAAATAGTAAATTTATCAATTGGCCTAGAAACTTCAGGTATAGACATGCTAAAAGAGTGTACATGCATATACACACACAAACACACATACATTGTTGTATGAAGCCTTTGTGTACACCCAGTACACAAAGCTTGCTGGCTTGTGCACATCCCATCTGAACACAACATATGTACAAACATGCCTCACATTGAGGAGTGCTTTGAAGTTCAATGTAACTAATCAGACAAATATTCTGTGCTTAGATGAAACCTGGTCACAAAAAGGGCATGATGAGGAATTCTAAGTCTTAAAATAGTGATAAAAAACAATTTCAACTCATATAATCATCCCCAAACCCCTATGATATAGATTCTATTGTTACATTATGTGAATGAGGAAACTGAAGCACTAAAGTATTAAGTGACTTGACAAAAATCACTTTGCTATTAAGAGGCCGAGCAAGGATTTGACCTCAGGCAGTCTGGTACCAAAATCTATACTCTTAACCTTTGTAGTTAGCAAGTGGAAAGAAGTGCTCAGAGTCTAGTAGGAAAAAGTGGGTGCTGACCCACCCCCACTCTTTTCCTCTTCTAAGCATCCACATCTTTTTTGAGTTACTATTCTGTATCAGTGGGTGAATGGGTGGGAATTTAAGTGGTAGAGGTGTTTTAGAAAGGCAGGGATGTGTGGCTTGAAAAGTAATAGCTATTTGATGCAAAATGAACTCTTTGTAATGAACTCAACAGAGACTCTTCCTCTCCTCTTACTGTTAAAATAGTGCATCATCCGGATCTTGCCTTAGATTACATTTCCTTAAAAAGAAGAAAGACACTTTCAGAATGATTTTTGGATGACAATATTTCAACTGAATCTTCAAGGTTCTCTTACCCTTCTCTATTATTTCCTCATTCATAAAGGTAAATAACTTGGTCATCCAGCATCTTCTGTTGCAATTTTCTGGAACTGAGTGTTTACTCTAATATTCATATCCATGGGTGAGCTATATGAATATTATAGTAAATAATATACATAAAGAGTGCTTTAACCATTAAAGCACTCTTTTTTTTTTTTTTTGTCTCTGGGGCAGAAAGTCAAGCTGTAATTTTTTTACAATTTCTGTGTGCTACATTGCTGCTCGTACTCATGGGCTTCAAATTAACAATCCCTTTTTTTTTTGAGGTACGCGGGCCTCTCACTGTTGTGGCCTCTCCCGTTGTGGAGCACAGGCT
>NW_006792825.1:0-243 GCF_000442215.2 Lipotes vexillifer | reverse complement strand
GGTTATTGTACGTGTTATGGCATGTGTTAGTGTTACCGTACAGGTTAGGATTAGGGCACGTTTAAGGGTAAGGCTAATGGCAAAGGTTAATGTTAGGGTTTGGGTTAGGCTTAGGGTTAGAGTTATGGAATGGGAATGGTTTAGGATACAGGTTAGGGTACGACAATGCGTTAGTTGTAATGTACGGGTTAGGTTTAGGGCATGTTTTAGGGTAAGGCTAAGTGTAAGGGTTAGGGTTAGGGT
>NW_006792824.1:0-4465 GCF_000442215.2 Lipotes vexillifer | reverse complement strand
AAAACCAAAACATAAAACGGAAGCAATATTGTAACAAATTCAATAAAGACTTTAAAAATGGTCTATATAAAAAAAAAAAATCTTTAAAATAAAAAGTTATGAATCACTATACTGTACATCTGTAACTTATATAATATTGTTCAGCAACTATACTTAAACTAAAAAAAATTTTTTTAAGTCTGATCAGCACTTTCAGTCCTCATGTGTAACAATGAACAAGGTAATAGATGTAAGCATATACTATAAAATTACTTGAAGTCATCAATACATACATATGGGTTAAAGTTTATTAATGTAATAATCTCTTCTATTAATTAAAGCTAAAGTAACAAATTCAAATAATTTATTTACATATATCCAGTGTATATGCAAGTTTATTATTTCATTTTAGTAAATAATTTTTTCCTCACTAGATTGTAAGCTCCATGAAGATAAGAATTTTTATCTAATGTATTCAATGTTGTATCTACAGTATCCAGAACAGTTCCTGTCATGTAGCAGATGCTCATTAAATACCTGTTTCATGAATGAATGATCTAATACTTAAATGATCTAAAAATCGAAGTTTTTTTTCTTGCTGCAAACCCAGGATTACCATGACATCAGCTCACAGCAGATGCTCAATAAATGGTGCCCCACTTGGAGTCTGCCCACAGGTAAGACGCAGGCACAATGCAGACCTCCAAGTGGCAGTTTACTGAACACAGATGGTTAATTCTCATGAAAATTTTCCAGATTTTATAAAGTTCATATTAAGAGAAAAAATTTTTTTTTCTTTTCAAGGTGATGATATATCTAACAGATAAAATAAATTACTCTGACAAGAATAAGCCCAGGCTTACTGAAGAATCAAGTAAAATATTATTCCTCAGTTCTCAGGCACTATTTCACCAAAAGTTACAGGTTGTTTAGGAAAAGTTGTTCTATCAGAATTTTCATACCAGACATGTAATATCATTTTGTTTGTGAATATAACCTCTTTCTGTGAAAGATGTGCTAAATGCCCTTCAAGTTAATCACTGATCAGAGGGTACAGCTTTTATTTCAGAATGCTAAAAAAATACCATTTCATATTGAGAAAGCAACTAATATTTTGGTGTTTAAATAAATATGTGGCTTCCTATATAAAATTAATTTTAAATGATCACTCTTGCCTTCAAGAATCTAGATAGAGAAAATATACCCAATAATATATACGGGTCCTCAAAACCTATTTTCTGCCTGAGAAATATTATAAAAATGTTTGACTCATTTCCTATACTTATTCTTCTTATATCAGACCTATACCTTTTTTTTTAGGTACACTGAAAGTCTTTGCCATGTGAATGCTGCCCCATTGTCTTTCTCCCTATATAAATATTGTTTCTATTTTTATACTTCTATTTCTACAGAATCTCTCAGATCCATTTTTCCTATCTGTTCCACTTGTTTTTGACCCAGTTCATACCTTGTTCCATAGGCTACTTTAGTAACCTCCTGGTTCATCTTCACTGTCTGTCTGTCTCTAGATCTATGAGCATCATCATTTCTCACCAGACTCTCAGGCTTCAACACTCCACACTTTCATTCTTCTTCTATGTTAATCTTGTCTACACTACACCCAAAGTGATCTTTTAAAAAGTAAGTCACATCTTGTTAGTTCTTGGATAACATCTTTCTAGTGAATTCCCTTTGTGCTGAGAATGAAATCCAAACTCCTCACCAAGGCCTGGATGGTTAGGAATATGAGACCTCTGCCTTGCAGTTAATGCCCTGTCCCTCTTTCCTTATGAGCCAGCTTAGACCACAATAAGGCTAACAACACCCATTTTACAGATAAGCAAATGAAAGCATAGAGAGGTTAAGTTTATCTGAGATTACATAGCTAATCAATGACAAAATGAGGGCTCAACTCAGGTCTATTTGACTCCAGAGCATTCCCTCTCAACCAGTGCTATAAAACTCTGATTTCTTCCTCTGTAGAACTTTCCTTGATACACTCCAGACAGACTGAACTTTTACTATGACTTATAAAAGACTGCTAATTATAAATGCATTTTTTTCCCTGCAAACTGTGGGCTTCACAAGGCATTTCCTACTACATTTTTGATACAATGTCTAGCACATAGGCGATGGCTATCAATTTTTGAATAATTAATGTATTATCTGGGCTATAATTAATTAACAGAAAGCAGAATCACTATAGATATGTTGCAAAGATTTAAATAAAATAAATTTCCCTAAACGCTAATAATTAATCATAATAGACAGTTGAGTAGTGCAAAATGCTTTCAATTTTTTTTTCATTTTCTAACAATCGCCTTTATTATTTTAGCATGTTCACTTAAAAGAACAAAACAGAATTCTAGAAAATACTTGTTCCAGAAGCAAAAGCATAAAAACAATCAATATTTATTTAGTACATGGCAAATTAAATGCTGTGAGAGATTTTAATAAATGGAAAGATCATAGGCTTCCTCTGAAGGTATTTTGGTTTTCTTGTCACTGCAGTTGGTCAAAAAAATATAAACATGTGACAAGTACATAAAATACCATAATTTTACTGACATACAGGATTCAAGGAGGTAGGAAGAAATTTCATAAAATATGTTAGAGTCTCATATGCTTGGACAAAATAATCTTCATGTGGTAGTTTAATGTTTCAGCAGAGGAGGAGGGTGTTGTAGGCAAAGTAATTGTCATGTTAATATCTGGCTCAAAGAGAAATCTTAAAATTTAATTTTAGTAGGGATTGATTATTCATTTCAAAAGCAATGTTTGTCCGCTAGATGGTGAAGGCAAAGATGGCTGGATGAGGGAGGGCATTTGGGTCAGCAATATCCTGTAATTATCCTTAGTCTCACTATTGAGGAGTTGTGATTCGATTAGAGGCAAAATGGAGAGACTAGAAATTAGTAGGTGTGGCTCTAGTTTCATTATATTGTTAGCCCAGGAGTCTCTTCCAGTGTTCTTCTTCCTCACCAATTCATTTCTGTCTTTAGGTGAAATTTACCACAGGCATTTTTAACCAAATAGATCTTGTCTATATTAAGAGTAAAGATATTCCTATATATTTACACTATAAATTGCTTCCAAAAATACAGATATATTATAATGCAACTTAGATAACTGAAACATTTTCACTTCTCCTAATTTTTATATATACTTCATCAGTCCACTTAGCTGATTTAAGGTGATGATATGTTGTCTACTAACTATAAATGGATTAGAAGTTCTTCAGGTTAGTCTGAATCCTCTGATATTTTACCAATCAAAGTGTGTTTCTCTGAGCAGCAATCAGCTTTACCTGGAGTTTGTTAGAAATACAGAATCACAGCCTCACCTAGCCCAGGTGATTTGCATTGACATTAAAGTAAAAGATGCCCTGTTCTAGACAGGGTATCTTTAGCTATTTGTGGTGAAAGACCAGTAGTGTGTTTCCCCCAGGCCACCCATTCCCAACAATTGTGGACTTTTTGTAAAATGCCATAAAAATTAATTTCTAGAAAAATTAAATGGCAAAAAATGACAATCATATTTTAAAGTGTCAAGCTTTTCCATGTGTATGTGCATACATTTAATTTTGTAATCTTACTTTCCTTCCTTCTTAAACATGTATGAATGAATATGAAAAAAATACCATATAAGAGAAACTTTAAAATAATGGATAACATAACAATGCATAACTATATTAAACATAATACCATTTATGGAGTGTTTCTTTGTGCCAAGCATTCATTGTGCTCTATATTTTCACATATTATATCATTTCCTCCTCACGATTCTTTCAGAGTAGGTCCTGTTCATGTGCCCATTTTACAGATGAGCAGTTTGTTTTGAGTTAAACAATTTGCCCAAGGTCTCACAGCAAGAAAGTAGTGAATCCTATATTTGAATCCAAGTTCTATATGACTTGAAAGCCTGAAATTTTGCCTTCCCTAATGCCTCAGTCTGATCTTTCCAAAGAAGAGAGAAGTTCAGAGAAAAACATGTATGCTGCATTATTTCTAGAAATCCCAAGTGTTAACAAAAAAGTCAAAAGAATATTGCTACATGAATCCTTTCCCTCCACCATCTAGGTTCATTTTTGTTATCCTCACTGTATTACAGTTGATCGCAGGGAACTTGTTAAACAGAAATAAAACTACTGATTTTGGGGAGTAAGAGGGATGGAGAGTGAGGGCTGGAATGAGGATGGTTCATCAATAGTTAGAATAAACACTATAAATTAGTACTCAAAGGAGGAAAAATCTTATCTTGAGCTTTTATAATAATGTCATTGCCAAAAAGCTTCTCTAAAGTGTAGAAAAATGTAAAACAAAAGAAATTTGAGGAGACAGTATACAACCTGGGAGCGGAGTTATTTGAGTAAAAGGGTATGCTTTCAGCAAAAAATGGCACAAAAATTATTAACAGACCCCACATTTAACACTTATTTCCTGATTTAATATTGGGTTGAAATGGGCTTCTTATATCTTTTTTTTTT
>NW_006792823.1:0-1691 GCF_000442215.2 Lipotes vexillifer | reverse complement strand
GAGGGGCCCGCATAACGCAAGAAAAAAAAAAAAAAAAACTGATACTGCTAGAAAAGCATTGACTCATGAAGGATCCCAAAGGACAAAACATGATTTCCTCTACACTTCCTACCATCTTATTACCTATCTACTTGTGAATGAAGGTGGTTAAGAAATCATTTCTTTTCTGATAACACATTTCATGTCAGACTTTCAGAACAGAACTACTGTATTTGAACAGCAGTAAATTTGAAAGGCAATTTCAAGGAGACCATTCATTGGAGCAAGGACATGTTTTCCCATAATATTCTAATCTGCCATCATGATTGTTTGTCCATCGAAAGCAAATTAATATCTTAATCCACCTGGCAGCCATTGGTTTCATCAACAGAATGACCACCATTACAAGTGTAGCTAAAGTGACAGGGCTCTCGTCATGTATAACAGTAGCTGTGTGTAATGACAGATATTGATAATATCTTTTTAAATCATTTTTCCCAATCTATTGTAAGCTATCCTTCCTTGATTCCACTTAGCAGGTGCATTTATTATTAAGTCTATGCTCTCTAAATGGGAAAGGAAATATCCCATAGTGCCCTGCACTGCTTAAATGTACTATATTTATTATATCATTTAGCTTTAACAGTAGCCGTTGAGATAATTATTTGCTTTTTATAGATGAAGACATGAAGGTTAAGCTGACATAGACAGTAAGCAATATAACCAAGGTATTAAAACAGATGTGATGGCTCCAAGGATCAATTTTTTTTTTCAACAAAAAGATCAATAAGCATTGTTACTTGTGAAATTGCATGATCACATCATTAGGTGTGAATTTCATAGTAAAAATACTACTTTAGAACTTTTAGGTTCATGTAGAATAATGGCAGTCATCTTAATCTGGATCTCTTCATATTCTCCAAAAAACATTCAGATCAACAAGAACAAATAAAACTACCTATGGCCTACATGTACAGCTTAACTAAGAAAGAATTGTATAAAAATACAATTTATATGTAGGTATATAAACATGCATTTGAAAATTTCAGGGTCTTCTTCATAGTTCATCTTGAAGCTGAGAGAAAGGAGAATACTGGCAAGAAAAAAAGACAGGTGAATCCCACCCAGAAATACTGAGAATACACGCAAGACCTCTTAAATCAGATAAGACTGCAGACAGCAGTCTTGGGAAAACACCACTTCTAGGGGAAAGAGCAATTCTTGGAGGCCAAGTGGTAGAGGGAAAGAACCAAGCAAGCGTTACAAATTAAGGGTCCTATGGAAAGAAAAGTGTATCAAAATCCAGAAGCATCAACCCTTCCATGCACAAAAAGGCATCCAACTAGGAAAAAAAAAAAATTTCACTGTACCAAAAGAAGAGGAACCTCCTGAACAAAGAAACCTAGGAAACCATCCAAATGCTACACCTCTTTTTTTTTTTTTGCCTTTGTTATTTTTTTTAAATCTTTATTGGAATATAATTGTTTTACAATGGTGTGTTAGTTTCTGCCTTATAACAGAGTGAATCAGCTATACATATACATATATCCCTGAATCTCCTCTCTCTTGCGTCTCCCTTCCACCCTCCCCACCCCACCGCTCTAGGTGATCACAGAGCACCGAGCTGATCTCCCTGTGCTATGTGGCTGCTTCCTGCTAGCTATCTATTTTACATTTGGTAGTGTATATATGTCCATGCCACTCTCTCACTT
>NW_006792822.1:1883742-1913399 GCF_000442215.2 Lipotes vexillifer | reverse complement strand
GCAGGCTCAGCAGCCATGGCTCACGGGCCCAGCCGCTCCGCGGCATATGGGATCCTCCCGGACTGGGGCAGGAACCCGCATCCCCTGCATCGGCAGGCAGACTCTCAACCACTGTGCCACCAGGGAAGCCCCTGTTTTTAATTTTTTTTCCCTAAAATCTTCATGTGTTTTCCCCTTGGGCCTTCCTGAAACCTAAGATGTCAAAATTAGTACTACAAATATTTATTATTTTTACTCTTATGCCAAAGGATTCACCTTTTTGGGCATAAGCAAATCTATTAGGTAATTCCAATACTATACTCTCTAACTTCTCAGGGATAGAAAATAAAATTATATTTGATCAAATTATCTCATTTTAGCTAAGTGATACTTCCCACAGCTATCTCTCTTTGGTATTGAAGCCTATGGACAAGTACTTCTCTGTGGTTTTTAGATTCTGTCAAAAAAAAAAAAAACTCAAACCAATCAATTCTTCCACCTAGCTGGGAGATAAGCAAAATACCCCCATGGTGTGTAATTTTTATTTTATTCTTTTTCATTTTCATGAAAAAATTTTAACATATTTCTAGAGAATGAATAGGAATTAATACTTCTTAAGCACTGACTGAAAATTGTGCTAACAACACTATAGGGTTTGCTGATTTTTCTCTAACAGATGAGAAAAGAATGAACAGATTTGCCTGTTTTGGAGTTGCATTATAGATTCTTCAAATAGTTCTTTTTTGTAATATTCTTTTTTTTCTCTAAGAGTTTATACTTATTATCTGAAAGAGCATTAGTTCAATATAGGTTACTTTGCCATTCTTGGAACAGAAAACCTTCCTGAAATTTAAATTTTATTTTATCTTCATATTGTAAATTCCTCTTAAGAGACAATCAAATAATGTAAATCTATGAACATTGGAATAATATGTCTAAGCTTTTTACTCATACTGTCATTTCTTAGAGAAAAAAAAGAAGGGCAGTTTGGAAAACATTATGTAAATAAAAATTTTAATAATGTTCTTTACTAATTTTTTTCTAATTAATGTTTACAAACATAGAAACTAGTTTATATTTACAAGTAACTAGATAAAGATTCACTTAATTTGTGATTCCCTACGTAGTTTTTATGTGAGCTTTTTCCATTTTTTAAGCGAAAGATGTTACTACAAGCCTGACTAAATATAGAAAGCACTGCAGATGGAAAGATACCATCATTTGATTATCAACATCAATATTTTAGTGACATCTGACAGGGGCAAATGCAAACAAAGAATTAATGCTGATATTGAAAGGTATTGGCTATGATTATCAGGGATTAACTAGTTGGGCTACATTCTTAAATAAGACGCCAGTGAAATGTCGCTTCCTAGAAAACAAAACAACAACAACAAACACCTAAATTGTTGTTTTATTTCGAGTAGAAAATGAGTTTTAATTGCAATTTCATTTGGGTATTTCCATGTAATTTGTTGACTGTTTAACAAGTTTTAAGGTGATATTCCCTGATACTCCTTTGTAACTGCATATATTAAAAATAATATATATAACATAAATAATCTTTTGCTATTTTTCTTGTCCTTGAAACAGAATGTTTATATTTTCTGGGATTTTTATTCTGGTACACTTAAGTATTTTCAAACAATTGTATCCAACATACAGAAGAATACAGTTAATATTATGGAAATGATTCAATTTACTGAAATGTAATAGTCATTTACTTATTAAATACAAGGTCACAATATTATCATGTCCTCTTAATTTTTGACATATTCCACCAACTTTTCTAGCTAAATATTGACCTTTAGCCTCTGCCTGCCATCTAGATTGTCAGATATATAGTTTTATTAGTATTGGCTTGTCAACCATGAGATGTTGTCAGCCACAACCCTGGAAAGTAAAAATTGTTTATATTTTTCCAGAGCTCCAAAATGTGCTCAGGCAAACCTTCTAGTATTTATGCCCCATTATAAGGTATTCCCTCAATGACCATTCATTTTAGTTCAAGGCCAAGTCCCTTAAATAAAAATGAATATTTGTTATGCATCACATTTGGCAAGTGAGTAGAACTGTGGTTAGATGTAAAAAGACTTCTTCTAGGATATAACATGCCACATATCCCTGTAAATAACTCATTTTATGTGATAAAAGTTCCACTGTGAGAAGGATTATTCCCATAGATTAGGATTTTTTTTTTCTCTGTTTTCTTCTATTAGAAGTTGTTTAGACCTTGTAGAAATCATTGTTTGTATTTGATGGAAAATTCTCTAGTTCTTACATTTCCAAGCTTAGAATGCGCTGCTTTACTGCTAAGGTAATTAGCTAATATATATTGTTACCACATGCAAACAGTCATGCTAGATATTGTGAGACAAAAATAATTAAAATAAAAAATAAAGCAGAATCCTTGCTTATGGAGCCCATAACTTAATAAATATATATCTCCCCAATGCCTCTTAAATCTATTTGGCAAGAATTGATCTTTAAAATATCTGTCCATGTAACAGCTAGCATTAAATAAGGGTACACTGGTGTTCTTCAAAGGCTAAAATTGAAGCCTATTGCCTTGTCCTACTGTATTTTCTAATTCCCTTCTCTAGCATCCAATTTCTTTCCATAGTTACCTATGCACAAATCACACACATTTGACCTAGTGCTTCCTGCAGCTTCTCTTCTTTTGCTTTAATTTATACGGGGCAGCCAGATGGTGTCTGGCCCTAACTCATCTATAATGCACAAGCCAGCATCACCCCTGGTCTAACCCCAAACCTACCTCCTGGCTGGACTTCTGGAAGGGATCATTCTAAACAAGCAAAAAAGAATAGGAGAGTTATAATCCATTAAAAAAATATTTCCTAATGATTTACATTAGTTTTCATGAACCCTATAAGAAATATAAAATACTTTGTACTTATAGGGATATATTACTAAAAGATTTTTTTTGGCCAAATTCATCAGTTCCATTTCTCTTCTTTCTTTTATCCTTTAATCTACTTTATTTAATGCACATAAAAAGAATCCCTGACTGGACTATATGATTTGTGTTCATATATTTGGTAGAAGTCTTGTTTTGGGGTGGATCTGGAAGACTGCAAAGAGTTAGGGCATCTCATTGAAGGTCGCTATTGCTGTGGGCATTTAAAAAGAAGCAATGGCTGAGTCACAGTTCATTATGCCTTTATCATCTAAAATAATTATGTCTGATTTGAAGAAATGTGAGATGGAATAGTCATGATGTGGTCCCTACCTATTATTCCAGTTTCTTATTTTGCTGTATTTTACCAGTTTCCAAGCATCCTTACACATGCACTTGCATTCTAGGATTATCAGGTTGTTAATACTTCCCCAAAGGCATCATGAAGTTTCATACCTCTATGTAAATATATTTATTTTTGCCACTTAATCAGGAACCCCTTCTTATTCTTTTAAGCTTAAGGACCTTATATTTAGGCTCTAAACTTAGGTCAGAAGTTATGTTTTCTATGAAGCTTTGTCATTACAGTGTCCACCTTAATACACTCCTTTTATATTTTGCCTATACTTCTAGTGGTATATATATATATATATATATATATATATATATATATATATATATATATAAAACTGTTAAATTTATTTGGCTGTTATCCTATATTTGAGCTCCTTGAAGGCAGAAATTGTATTGTATTCAGCAATCTGCCTTCAGTTAACAGAAGTTATTGTACATAAGATGCTCAATAAAAAATCAATCACCAACTGACTGACTGAATGAGTGTGTGGAATGGTAGTTCAGATATGTATGCAGGCTGTAAGACAAGCATGTTGATTTGAAAAATGACTCTCTTTCCTTTCCAAATGGAATATTACCAAGATAGTGCCCTCGTATCCCTGAATTATGAACTTAATGTCTACATATTTACTATAATAGTATATGTTACATAACATTTTATAAAATACACACTCTTTTAAAAATTCATTCAGAGACTATAGACAGCAGACTTGACTCCTCTCTGGCTGGGAACAATCACTAGTTATATTGGATAGCAGGCCATAGTGGAGACTGCTACAGGTTGCAAATGTAACTGTATAATGTGTACCTACGTGACCATGGCATTTGAAAGACTGAACATTTACTAGACGTTGCTATAATTTAGAGCCTTGAAAATAATAGTACTGATGTTGGGGGATTCAAACTCTAATTCATGCTAAAACATCATTGCCATCTTGCTCCCTGCCAAAATGTTAACTCAAGTCATGGATCGCTAGATAAATCTTCAGATGCTTCTAAGATCTATGCAGATCAGTTGCATCCTACATGAAATAGGTTTAAAGGTTCTGTTAAATGAGAGTATACAGAATGCCTTCTTAAAAACATTGATATTAAGAAACATATAAACACAATCTTCAAAAATCTAAAACAAGGAATTTCCGCATTGACCAAATCAGATAAAACTTTTGGCTAAGCAAAACAAGACAAGGTAGGATGCCATAACGATCACTGCTATACCAAAAGCAAAGAATTCTTATTCATAATTTTTCTTACTCTTGACTTGAACTATTTGAGTCTCCTTGCAATTCCTAGTTCTGCACACTCACTTTGCTAGATGATTATCATCTCCCTCAGTTTTTAAAAACTTTTAAAAACAGCTTTATTGAGGTATAATTGGTATCTAAACACTGCACATATTTAATGTAAACAATTTGATGATTTAGGATATGTGTGTACACCCGTGAACTACAGTCAAGGTAATGGACATATCCATGAATTCCAAGAGTTTCCTTGTATCCCTTTGTTCTTTGTTTCTTTTTAAATTTCATTTTATCATTTTGTTTTCTTTTTTGTGGTAAGAACACTGAAGATGAGATCTACCCTCTTAACAAATGTTTAAGTGCACAATACAGTATTGTTAATTATAGGCACTATGGTTACAGAGTAGATCTCTAGAACTTATTTGTTTTACATGACTGAAACTTTATACCCATTGAACAACAGCTTCTCATCCTCTTCACCTCCAGCCCTTGGCAACCACCATTCTGTACTCTGTTTCTTTAAGTTTGACTAGTTTTCATAGCTCATATAAGTAGAATCATGCATGATATGTTCTTCTATGAATGGCTTATTTCATTTAACATAATGTCCTCCAAGTTCATCCATGTTGTTGCATATGTTGGGATTTCCTTCTTTTTTATGGATGAATAATATTCCATTGTAGGAATATACCACATTTTCGTTATCTATTCATCCATCCCTGGACACATAGGTTCTCCATATTCTGGCTATTGTGAATAATACTGCAACGAATGTGGGAGTGCGGATATCCTCTTCAAGATCCTGCTTTCAATTCTTTTGGCTATCTACCCAGACATGGAATTACTAGATTATATAATAATTCTATTTTTAATATTTCAAGGAAATGCCATACTGCTGTGCTTTCCACGGTGGCTGTATTATTTTACAGACCCACCAACAGTGTACAAGATTCCAATTTCTCCAGATGCTCACCAGCACTTGTCTTTTCTTTATAGTAGCAATCTTAACAGATGTGGTTATATCTCATTATAGTTTTGATCTGTATTTCACTAATTATTCCAAGATAATTCGTGATCTTGAGCAATTTTTTATGTATATGTTGGCCATTTGTATGTCTTCTTTTGAGAAATATCTAATCAGGTCCTTTGCCCATTTTTATAATCAGGTTATTTGTCTTTTTGTTATTGAGTTGCAGGAGTTTCTTATATACTTTGAATATTAACCCCTTATGTGATATACAATTTCTGGATGTTTTCTCATATTTTGTAGGTTGTTTTTTTATTCTATTGATTATTTCCTAAAATCACATGATCATCTCAATATATACAGAAAAAGCATTTGAAAAAATTCAACATACTTTCATGATAAAAAAAACTAATCATCAGGGAAATGCAAATCAAAACCACAATGAGATATCACCTCATGCCTGTCAGAATGGCTATCATCAAAAATAACACAAATAACAAATGTTGGTGAGGATGTGGAGAAAAAGAAACCCTCCCACACTGTTGGTGAGAATGTAAATTGTTGCAGTCACTGTGGAAAACAGTATGGCGGTTTCTCAAAAAACTAAAAATAGAACTACCATGTGACCCAGCAATTCTACTCTTGGGTACATATCAGAAAATAAAAACCCACTAATTTGAAAAAATACATGCACCCCGATGTTTATAGCAGCATAATTTAAAACTGCCATTGTGTGTGTGTGTATATATATATGTATATACAAACACCCCCCCCACAATGGAATACTACTCAGTCATAAAAAAGAATGAAATTTTGCCATTTGCAGGAATATGGATGGACTTGGAGGGCATTATGCTAAATGAAATAAGTCAGACAGAGAATAACTAATACTATGTGGAATCTAGAAAATATAACAAACTGTGAGTATAATAAAAAAGAAGCAGACTCACAGATAGAGAACAAACTAGTGGTTATCAGTAGGGAGAGGGAGGGAGGGGAGAGGCAATATAGGGGTGGGGAAGTAGAAGGTACAAACTACTGGGTATAAGATAGGCTGCAAGGATGTATTATATAACACAGAGAATATAGCCAATATTTTGTTACAACTGTAGATGGTGTGTAACCTTTTGAAAATTGTATAAAAAATTAAAAACAAGCAAAAAAAACAAAAAAGACTCTTAACTAATTAGGTATAAGAGGAATGTGTCCTAATATAATAAAATATGACAAGCCCACAGCTAACATCATGCTCAATGGTGGAAACTGAAAGCTTTTTCCCTAAGACCAGGAATAAGACTCACCACTTCTATTCAATATAGTACTGAAAATTCTATCCAGAGCAATTAGGGAAAAAAAAAAAGCATCCATTTCAGAAAGTAAGAAGTAAAATTATCTCTGTGGCAGATAATATGCTCTTATATGTAGTAATCCTTGAAGACTCCACCAAAAAAATAGATTAGAACTAATATTTATTGAAGTTGCAGAATATAAAATCAACATATAAAAATTAGTTTCATTTCTATACACTAATAATGAACTATCCATAAAAGAAATTAAGAAAATTATTTCACTTACAATAGCATCAAAAATAATAAAATATGTAGAAATAAACTTAACCAAATAGGTGAAATATTTGTACCCTGAAAACTACAAAATATTGATGAAAGAAGACACAAATAATTGGAAAGATACCCAAGGTTCATCGATTGGAAAACTTAATATTGTTAAAATATCCATACTACCCAAAGTGATCTACTGATTCCATGTTACCCCTATCAAAATCCCAATGGTATTTTGTAAAGAAAGAAAGAAGAAATCCTAAAATTCACATGGAACCACAAAAGACCTGGAATTGCCAAAGTGATCTTGAGAAAGAAGAGCAAAGCTAAAAACATCACATGTCCTGATTCCAAAATGCATTACAAAGTTATAGTAACTAAAACAGTGTGGCACTGACATAAAGATAGACATGTAGACCAATGGAATAGAAGAGAGCGCCCAAATAAACCCAAACGTATACAGTCAACTGATTTTGACAAGGATGACAAGATTACACAATAGGGAAAAGAGTCTTTTCAACAAATGATGTTGGGAATACTGAAAATTCATGTGCAAAAAAATGAAACTGGACCTTTGTTTTACACCATACAGAAAAGTTAATTCAAGATGAATTAAAAACTCAAAGACCTGAAATTATAAAACTACCAGAACAAAACACAGAAGAAAAGCTTCTTGCTGCTGGTCTTGTCAATGATTTCTTGTATATGAAAGCAAAAGCACAGATAACAAAAGCAAAAATAGACAAGTGGGACAACATCAAACTAAAAAGCTTTTGCACAGCACAGGAAACAATCACCTCTCCCAGTTTTAAGTACTCCACTATGAATTGTTAGCTTTTTGACCTCAACATTTCAATACAGCTCAGCCTGCAAGTTACATTTTATCTTTATAAGTGTGAAAACTAATTTCCATTAACCCTAGGCTATCAAAAGACCTCCATCTGTACTGGGTTGGTCTCTCCATAGTTATCACAGGACAGGAGAGAACACTGAATTATCTGAATGGCACTCAAAGAATTATGTTACAAGAACAACTTTATTTTGAATATTTAAGAGTTTTTTTTTCAGTTATTCTAAATCAGCAGGCCAAAAGGTAACATCAGATTTCAGTATGCTTCTTTCACAAAGAGAGTTACACAAAACATTCTCTCTGTTGGATAATACTGCAAAATAGTTTATTTTTTATATTTTCTGCTTAATTTGCTCCATATCCTGTAAGTTCCTGATGTTTTGCTCACAAATAAGTAAAATGTCAACTGTCAACAATTGGCAACATATATCATTTGGACAAATATACCATAATATTGCCTTAAAGGAAAGAGTTATAATGATATTTAGCTGTGAAAACCATTTCTTGAGCAGACCTTCATACTGGGTTCATTGAGTATTAGAATTGATATTGAAAATATATCTCTAAAGTAAAAGTAAAGAATTTTCCTAAAGTTTTTCTTGTAGTAAGTTACATCCAGGAACTCTAAGAGAATGGCCTCAGATCACTTCTTAATGAAAGCAATTCTTTGGTACATCAAGAAAATTTGATCAAAGTAAAAAGTTTCTCATGTCATTATTGAATTATGAATCCTAGACTAACAAGAACAGATAGATTCTCTATTCTTAAGTAATTCATGAAGTCCATATTCTTACATGAAAATCAAAGAACCTAACCAACATTTCAACCAAGAAGACAATTATTCTGTTTTGATACTGGAGTTTGGATCAAATTAACTAAGGTAATTTAATGGTGCAAAATGAAAATTGATGAATGATTAAATAGTTCTTTTTCTCTTATTCTGGTATAAGAATACTCCTATTCTTTCCTATTTCCAGTGATTTAATTATTTCCTTAAATATAATAAAAACACAAATTTTAAAAATCAATAAAGTATAAAACTGAGCCATATATTAGGCAGAAAAATGGAATTTAGTTGCTTAGTGTATTTCCTATTTTTCTGTAGTAAATGTAACACATTCACCTTCTTTAGTAGATACTTTTGGATATTTCAGCTTTGGATAGTGAAATTCATACTTATGTATGTTTCCAAATTTACTCATCATCATAATGAAGGTGAATACCTGCATCCTCATTTTCATGCATTTTGGGAAAAGGCACTAATGTTATGAGGTGGTACAACAAATCCACATAAGAATTTTTGCTTCTTAAATATAGGAATTAAGTCAAAAGTCTTTGTAAAGTTCATCTATTTGTACTCTGAAAGAATATTTAATATACAAGTCCGTTGCTTAAAGTGCCTACCACTCCTTTTTGGGGGCAGAAATCCCGCTAGCTTCTTTTTTCCCTAAAAAACATATTAGATTTGTTTTTTATTGTAGAGCACACATATCAGGGCAAAGTGACACACACACAACTACAAATCATTTTGGAGAAAATAAAGCTTAAAAAAAATAAATCTGCAACTACTTTTGTTATGCAGTTCCAATCTGAGGAATCCATACTGGCAAAGGAGACTGGAGCCCTAAGAAGGGCTTCTTGATGGTGGCTGCCCCAGATTTCTGCAGCCTCAGGCCTGGACCTCTGTAAGACACCTGTAAGACACCTCTGTAAGACACTACCCTGCAGTGGTGACAGCCTGGGGACTGGAAGGGCTTCTGCTTTCAGCGGGACTGCAAGGGCTTCTGCTTTCAGCAGGCCTGGGTCTTGGCCCTGGCTGGCAAGGAGACATTCCTAATGAATCTAGATCAGCCAAACTTTATAGGTTTCAAGGAACTGAGTAGATGGAAACTGTCAAAGACTCCACTTTTTTTCTTTTCATTATTATTTTAAAAAAGCACCTTCCCCAGCTCCCATACAACTGAGGCAGAGGAGGTGTTACCAAACGAAACTTGGGTTCATTTGCCTTCTTGGAGTAAAACCAATCTACTGATATTGGGTTGTGGTAACGGAAAGTGCAGTGTTTATTGCAAGGCCATTCAAGGAGTAGGGCCAGCTAATGCTCAAAAGAACCAAACTCCTTGATGGTTTTCAAGGAAGGGTTTTTAAAGGCAAGGTGAGGGAGAGAGTTGCAGGGTGCGTGATCAGCTCCTGCACAATTCTCTGACTGGTTGAGGATAAGGTAACAGAGTGATGTCACAGATGTTAACATCATCAATCCTCAGGCACCAGCAAGACTGGGGGCTGCATGCTCATGGTCATCATGCACTTAGCTTCTTCCAGCTGGTAGGGGCTTTAGTATCTGTTAAGCAACTCAAGAATGTTCATCATACACTGTTATCTATGTCCATCAGGGAGGAACTAAAGATTCTGTGACTCTACTATACGGCTGATCTATTGTTTAAGTTATTACCAGTTCTCCTGACCCAATTGCCATCTTTTGTTATTACATGTTCATATTCTTCCAGTTATTAACTCTTGAGCCAGCCTTTTGTGTCTCAGGGGAGGCCTGGTAGACTAACAATTCTACAAACAAGACGCAGAGGACATGATGGGGTGCGCGGTCTGTCTAGGGAAGGCTCCATAGGGTCTTGCTCAGTTACACAGGCACCTACCCAGTCTGTAGGCCTGAGCTCTGGCCTTGGATGCATGCTGCAGGTGGATAAGGGGGCAAATGCCTTCCTAGGGGATGGCAAGGGGAGAAGCTCCAAATTGGCCAATGTAGGAGAAAGAAAAGGGAAAGAAAAATGCCAGGAGACAACAGAAAAAAAAAAAAAAAAAACCTCAAAACTATTTCCATAGTTTAGAATGAAATATGTCCCTGCTTTACTCCAAATAAGCAAAAAGGGAGTTGTCACTGTTTTACCATATTATTATAAATTTTGACCAAGGAAAAGACATGAGTGTTTGGAAGTCTCTCCTTACTAAAATTCTTCTTCTGCAGTCCCTATTAGTCTGCAGGAAGATGCATCTCCCACCACTCCCAGTCACCCACAGAGTATCATAAGGGGCCTAGGACTGCCTCAGTAGCTAAGGATTTCCACCCTCTGGCAGAGCACTGATTGCTGTGGTTAGACTCTATTCAGCATGTGGTTTGGGCATTTGGTAGATTATAAAGAGCATATGAAAATAAATTACTGACTTCTATTTCTCAGTGTTCTGAAATTTCTAAATTTTCATGTTAACAGTAAATAAAATACTGTCTGCTTTGGAGAAATTGAGGAAGTCTTGATTTTAGGAGTCATTAAGATGATTCCAGAAACATGAAATAAAATAAAATGAAAATATTTCACTTATTTTGCTGTTTTGACTATCCCTAATCCTTTCCCCTAAAGTTCCCTAAAATTCTCCTGAGGTACAGCAAAAAGCATGAATGATGAGAAGCTTTATTCAGAAACCTACTCCTGAATGAAAAGGTAATCTTGTGCAGAATTTTCCTATTTTTACTCTCATGTATTTTTCAGGAGAGATCACAAAATCTGATGTGAAATATTATCCTTTACCCATTTTTCATTTTTAAAAGAGGAAATTATATTCTGCATGTAATATTTTACCACCTTTCCTGTGAACATCCACAGTAACATGGTCAGAACTATACTATGGCACATGGCCATTTAAAAAAAAAAATAGAGTTTATTTTTCAGAGAAGTTTAGGTTTATAGGAAAAATGAGCAGAAAGTACATAGAGTTTCCATATAACCACTCTCCTACCCCCTCTCCTCCACAGTTTCCCCTGTTATTAATATCTTGCATTAATGTGGCAAGTCTGTTAAAATTGATGACATAATATTGATGCCTGTTATTAACTAAAGTCCACAGTTTACATTAGGGTTGACACTTTGTCCTGTGTTCTTTGGGTTTTGACAGCAGCATAATGTTATGCATTCACCATTACAGCATCACACAGAATAGTTTCACTGCCCTGAGTGTGTCCTGTCCTCCACCTGTTCATCCCTTCCAGCTGCCTTCCCAAATCCTGGGAACAACTGATTTTTAAAATCATTTCTAGTTGTGTCTTATCCAGAATGTCATGTAGTTGGAATCATATAGTACATAACCTTTTCATACTGGCTTCTTTCACTTAGCTATATGTATGTAATATCCTTCCATGTCTTTTTGTGACTTAGCTCATTTCTTTTAATTGCTGAATAATATTCCATTGTTTGGGTATATCACTGTTTGTTTATCCATTTGCCTATTGGTTGTCTCCAGTTTTAGGGAGTTGTAAACAAAGCTGTTATAAACTTCCAAATGCAAGTTATGTGTGAACATACGTTTTTAACTCATTTGTTCACGATTTCTAGAAACATCTAGGAGTGTCATTGCTGGATCATACGGTAAGGCTAAGTTCAGCTTGGAAGAAACTGGTGGACTATCCTGCAAAGTGACTGTTGGATTTCCACCAACAATGAATGAGAGTTCTTATTCCGTAACCTTGCCAGCATTTGGTGCTATCAGTGTTTTTGGATTTTAGTAATTCTAATAAATAGGTGCATAGTGGAATCTCATTGTTTTAATTTGTAATTAACTCGTGACATATGATATTGAACATCTTTTCATATACTTATTTGCTATCTGTAGATATTCTTTGATAAGATGTTTATACACATATTTTGCCCATTTTTAATTGGATTGTCTGTTTTCCTATTCTGAAGTCTAAGAGTTCTTTGCATATTTTGGATACAAGTCCTCTATCAGATAAGTGTTTTTGCAAATATTTTCTCCCAATTTGTAGCTTACCTTTTAATTATCTTAACAGCACTTTGCCTAGAGTAGCTTTTTGTTATAATGAAGTCCAGCTTATCAATTTTGCCTTTCATAGATCATACATTTGGTGTTGTATCTAAAAAATCATCACAAACCCAGTTTACATAGATTATCTTCTATTTTAGTTTCTAGAAGTTTTATAGTTTTGTATTGTACATTTAAATCTATTATCCATTTAGAGTTACTTTTATGAAAGGCCATAACATATTTTTACTATAATTTATTCCTGTGTTTTTTTGCTATAATATAATCTATAAGAGAATGGGGAGTATTCCCTACTTTAAGTTATATCTCTAATACAAAGATCTGTGTTTGGGATCAATAAATGTTTTTAAATGAATGAATGGGAGAAATGATAGCATGTATATAAATTAACTCTGTAACTATACTGATTATTCCTAATTATTCAATTTTTACACTTTGAAGTACCTTGGCAAATAGCTCAGTATTTCATATTTATAGTGGTATAAGGAAGAATAAAGAAAAATATTTAAAATACTACAAATAATTTAGTCTAAAGCATTCCAGTGCTTTCTTTTTTTTTTCTATTTAATGCTTCCCCTTTGAAAATAGGGGGAAAAATAAGCGCAACAAATTGCAAGCAGTAACAATCTAGATATAATAGATATTTACAATAATGCCTATAATGTGAAAATCTGCATAAACTTTAATCTCAAATATTTATAACATTTTATTTTAAATAAAAATAAATTTCAGAATGGAAGATACTGCAATTATCTGGATATTTAAGATACATATTGCTTATGTTATAAGATAAAAATGGAGATTTATGTCAAATATTGTACATATATTATGCTCAAACAAGCTCAACCCCAATCTTTACAAGCTACCCAAATATTTTCATCTTTGAATATGACAAATTAAGTTGCACATTTAAAGGATTAGCAATTTTGTATATCCAAAATTTTGTATACCAACATGTCTGCTCAGTATTTTAATACACCGATATAGAATTTAAACTGTTCATATAGAAATGCCTTATATTTTAATAATATCATAAAATTGGGTCCAGAAAGCACTTTTAGGATGTTCTGAGTAATTGAAACAAGCCTTACATAATTTAAAATGCTTCTGAATGAGACAGCAGAGACTACTTAGAAGGATAATTCTACAGTATATGGTAGCTAAGGGATTATGGAACAATCCTTATTGGAATTGACGTACTAAAATCTGTATGGAATAAAATATAAGAGAACAGCACTTTTTGATATATACAAGTAACTGCTAATGTAATGAAAATAAAAAATAAGCATAGCAGAAATGTAAAGATACTCTAGAAATATTTAAACATTGATTCAAATTTTTACTATTAAATAATTTGTATATTAAATATATGTTTAGGAGAAAAATGTTTATTCAATTTTATGTTTATTTTAAATTGTAACACTCAATGTATTAATGCCCAATATAAAGTAATATTATATCTTACAGTAGGAAAAAAGGGCAAAGATACGTTTTAAAGAAAAGAGAATTTTCTTCTGAAACTAGTTTTATGTAATTGAATTTTTTAGTGCAAATAAATACAGTAGCATAAATCAACATGTTTAAGGCAGAGGTTTTATTCTTTTTATTTTGAATAAAGGTTTGAGATGTTCATGATTCTTTTTTATTTGAAATCAAAGTGTAGGGTTTAACAGGTATGGATATGTGTGTGTGTGTTTAATAAGTCATAACGTTTCAACTGAGGAAAGTAAATATCAACAAAATTTTGTTGAAGCATGTAGTATCCAGAAAATAATAGTGCCAATTTAATTGTTGAGCTATCAGTACTTTGCTAATATATTGAGTTGAATTCATTGATATATTCAAGCAAAGACTAAATTACTATTTATTTAACATTATAAAGGAAATATCTATATTGCTTGGGAGGCTAGAGTATAGAATCACTCAGATTCTTAGATATCTAATATTTTGGGATTTATCAGTTGTCTCTTCCTTTTTGATAGATGTGTTTCGTAAATTAAAATCATTCAGTAAGTGTATTAATTTGCATTTTTAAGTAAATACATCACATCAATAATACTGAAATTTTGTCTTTTGACAGGGCAATTCCACTTATAGTATTATTATCTTTTACAGGTGTGAAAGGATATTCATTTACAGTTTGTGAAAACTGAATAAGTATAAATGTCTATCAAGAGTAAAATAATTAAATATATTCTGGCGCTTCTATATCTTTGAATAAATTTTACCCATTGAAATGAGTTAGACCTATAGTTACTGATCTGTAGAGAAGTAATAATATCATGTTAAACTAAAAAGGGTAACATAAGAAAAATGGAAATGCAAGTCCCTTTGCTCAAAAGTTATCAAGAAATTCAAGATAGCAGCCATAAAGCAAAATCATTTTCCTAATGAAGGATTATCTTTCCTACAATGCCTTATGCCTAAAAACCACAAAATAGTAAAGCAATCCCTGAAATTTTTATTGAAGCAAGTCCGTTAAGTAACACAAAATGTATCACTTTGGCTAATCCTTTTATAAGATGCAGTGTATGCCATTGTCCTTTCAATAAAGCGCAGTGTGTGCACATGCAAAAAAAAAGAATTTCAGGATAGCAATAGCAGAACATTAAAGCATGGATCTTTCTGAGGAGATATTAAGAATTTGTCTAAAATCACAGGGCTACTAAGTAGAGAAGCTGAGATTTGAACTCAGGTAATTTCAGACTGGAACTTGTGCTTATATTTTTTATGCTATAATGCTTCTTTCCCCACCTTATGTTAGAAGACCTAAGTAAAAATGAGTATTATTTCACTGATGCATAATTATCAGAAAAGTTATTGATCTAGAATAAACATCTGAGTCATTTCTATTTTTACAAACATATATTTAACATATGATTAAAAACTAATGCCATCAGTTTCAACACACTGTAAAAATTGTTACATATATACAAAATTGTTATATATATATAAAACTGTTGTGTGTGTATATATATATATATATATATATATATGTTATTCTTTATTCTCTTCCAAACCACAGTGCTTCAGATTAATACATTCTGACTCAAGTTTAGCAAATGATTTCTCTCCTTTAAGCCTAGATGAGAACTAAGAATAAAGCTCACATTGTATTTTCAGTGGCAATAATATAATCTCTTACCCTAAACAACTTCTATTACACTGGTGACTCATTGAAAGCTAATGATTTTATATTAGAAAAAATATATAAATGCCTTTTTATATTTAATAATATATTTCAGTATTATTACACAGACCAGTAAGCTCTTTTGTTTTATAAAAGATTAATTTGCCTTTCTTTCTTTTAGAACTGAAATGTTTTGGCATGCATTTTTTTATATTTATATAAAATCTCACAGTTTTAATTAGATCAGCATGGTATGATTTAATTAATTATTGAACATGATAACATTTTGTGTATAGAAAATACTCCTGTTCTAATAAATTTTATTTTATACTTGGTTGGTATATATATTTCTGTTATTTCTCATATGAACTTCCCATTATCATAAGTTATTATTATAAGTACCAGTTTACTGGAATTGTTTTTTGATATTAAAAAATATAATTTTTGTCACTTTTCCTTAAGAACAGTAAGAAAAAGAGACAGTAAGAGATAGAAAGATAGCTAGAGATAGAGACATGAGAGAGAGAGGGAGAGAGAAGTTGTAGGAAAATCTATCTATTTTATCCAAAGATGGAATACTTAACTGGATTGTCCATAATAAAAAGGAATACTATGGATTCTTTTTATTTTAAAGAAGGAAAATTTAATAAATCTAATATTCAAAGCTGTTAGGAATGAAGTGTTCTTCTAGGTCCTTTAAATATGCTTTTTATATACTACCTTTAAAAAAGTATGTTTATTCATGTGTTTCACTGAGGAACATAATCAAATCAGTCAAATGTGTGTGAATTTGCACCACTGTCAAAAGGCCCAAAGCAGAATTTGATTATAAAGTGATTTTTCATACACCATAGTACACTAGCATATAACTTTCTGGTTTAACCAGAGATTTATTTTTAAAGATAATAGTAAGTAATAATACTTATGATACAAGTTAAGACATAATTTATTTTAAAATGTGTTAGGATTATAGAACATCCTCAGTTGACTGGATATTTGTTCATTTTATTGACAAATTGTTAATTTGTTCAAATCCCCTAATTACATTGCTTCAATTTCACTGTATTACATTTAGTATGTGGAAGTTACATTTTTAGCTTTTTTTCAGAAAGTTAACTAATTCCTACTTTATTGTAAAACCAGGGTGATTAAAGAACACAAATATTTAACTTTAATGACTTTTTAAAACTTTATTTAATCTACTATAAATTACTTATTAATATCTTTTTAGCACTCAACCATATAACATATTCTAGCAGTGTGAGATGTTATATTCCAAACAAAGTTTGTAGTTTTAAGGTGCTAGGTAATTTTTACTTTAATAACTTCCTGAAAAAAGTAAATATTTTAAAAGAATGTATATACTCCTAATTGATTTTAAAATACTTGATCTTTTTCTGCACCACACTTTTGAAAACAGTTTCTTAATTTTATCCTTTACCATCTGAGTAGGCTGAGAATTTCCCAAATCCTCATTTGTTTTTTTAACAGTTCTTCCCTCAATTTATTTCCCCCCTCTCACATTTTACTATAAGCAGCAAGAAGAAACCAGGTCACAAACATAACATTTTGCTTGGAAATCGCCTTAGCTAAATATCCAATTTAATCATTTATAAGTTACTCTTTTTACATAAGTAAATGAGACAATTCCTCTAAGCTTTCTGCCACTACGTAACAAGGATCTCCTTTCCTCCAGTTTCCAATAACATGCCTCTCACTTCCTTTTAAGCCTCAGCGAGTTGTTAATACCCATATTTCTACTAACAGTTTGTTCAAGGAAATCTAGGCTTTTCATCATGTTCCTTAAAGTTAGCTCTTCCAGTCTTCACTCACTGACCACTTCCAAAGACACTCCCACATTTTAGGTATTTGTCAAGGCAGGACCCCATTTCCAGGTACCAAAATCCGTGATAATTTTCTACTGGTGGACAACAAATTCCCACAAATTTAGCAGCTTGCAACAACACTAATTTATTATCTTTCAGTTCTATAGGTCATAAGTCTGGTGGAGTTGGCTGGGTTCTCTGCTTATCAGTCACAGAAGGCTAAAGTCAAATTATCATCTGGCCTGGGCTCTTATCTGGACACCCTGAGGAAGAATCCCCTTCGGAGCTCATTATGGTTGATGGAGTAATCCAGTTCCTTGTGGTGGTAGGTCTGAAATACCCATTTATTTGTTGGCTGTCAATTGAGATGTGCTCTCTACATCTATAAACTACCTGCCTTGGTTCTTGTCAGACCACCTCTATCTTCAAACCAGCAAGGGTGCAGTGAATCCTTTTCACACTACTAACCTCTCTTTCTTCTGTCACCAGCCAGAGAAAACTCTCTGCTTCTAAAGGAATCATGTAATTAAATTAAGCTCACTGAGAAAATTTACTTTTTGCCATATAATACAAATAAGCACAGGAATAATACAACAAGACAAAAGTCATGAGGGTCATCTTAAAATTCTACCTGCCACATGTACTGATTTTTAATTCAATGATTTATCATGTGACCACCTCTTCGAAAAGCATAGTGTCAACTATATTGAAGCTAAAATTTTAGAACAGTTGATCTTCATGATGGCTATCTGATTAGATGACTGCAAGATTAACTTCATTATCAATTGATTCACACTCACCAGTCCCCAATTTCTCCATTATTTTCCTTGCCTCACCAAGTATTACAGACGAACACTTCTCTACCTCTACTACCTAGCCCTCACACAATACTACTTACAAAAATAGCCTTTTAAGTTAGATCATAGGCTACAGCAAGTATTTGTCTACACAGAATATGGGTCTACACAAAATCCTGCACACAGATGTTTGTAGAAGCTTTTATTCATAATTGCTAAAACTTGGAAGCAACCATAACACCTTCAGCAGGTGAATGGATAAATAAATGTGGTACACTCAAACAATGGAATATTATTCAGTGCCAGAAATAAGTGCACTATCGAGTCATGAAGAGACATGGAGTAAACTTAAATGCAACTTAAATGTGTATTACTAAGTAAAAAAAGCCAATCTGAAAATGCTGCATACTGTATACAACTGCAGGACATTCTGGAAAAGGCAAACTATGGGGACAGTAAAATGTTCAGTGGTTGCTGTGGGTGGGAGGAAATGAAGAGGCAAAGGCATAGAGGAGTTTTAGGGGAGTAAAAAACTCTGATATTACTTATATGATATTACTTATAGTGATGGATACTTGTCATTATATATTTGTCCAAAAACAAAGAATGCAGAACACCAAGAGAGAATCATAATGTAAACTGTGAACTTTGGGTGATTATGACGTTTCAGTGTAGGTCCATCAGTTTTAACAAATGTATTGTTCTAGAGATGTTGATAATGGGGAAGGCCATGCATGTATGGGGGCAGAGGGTTTATGTGATATCTCTGTACGTTCCTTCATCTCAGTTATGCTGTGAACCTAAAACAACCCTAAAAATAATTACCTTTTAAAAAAAGGGGAAATTCATGACCTGCCCCTGCCTTGTCCTAATATCAAGTTTATTTGTAAGCTAGCGGGTATAATTTTGATGTATTATTAACTCCCTCAAACAGAATTGTATAACATAAAGAAAAACCTTGCTTTCTTATGCGTGTTCCAACAACGGCATGTAGCAAGGTCAGATACTGGTCAGAGTGAGGACAGACTACGTCCTCTACAGAATTCCTAAATTTCTTACAAACTGGTCAAATACTATCAAATTCAAACTCACCTATGCAGGCCTATGGAGGATTGATGATATCATGTGTGGGATCTGTTGTCTTACAAGACTGAATTCTAACTCTTTATCCTATTTGTCTTGTAACACTGAACCATTAATTATCCCATCTGAGTAAGGCTTATTTGTAACACTAAGAGTTAATAGTGGAATTACTGTCAAAATATGCAACGTATTTTAGTGATCTTCTCCCTCCTTCATAATTCATTTCAAACATCTGTGATTGATTTACAATTCAAGAAATTGAGAACCCTGACAGAAAATGAAATAATTATGCTGTGATTGATACTTGCTTTGTATTATATTTCTCTTATATTCTGATTCATGATTCTGGTTAATTAATGGTATAACATTGGCTGTTTTCAGTGACTAAATTGGAAGGAAATCTTGCCTATAATGAACCTCTGTAATGCACTCAGATTATCTGATGTCACCTTAAAAAACTGTAAAATATCTTTTCAGTTCTGCTGTCAGAGAAAAGCCTTAGAATTAACATTTAATTCACACATACACACACACACACACACACACACACACACACACGAATGAGATTCGTACACATATATCTCTTCATAATATTAAATTTTAAAAGATAAAATAATATGCTCAGGAAAAGCATAACATGCATGAAATTATGGCCTGAATTAGAGTGGATTAAGAGACAAAGAAATTGCTTATTGCTTGTTTTCTGCAGGGGAAAGAATAAAATGAAACATATTTCATAATACTACCACAAAGAGTTTTAGTCTATAAGAAAACAGAAAGTCTCAACTCCTCAGAAGTAATCTGAAATGAGACACAATTTGCAAGATATCACATGGCAGTGTTATAAATTTTGAAAGTAGTGGAAATTCATAGGGTCTAGTCTCCGTGAAATTGAGCAATGCATATTCCTCAGCTTGCAAAGAATAAAATAGATCAATACCAGTCAGAACCTAAAGTCTGCTGTGCTATCAGCCTAGAAGAATAAACACAATATACCATGCTGTTGCTATGTGAACAAGGTCCTTTTGCATGTGATGGATTATTTTAAACAAAAATTCAACTAGAATTGCTAATATATGAACAACTGTAATCTTCAAAGTGAAAGAGAATTTCTAGGCATAGGTATTCAGTTGAAGAAATTTCTTTTCAATTTGGATTTTATAAGTGTTGCAACTTAAAGCCTTGAGACAATTATAGTCAAGAAACTGAGCCACTTAGGGCAGTTAGTAGATAATTTTCTTATATACAAAGGAAAATATCAAAGTCAGAATACTTATTAGGCAAGTCTTTCTCAAAAACTGCTCTTTAGAAACAATATTTGCTTTCTTACTAGGATAATGACATAACTCTAATGCTCTTTATTAGAATTTCCTTATTCAAAAGACTAAATGAAGCCACTAAATGTGAGATAATATTTGTAAAACATATAACTGATAAAAAACTGATGTCCGAAATATATATGAAGATAGTGTATAAATCAAGAAAGACAGACAACCTAATGGAAAAATGGACAAGAGACTTGAAAAGATACTTAACCAAGGAATAAGTGAAAAGGTGTTCAACCACTTTAACAATCACATGAATGCACAGTCTGAAACAATGCACACTGATACACACTCACTTGAATAGTTATGAGAAAAAGACTGGCGAAGCTAAGTGTCGATAAAGATATGGATCTATAGGAATTCTCGTATACTGTTGATGGGAGTGAAAATCTGCCAGCTGGTAAAATTCTTAAAAATATTCTGGATAAGGTGAATATATGTATATACCCAACAGAAACGTTTGTAAATGTTCTTCAAAATATATGAATTAGAATTCTTATTACAGCAACATTATTAATAGCTGTCAGAGATTGAAAAAAATCCAGTGTTCATCAACAGTAGAACGGATAATGGTATTTATGCTATAGAATACTATACATCAGAGAAAATCAACTAACTACAGATGTAAGTGATATAAATAATGAACTAAGATAATGCTTAATCAATGAAGGCAAATTCAAAAGAACATACATTATATGATTCCTTTATATAAAGTTCTAAATCAAGCAAATAATTTTATATTTTAAGAAGCTGTGTTACATAATAATTGCAAACATTGGGTTTCCAGTCAGGGCTGGGGACTCAGCTTCAAATTATTTGACCTTGGTCAGGTTGCTTCACCACCATGTGCCTCATGTCTTTATTGGCAAAGAAGTCACTGTATTAGCACTAATCTTGTATGGTTTCTACGTGCTCAATGCAATAATGCAAATAAAGTACATCTCAATCTCAAGATTCATGGCACATTGAAAACACTCAGTAAACGTAATTGCATTAATTTAAATAATAATGTATCATTCATAATAAAATGAAATAAGAAAAGCACTAAATAGAAATATCAATAGAAATCTACTTAACTCAAAATTGTACTATGCTGTATATTATGTAATTAATTTCTACTCTCTTGAGTAGCTCAAATATTTTACATTCCTTTTTTAAAATATTCCATTGTATTAAATTCCTTTTGGATTAAAACACATTGAATTGCAGCTGAACCCTGAGTGGCTCAGTATTTAGTATCAGACACGGTTTCAAACATCTAACCCTCTAGGATGAGATTTTGGTACTGGCTTTCTGACCTGCTTTACGTTTAAAGGCAATGAAGATAAGGCTAACATCAGAGAATGGAACTGTAGTAGTCTAAGGAACATAGTGTCAAAATTGTCACTTAGGGACTTCCCTGTTGGTCCAGCGGTTAAGACTCTGTGCTCCCAATAAAGGGGGTCTGGGTTCGATCACTGGTCAGGGAACTGGAACCCACATGCTGCAACTAAGAGCCCGCATGCCGCAACTAAAGACCCAGAGCAGCCAAATAAATAAATACATATTTTAAAAAACCCAAAAATTGTCACTTAAATCATCACCTGTGGTTGCCTGGAATACAATGCCTACTGAGGGCATAGCTATGGAGGACCAAGTACTGGCCAAAATAACACTTGTGCTGGGTATGCAAGAGAAAGTGGTTATGGAGTGGGTTAAATGCTTCTCACAGCACTAAAAAATTGAAGAATGAAACCAACAGGATTTTTTCAATTCAGTGTTCAAGGTATATAGAGAGAGCCAGTAAGTTTCTATGATTACCACACACACAAAAAAAAATTCAGATCTCCAAAAAGCATACAAAGAATTTGTTACTGATGGGTGATAAATTATTATGTAGGTTGAACTCACAAACTTACCAGATATCTTTGGTTATTCATTTGGGAAAACAATAAGACCTGAGAGTTGGAAGGATGAAATTTAGATAATTCTGAGGATCACAAACTCCAAATCTCACTGAACCTTTCTAGTCAGCAGAGACAGCTCCTCTTCCACTGTCTGAGGCAATCTGTCTTGCATCAACTGGAAATCCGTTAAGACCTTAATTTAGATACCTATCTTTCAAGGACCTATCCATTTTCTTCATTCCTACCACTCCTCGGTGAGTCTTGAACTGTAATTATATTCAGATTCCAGCCTATCCCAGGGTGCCAGTTAAGAAATCGAAACTGGGATAGCAAGAGTGTGCATGGTTTTCAAATTCATGTGTTCAAAACCATAGGTAATTTGTGAAACAGTTTGCTAAACCAAGAGAAGAGGAAAACTGTAAGTTCAGAGTGTTACATCTAGCAGCTAGGAATCTCTCTCTCTCTCTCTTCTTTCTCTCTTTCAGTTAGATCTCTAAAACAGACTCAGTGGTAGTATATACTCAGCATGAGATTAAAGTACCAGAAATTTTTGGGTATAGTCAAGAACTGTGTCTGATACAGTACTTAGTAGCCAAATGTGCCTATCAAGCAATTTAAATGTGGCTATCCAAATGAACATGTGTTTTAAGTGTAAAAAGCACACACCAGATTTTGAAGACTTAAGTCTTATATCTTGACTTGATTTTTATATCTTAAAAGTAAAATATCATTAATGCATTTTTATAATGATTACATGTTGAAGTAATGATATTTTGGATATACTGGAGTAAATAAAATGTATTATTGTTACCTCTTTTTTTTTTTTTTTTTTTTTTTTTTTTTGCGGTACGCAGGCCTCTCACTGTTGTGGCCTCTCCCGTTGGGGAGCACAGGCTCTGGACGCACAGGCTCAGCGGCCATGGCTCATGGGCCCAGCTGCTCCACAGCATGTGGGATCCTCCCGGACCGGGGCACGAACCCGTGTCCCCTGCGTCGGCAGGCGGACTCTCAACCACTGCGCCACCAGGGAAGCCCACCTGTTTCTTTTAAATGTGGATTCTCAAACATTTAAAATTACATAACTGGCTATCACTGTATTAAATATTATACATCTAGAAAAAAGGATCTAAAGATTTAGAGAGATTGGGGTGTTGACATAAATTTATAATGTACATTTGGTTTATACAATTATTGACTAAGACCCGTAACAGGGCCGAGAAGTCACTCTCTTCACCAATACTTGAACAGTTCTTTTGTGAGGAGAGGGCCAACATTTGGAATCCTGTAGTATAGTTGGGGGATTGTAGACATTGAATTAGACCTGAGTCCTCAGTGGGAAGGATAGACTTCAGCTTTTATACATCATTGGTCAGTTCTCACAGATACTGTAATGGACAGCAAAGCCAGAGTTAGGATCCCCATGTTCTGCTGGGCTGTAGTGTAGGATATAGCATTTGTTCTAAACTCGTCACTAACAAATTCTTCTATTTTTTCCATACCCATAAGGCTTAGGTATCAAAGAGCAGCTATAGGAGAGGCATAAAAATTTTGTTCCCTGTTTATGGGTCTTAGTATTTAATGCAAAAAATAATTCCACCGGGAGTAACCAAAACCGAATTAATTTTCCTTCAGCTAGATTAAACTTAATCACTCTTCTTTGTGACTCTAGGCTGTAAATTCCTTTCCTCAGAGCATTTACTTTAGAAAATTTTAATTGTCCATTCTTCAGCTGCCCCTTTGTTACTGCAAATCTTTTTATAAAGACTCTTGTCAATTTTACAACATAAGAACATCTTTCTCAAGGACCTGGGAGCCATCTCTTTGAAATGTAATCATCAAAGTAAATAAGCCTCCTTTCTCTCAATCTCTGTGGGAGGGTAAAGCAGGCATTTTGCTCCAAGTGTAAAACTACCACCTCTCATGAAGATACTAGAACATTTACATTTCCTTTGCATAAAGCCAGTTTACAAATACAGATGGCCTATGATCTCCCTTTGCCATCTCTTAAAATTCAGTATTGTTAAGCTCAGGCTGAATTCTGGCCTTTCTCCCCTATTGCAATAGTCTGGAATAAAGTATTCCTTGCCGTTGTTCAATACAATTTTTGCTTTGACAGGAGATTCAACAATGCTTCCATTGTTCTACAAGCCTAGATTAACTGTCAGCCATTATAGTCTTACCATGTCATGGGACAAACAGGCATAAAAGAGAAGTATGGTATAGACTGAAGCGGTTATTTTTGTTATTCAAATTTGCTACATTATGTGCATGAGGAAGGTTATACCAGGAATTTGTGGGGTATTCTGCTCTGCCTCATTGTACTGCCCTTTCAGTCATAAAGTTAATAAAAAACTATAGCAACACAATGCAAGCAGGACCACTGAAGGCTACCACTGAAGGCTACGGTTATGCCTGAATGAAGATTTGAGCCATGCTACAAGGTATAAACCACTGACCACCCAAAATGCATCCAGGTAATTAACTAGAACAACTGAGGACACAAGAATGATAAAGATAGGAAAAATGAATATGGGAAGAGTAATGAAAGAAGGTTTTTGCTCATTTTAACTACAGTCTAGGAAAAGAATAGAGAAACAAGAGCTGTTAGCTACCCATATTTTCTCCCTTGCTCTGTGAGTCTCAGATTCACATTCATCCTTCTATATTCTACAGTTAGCTTCTAGTTAATTCTGCCTGTGGGAAACATTCATGTGAAATTGAAAGAGGGAGAGAGAAATCATAGGTTTTCTTTCTTGTTTCTTGCTCTAGCAGGGGCTATGTGTATAAAAACCAGGAACTGAAAGCACATATAAATAATCTCACACACAATTATGCATCTATTTCACAAATAGATAATGTAATGAATACTATTAAATAAACAAAACACTACTAAATTAAAAATGGCAGTAAATTGAGTGGTTAATAAAATCTGATAATATATGATTTATGCCAAAAATCTAGTCACGTCGCAATAATAAAATTCTGCAATTTTTAATATAGCTAATTATATTAAAAAGTAATTTGGAGATTTTTTTATGATGTCAGAAGGTGGGGCTAAGTTGCTCTTTAGGGAGTAAATGGGTAGTGTTTGGGGAAATTACTTGAGATACAAGATGAAACCTCAAGAGTCTGGGTGTGTGTGTAGAACTACAGGGTCTAGAGAAAGAGATTTTTGAAGCTCCGAAGAGAGCCTGGGTGGAGCTTTCAGTTCAGACAGTACAGTGTTTACTTAAGTACAGATTTACTTAAGTGTCAGAGAAAGCAGATAGATGCTCCTCAGGAATTCTTCAAAACTCTAGACTCTGGGCTTCCCTGGTGGCGCAGTGGTTGAGAGTCCGCCTGCCGATGCAGGGGACACGGGTTCGTGCCCCAGTCCGGGAAGATCCCGCATGCCACGGAGCGGCTGGGCCCGTGAGCCATGGCCGCTGGGCCAGCGTGTCCGGAGCCTGTGCTCCGCAACGGGAGAGGCCACAGCAGTGAGAAGCCCGCGTACCGCAAAAAAAAAAAAAAAACCTCTAGACTCTAGACTCTCAGACTATGGAATGGCATGGATTAATCAATTAATCAATTGATTAATCAATTTTACTTTGTATTTCTGGGCCATATTTATATCTGAGCTATAAATTCCTTTGGATCATCATGCATCAGTTGAACTAAGGTGCAGTTACCAGCTATCTATCAAATTAAATCAAAAACATGGAACTCTTCATGGGAACAGAGACTGATGATAAATTGCTTTGGGCCATCCTACAAACATGCTAAGTTTGAAGAAAATTTTAGAATCTTCTTTTAGACCAGTTTAATTGTCTTAGGGGGTAATTGTTCACATGTATACACGTGTTACACATAGTACACGCTTATGGACTATGCACTGTTAGACAGTATTTTAGACAAAAGCTAAGAATGCTTACTATAGGAGGAATTTGAAAAAAAAATGATTCAGTTATGTGTCTAAATATACATTTTCAATATTTTATTGAGGAAAAAATGAAGTGCATATCAGACATGCTTACACTAGTCTGGATATCCCACCTGCTTCACCTGCCAAGATAAAATCACCTGGATCCCACTGTGTCATTGGTGATTGCACAAACACTGCTTCTTCTCTAGAGGCTACAATAAATCAGGAACTAGCAACATTCGTGGAACACGCAGTGTCAGAGAATGGGAGGAGGGTTTTAAATGGTTGTTGGTTTAATATGCAACAGTAGAGGAGTTTCACTTCTGGAGGCAAATAGAAGAAGGAGATTGATAAACAGTTTCTAGTTCTGCCACTGCCACTAGTAGTTAAATATTGTCTCAAGGTTGCCAATGGCTCAGATTCTGGTAGATTGCCTCATAAAAGTTAAATGGATCTTCTCTACTATGGAAAGGCATAAGTCAATTTTTTAACCATAAACCAACACTTAGGAGAAAAGGCATCTAGATATATGTTGAGATTAAACATATTTTGCAACAAAGAACACATAAAATTCTTTTACATTACAGTATGGTAAAGCAGACTGGCTATGAGTAATTGAATACTGGAGCAGTTTGTACTGGACTTTATAACAGAAGCTCCACTTTGCTGAGAGATCTGAGAAGTCCTTATCTTCTCAGTATTAACAAAATCATTTTAGTTTTAGGAAGAGAGCAGTCTTATTTTAGTGAACCAATGGACTCTTTTACACCTCAGTTCTAAGAAAATGATTTTAGCTTGAGATCTAAAGAAAGAGAATTAGCTGGCTTGTGATGAGAAGAGAAAGTAAGCATAACAATTCAGAGGTGAGATAAAATGGGCATACTTGAGGTTCTGGAAGATAACCAGTATGTCTAATGCTTGACCAGAAAGAGGAAGTGCAGGATAAGATTGCAAAGGGAGGCAGGGCCTGGTCATACCAACACTGGGGCTTAGGTTTTGTTCACAATATAGTGCGAAGCCACTGAAGGATTTTTAAATAGGGCAGCTGAAACCATGAATGCATGAAGGTGGGGGTGAGGAACCACCACCTCAAAGGATAAAAGTAGTGATGATGAGACTATGAAGCCGGGGGTGTTGGTCTCAGAGAAGCTGACTGTGCAGTCCAAACGCTCCACAACTTTAGGTGCTTTAAGGGTTGGGGTACTGGGAATCTCTTGTCGAGTAGACTGTAGGAAAAAAACATCTTTGGGGGACAACCAGTTTTAAATTGAGATAAATTTGTGAAGTGATGATAGAGAAATCTGCAGATAACAAAGTGTCATATTATTTATCAATTGTAGTTACCTCAGTTGAAAAACAAAAATTTCAAACTTACAACTCGGGTAAAATAACAACTAATAGAGTCCTGTTTTATGCCACTGAGATGTCACGCAACAACTTCCTCCCTTCATGTCGTTCTGCTGGCTGCTAGCATATGCCATCATCGCCTTGGTTGTTGAGAGGCAGCCCATGTTAAAAAGACCAACACTCTGTCAATACTCTATAAGAAGGATGTTTAGTAGATGTGTACCTAAATGAAGAAAACTTATATTTCTTTTTTTAATTTTGGAATCTTATACTTAAAGTTTAGAGAGTAAGATGATGGGTCACATCCAGCTTCCCCATTAACCTTCTCTTCATACTTTATACAAGTTATGGAATAAACTCATTTGTAAAGAGAAGTTTAAAGGCTTCAGGAAGGCTAGAGAGAGAGGCCAGTAAGCTCAGAGATGTGACTAGAGAAAAACATGGATACACTTGAGTCTTCCTGCCGTTTTGTCAACTAATTTTCCAAATCTATTTTCTGACTGATTTTGCTTTGGATTTATTATAATTATCAAATTTCTTATTTAGAACTTTATGATGATGTCTATGTTTAGCCAATCAAACTCAAATAAGGGCAGCAATGCCTCTACTAAATAAGCATTTACCTCTCAAAAGAATAAACTGTCCTCGAGCCATTTTTCCCCTAAAAGCACTACATAAAATTTCTAGCTGATTTAAAAAATACTTCTTAAATTGAAATAAATTAATCCTATTATGTCATTCTGAAAATAACTTTGGAAATTATCTTTCTTGACATGGCCTCAAGGTAATCCATATGTATCCTCACAAATAAATATGCAATTTAAAAGGAAAGATTATAACATTAACTAATTTCCAGTGGTATCTAAAGCAATACCATGCTAGGAAAAAATGCTTAGTTATATAACTAAGTTATAGTTAGTTTTATAATCATAAAACAATACCTACAGACACAATTATAATCACAAAAGATGCAGCACATTTAAGGTAGCTTCATTTCAGTTGTACAGCAAAATACGAGCTGTTAAAATGTCTCATTTCACTTGATGAACTTTATTTCTTCTCTTCTTATTGTAAATAACCTCTGGGCTTAGAAATGAGATGTTGATTTATGTTTAATCAAGGATTAATGATTGCTTTAATTAAGATGCTTTAATTAATGTAATTAATTGAGAATTTTATGGTCTACTAAAAATCCCCAAGTTTCATATTCAGGGTTGCTAAAATTTAACAGAAATGAATTTTTTGTTGGAGGGCCTGCCACCTGAGGATTCGTTCAACTCTTTTGATCCATGTCTGTCCAAAGCTGATCTACCTAGGGGTGTGATATAAGACTCCATTGTAGACTTGGGTTCATTCCTCACACTGTATTTTATTACTCTAACATCAATTTCTGCATTGCAATCAGTAGAAGTACTCAGGGGTCCTTTTTGAGATATCCTATAATCAAAACAGATGATCAAGCATTATATAGCACCTATTTGAAATCTTATCTTTAGAAATTTTTATATATTTAATAAATTAAATCAGATTCTTGTTGGATTAATATGAAGAATAATTTCCTCATCATAGCTCTATTTAGAAAGTCCTAGTAAAACTAAATGATTCATGAATTAAGGAAATCTGAGTAATATTACATCTTTGTTGCTCTACTGTTGTGATAGGCCCTATTGAAAAGATGATGTGTTTAAAATCATTCATTATCTC
>NW_006792822.1:1795508-1883669 GCF_000442215.2 Lipotes vexillifer | reverse complement strand
ATCCTTCCGGACCGGGGCACGAACCCGCGTCCCCTGCATCGGCAGGCGGACTCTCAACCACTGCGCCACCAGGGAAGCCCCACACTAACGATTTTTTTAAACTGGTTTCATATACTTTTTTTTAAAGCCTACATATATATTCTCAACTAAATAGATAGCAGTAGTATCAACATTGCTTCTCATTGTGAATTTCTGAATCACTGACTCAACCTTTTTGAAAAATTTCTTCTTTATAAAAATGTCAGGGGGCTTCCCTGGTGGCGCAGTGGTTGAGAGTCCGCCTGCCGATGCAGGGAACACGGGTTCGAGCTACGGTCCGGGAAGATCCCACATGCCGCGGAGCGGCTGGGCCCGTGAGCCATGGCCGCTGAGTCTGCGCGTCCGGAGCCTGTGCTCCGCAACGGGAGAGGCCACAACACTGAGAGGCCCGCGTACCGCAAAAAAAAACAAAAAAACAATTGTCAGCTCCATCTGAAAAATGCCACTTCTTCATCTGGATTCTTGCTGCCATGTGTTGATGTCTTGGTGATTTACTCTCCTTGAATGAAGACCTTTGATCTGACTCAAATCTGTTTCTCTTTTTTCTAATCCTGTACCATTATTAGTGATTTTATACTAAGTAAGATGAACATGACAAATCATCCCAAATCCTGGACTCTGTTTTTTCAACTCATCATTGCTACCCACTCTCTGATTACTGTTTTTTCTAAATGTGCTTTCAACTCCTCCCGACGTCTCTACAGACTGTCAACCTATTCAGTTCTAAACCATTTGACTTCACTTTTTTGAGCACTATTCATCAGCCCCTTTCTGGCTTCAACATTTCTTGTCTAGACTTGATTCACTGCTTATCGTAAAACTTATTCTTCAGCGAATGCTCTCAAATCACTTGTGCATCTTACTCTTCCTTTTACCACACACAAAAAAAATTCTCGATTAGTTATGACAAATGCCTCTCTATTATGCATCCATGTCTTTGCCTATTGGTTAGGAAAACCCACAAAAAAGAGGTTGCTTTCTCTTTCACTTCATGAGAAACTCTATTACTTTTCCTTTCTGGCTAAACTTTAGTTTTTCTATATAAAATTTTTATACATCCTCTTCTGTCCTCTTACCTCCCAATCGCCAACCGCTACATGCATCTCAGGAGATACTGTCTTCTCTAAGAAAAAAGTGCTTAGTTTGGAATCTCTTTATCTTCCCACACTCAAACCTAGTGTATTAGTTTCCTATTGCTAACAAATTACCACCTAGTGGCTTAACACAGCATGTTTATTCTTTTGCAGTTCTGGAGGTCAGAATTCCAAAAATGTGTCTTAAGGTACTAAAATTAAAGTGTTAGCAGCACTATATTCTTTCGGGAGGCTCTGGGGGAAAATCAGTTCTCTTGTGTTTTTTAGCTTCTAGATGTTGCTTGTATTCCTTGGTTCATGGGTCCCTTCCAGCAAGGCCATTAATCGGACCTCTGCTTCTGTCTCCATATTTCCTTCTTCATCCCATCCCTCCTGCCTCCCTCTAAGATCCCTGTGATCACATTTTGGACCAGCAAAATAATCCAGTTTAATAACTCCCCATCTCTAAAATCTTAATCACACCATCCAAGTTCCTTTTGATATGTAAGGTAACCCATTCACAGGTTTGGGGGATTTGAACACTGGAAACTTTGTGGGGGCAAAGTTACAGCCTACTGTACCTACAGTCCTACCTGCCTGCGTGTTTACCACTGCTTCTTCTCCCCTCCTATCATAATAAACAAAAGCATTCCTTCATTTATCAAAAACAAAACAAAACAAAAGACAAACAACAACAACAAAAAACAATCACTCCACTTGTGCTCTGTTCTTTGAATCTCATTTCCTCCCAATTTCAGAACGTTACTTAATTTACTCTCATTTTACTTACAACACCAATCTTAATTTTATTTAGAATTGGTCAACCACTTACGAAACTGGATATAAAAATAACCCTCCCTCCACAAAAAGCCAATACTATACTATTTCTCTTCTTTATTTCCCATTCATTCTTTAACTCACATCAAACTGGCTTAAGTTCTCCACTTTTCTATTAATACAGTCAACAAAATCCACCATTTATTGCATGATATTAAAGTAAAATATACTAAATTCTGTCATCTTTCTTTGATTTAAAGGTAGTACGTCCTAATTGTTTCCAGTTGAACTCACTGCCTCCTCTATTTTAGATCATTTTCCAGCTTTTCCTCTTTTTTCTGTTTGATCCTAAATGTCAACATTCTCCAATGTTTTGTCTTTAGCTGTATTTTATATCTGGACTCTTTCTCCAGGCAGTATCATTCTGATTCAGAGGTGAGGTCTTTCCAATTATAATCTACATCCTTAACACCAGGATTTATATGTTGGAGTACTCTAGACTTCAATATCAAACTTCTTATATGGCATCTCTATTTGCCTCTCATCACTGACAAAAAATAGGAAACCTTGTAGAAATTATTTTCACAATAGTTGCGAAGTATTAAACACCTCAACCAATGCTATTTTCATCCATGTAAACATATTTTGTTTCTCAGACAATTAGTTAGCCTCTTATCTGGCCTTGCCTCATCTACTCTCATCCCATCTTCCAGTAGCCAGCAGAGTGATCCATTTAGAATGTAAGCAATGGTATGTCCCTTCCGTGATCAAAATTATTCAGCATCTTTCTATATCAGACTACACTTCAAGACACTACTATGGCCTGTAAAACCAGACCATACATTATCTGACACCTTATCTAATCAATCTCTACACTTATTCCCATCAGAGTCTTAATGCTGGCCTCTTAGCCTCCTACATTTTTCTTGAACAAATAAGCCTTTATACTTGCTAGTTTCTCTGCAGGGAATTTTCTTCCTTCAGGTATATGTAAGGCTTGTTCCTTTAATTTTTTATCTTCTTTTTACTTTTTACTATCTATTATCAGTTTACTCCATGATCCCTCCTGTAGGATGTAGAGTCAATGATGAGAGTACACTGTCTGTATCCTAAGTGTCCTGTTACTTGCTTAATGCACTTACTAGTTATATGGCTGTTGACCTGTTACTTAACATGCATAGCCCCAGTAATATTACATCTGAAATTTAAATAATACTAGAGCCTAGTATCATAGGGTTGGAAAAAGAATTATATAAGATAAACCATATAAAGTGTTTAGCTCAGTTAATAAATGTTAGCTTATATTACTTTATCTCTGACTCCAGATGTGCTTAATTCTGTCCTTATGTATCATTTATAGAAAGAGAAATGTTTGCTTTCTTATGTGCAGTTCTTCTCTCCAAATCAATGCATTCTGATCTACTAATCTAGGCTCAGGGAATTTAGAATAGTCACTGAGGATAATATACAAGGTTGAAACTCATATAGTTTACCCTTCTTTTCTCTCTCTCATTCGATCTTTTTCTCCCTGCTGTGGATATAAAGCCTATAAAACATAAAGCTGTATGCCCAAAACATATAAAAAACTTTTAAGAAGGGAAATTGTTAATTTAATATTAAAAACTCTATGATAGCATAAGGTAACTACACATTTCCATTTTTACCTTCAAAGTTTAAGTTATTTCCTTCAAAATGACCTGTCATCTGAAAATTCCAGATGTCTGACACCTGCTTATATCTTTTAAAAAGAATGCTTGAAAATAATAGATGAGCAGCAACTAAGATAATTTTTCTATTATAATGTGCATTTGCACAATCGAGCATTTGAGCTGATATTCTTCTCACTTGACAACTAATTTAATTCATGGCAACATAATGGGCTATAAAGATTGATTGCTTATATTCCAAATTTCAAAGAATGAAAAATATATAGTCACATTAAAATTTCCATAGCATAACTCCTAATAAAAGTAAATAGAGAAAGATAAGTAGAGATCCATGGAAGAGCATATAGGAACAAGCTGTAGAAATGCAAACTGAAGTCAAAAGTTAAAATAAGTTTCACAACTGACTATTTCTATTTGTCAAGAGAAGGAAATTCCATAAATTTTAGAGCTAATGGAAACTTAACATTTTATAAAATATCTCACTCTGTATTCTTAATTTATTTCTACACTCATAAAAATCTATAAGCAATTAGATTCAAAGTATAATTGCTAATAACTTGAGACAAGAATGATAACTAGTTGATTAGTTATCAACAGAATTTCCATATTGTCTTTAGTCAAACGTGGGTATTCCTGAGAGACCGAGTAAAGGTTTATCTTCCGACTAATGTATAACCAAACCCACACTCAAGCTTCAAGGTTGAAGATCCACTACATGAACATATTTTTAATGTTTTTTTCATAATGCTTACTTTCTATATAATGGTTCTTTTAAGTGTAAAATTATAATGGCTCTTTTAAGTGTAAAATTATGTAATTATTAGCAAATGATTCAGTGTCTCCAAGAGAATGTTGCCAGTTTAGTAATAGAAAACCTGCCTTTGTTATCACTAGTACTGTATTTCATACAAGTAAATATTTCAGAGAGCAAGTGCTTCCTGTTTCAAAAAAAATAATTTATTTGAAGAACCTTGCATAAAAAATATTTCCCAAATATAAAACATCCTGTTGAGTTTCTTAAATGGGGTAAATAAATTTTAACTTTTATAATAATTTTGCCTTTCTTTTTTTCACATTATTACTGAAATTTACATTTGACTTTAGGAGGTAATTGACTGGAATTTTTTTTTTTTTTTTCTTGCAGTACGCGGGCCTCACGCTGTTGTGGCCTCTCCCATTGCGGAGCACAGGCTCAGGACGCGCAGGCTCAGCGGCCATGGCTCACGGGCCCAGCCGCTCCGCAGCATGTGGGATCTTCCCGGACTGGGGCACGAACCCGTGTCGCCTGCATCAGCAGGTGGACTCTCAGCCACTGCGCCACCAGGGAAGCCCTTGACTGGAATTTAACCCTTGGCCCCAGGAAGATTATCAGGTTCTTAGTTTCTACTTCTCACAACTGCTTCTGTACCAGCACTTTCTTTTACAATTTTCTACATGTAAATCTCTGCGGTTAAGAAAAGTCAAACCACAAAAATTATTAATGAAGTAAGGATCAATATATTTTCCCCTGAATAAAAAATGTAAAATTGACTGTATTCACTTTATTTCTTCATTTTTTTTTCTTTATGTATATGTTTTCAGCTCATCTTTAGATGGTCAACATCTGGTTGGTGACAGCTAGTTATGTAAGTTTCCCCTTTTTATATAATAATTTTATGTAATAACTGAAAGGGAAGTTTCGGTAGGTAGAATAATGGAGGCCAAAATATGTTCACGCTCTAATCCCCCAACTCTGTGAATATGTAACTTTTCATTGTAAAGGTATTTTTCATATGTAATTGAGTTAATGATCTTGGGATGGGGAGATTTTCCTGGATTGTCTGGGTGGAGATAGCAGGTGAGCTAGAGTCGTAGAATATGTGATGATGGAAGTAGGAGAGAGAGACAAGTAGAGAGGGAGAGGGAGAGAGAGACAGGGAGAGAGGGAGAGGGAGTGTGAAGGGGGGAGAGAGAGAGAGGGAGGGAGAGGGAGGTTTGAAAATGTTTGTTGCTGGCTTTGAAGATGAAAGAAGGGTCCATGAACCAAAAAACGTCAGAGACCTCTAGAAGCTGGAAAAGGCAAGGGATAGATTCTCCCTTAGAGCCTCCAGTAGAAACACAGCCCTGTTGACTAGTTGATTTTAGGACTTTTGACCTCCAGAACAGTAAAATAATAAATTTGTGTTATTTTAAGTAATTAAGTTTGTGCTAATTTGTCATAGCAGCAATGGGAAACCAATACAGAAGTTGTGGGTAAATTAAATATGAAATGAATTATAATATGTAAACATGTTAGAAAATTATTTCACTTTTAATCATACCCTTTGATTACAGCAAGCAAGTAATTAAATTAATTATTATATTAATTTACTTTTTATCATGATACTATGAGATATAATTAACAGGGAAGTTAAACAACATAGAAGGAAATAGATTAAAGATAAGTGTAGTACCTTAGTATCTGATTTCAAGAAGAGAAATTAAGGAAGTTCTTATGGTATTTTAGTAAAGTAGGAAAAGGACTGCTAACAAGTCTAACCATTGGTTTTCCAGAAGAAATTATTTATGAAATTTTCTTAAGCTGTGAGAGAAGAGGGAACACAATACAGTGAAATTAGCTTTATTCAAAAAATATATATATTAATACATTACATATATTTTATTTCTTAAAATAAAACTCTCAAGTCAGAGAAAAAGTAAGATATGTGTTTCATGATATTTTAAGCAATCTTACTTTCTAGATATACATATGTATCAAAAGTATAGGTGCTACCTCTATTTTAAATAAAATAATTTTCTGTTGGATCTAGAGGATGAAATAAGAGAATATTTATGACATTGTCACATATAATGGTAAGAAATTTCATAATAAAAATTTATAGATGTTTTACAGAGACAAAATAAGCAATTTATAACTTCTTTGTATATTTTTATAAATAAAACAATTTCTATAAAGATGACTTTTGATAATTCAGGGCCTGATCGTTTGTTTTTTCGTTTTTTTTCTTTTTTTTTGCGGTACGTGGGCCTCTCACTGTTGTGGCCTCTCCTGTTGCGGAGCACAAGCTCCGGACGCGCAGGCTCAGCGGCCATGGCTCACGGGCCTAGCCACTCCGCAGCATGTGGGATCTTCTGGGACCGAGGCACGAACCCGCATCCCCTGCATCGGTAGGCAGACTCTCAACCACTGCGCCACCAGGGAAGCCCTGATCTTTTGTTTTTGAGGCACTTCAGCTGTTCTGAACATTTTTGGCATCAGAAATTTTGATTGGGTTTTGGTTCTGCCTCTTATGCCTTGGGGTGATAGCCTGTGGGTGACCATCCAACTGCATCGACAATATCTGGAGCCCAAGGCCCCACTGAGGAAAAACAGCAGGGAAGGGCCGGCAGAAATGATGCCAGATGTGCTATAATTATTGTATTTGCAAAATAAGTTGGTTTTATGCACTCTGTCACTTTTAACGCTTAAAAAAATTCTGGTAGGGCTTCCCTGGTGGCGCAGTGGTTAAGAGTCCGCCTGCCGATGCAGGGGACACGGGTTCGTGCCCCGATCCGGGAAGATCCCACATGCCGCGGAGCGGCTGGGCCTGTGAGCCATGGCCGCTGAGCCTGTGCATCCTGAGCCTGTGCTCCACAATGGGAGAGGCCACAACAGAGAGAGGCCCACGTAACGTAAAGAAAAAAAAAAAAAATCTGGTAAAAATTTGGTCTTAGGCAGTATTAAAAATCTATATGAATTCACTGGTAATAATAAAAAACACTTTGCTGCTTGTGTCTGTATTTGGTAGGGAAGCCTGACAAATAAATAGCAGATTGTTAGATATCATTTAACTCAACAAATGATTAAGAAGCACTTTTAAGAAGGACTGATGGTGTGGTTTCCTTTTTCCTCTGTTTTAAATCAATCATTGTTGATTCCTAAGACCATTCCTAAGACCACAATGGGAGGGTAATTTTTAAGATACAGCACAGAAAATATGATCCAATTTAATTCCATTTCAAACTATTCAACAGTACTAGGCACAAATCATCTAAAGATAAATTAGTTAAAAGTGTCAAAGTCCTCACAGAGTCCAGGAACTAGAAATACTAGAATATACACAGAAGACGCCATGGTAGGCACAGTCCATTGTCTGGTCATGATGATTTACAAGTCTTTCCTGCCTTCCCCTCTCTTCCTCCTCCCCACATTGATTTCATCATGGTAACAATATGCCTAGCTTCAGTCAGCAGAACTTAAAGACAAGTCTGCTGGGAACCTTTTGGCAAAACATTTACTTCCTTACAAACATGCAAGGAGGGAGCTTTATCTTGCCACCTTTGCTATTTCATCTTACTTGAAACATAGATTTGATGCTAAAAGTTGTGGCCATCCTACTATAATCATGAGGTGATAAAAGAAGGCCAAAGGGCCAAAGGCTAGGGACTGTAGAGAATAAAAGGAAAAGAACAGATCCTGGGTGATTTGTTGAGCAGACAAATTGATGCCAGCAGCCACCCTCCCACCCCAGCCTTCTTAAGTGGAATAAGAAATGTCTGCATAGTTTAAGCCCTTATTAATTCAGCTTTTGCTACTCGCAGCTGATAGCTTTTCAAGCTGATAAACAAAATATAAATATCTTGTATTAAAAAGGGACTAATCTATTTAATTAATAAGCATTAGTTAGGATTATGTAAATTAATGAAATAACCTGAAATGTATATTCATATATATATAATATTTCATACACATATATAAATGTTAGGATATGATAAGTAAAAATCAAGTAAGAGTAAAGAATGATGAGAGATGCTACTTTAAATGGAGGTTAGTAGAGAGTTTTCCAGAGGAGATAATTTTATAATCACATGGGTGAATAGGATATTGTATCACTTAAAAAATTTAGTAGCTTTCAATCACCAAGATGATAAATTTCTGAAATACAAAGAGCCTTCAAGGTCCAGTGATAACCTGAACTCAGACACCATTTCCAACCTCTTCTCCAACAAAGGATCTCAGTACCTCATACCCCAAATAGCTTCAAACATTTCACTGTTTTCCTACAATTCACTCACTCATTTACTTACTCATTCATTCATTCAGTCAGTAAATATTCATTGAGCACTCATTATATGCAAGGTATTGTCACAGAAGAAAAAAAAAAACCTTCTCTAGCTGTATATTTATTGTTATGTCTTTTTCCCAATGTTGGTGTATCAATTAGACCAAAAGTTCCACAGCAGCAGGGATTGTGTTTCTTTTTGCTCACCATTTTATTCCCAGCACCTAGCAGTATTCCTGGTACTTGGCAGGAAATCTCATAGTATTTGTTAAATGCATGAGTGAATAGATGAGTCTGCCTCTGCTATTTTATGAAAACAATTGAAAGCATTTGGAAGGCTTTCTTAACTTCCTATTGCAAATCTCTGGATAAATTAGGAAACTGTTGCTTCTATAATATTGAGAAAATTGCAGCGTCCAAATCAAATGAATAAAAATTAAAAGATTAAAATATTTTATTATTGATTTTGTGGGCAGTATTTAGAATATCGTGGTTTCTAAATAATTCTTAAATATTGTACTCAGTACAGGAATAATTTACAAGATACTTTTATACATTTTTACAACTTGACCCACAGGTATGCTTTGAAAAACATCTTTAAAATAACAGAACTTTACTGATTTGAATTATTACTTATTGTGACATTCTGTGTGTAGACTTTTCTTACTTTAGTCTGTATTACCAATGAGTCCTACCTTAGTAATACTATCACAAGTACTTTTTTTTAAGTAGAAGTTTTGAAGCATCTATAACTCTTAGAATCTTTGTGATTTTTCTTCAGAGTACCTTCTGAAGTCAAAGGTCTCCAAAAGCAAATATAGAAGCTATAGATGGACTCAGTAGGGAACCAACCACACAGAATGAGTTGAATTACACCATGGGAGCCAGCTTTTGAAGATAGTCTCTCTGGGTCAGGTTGGAGTACAGTGTTAATGTCAAACAACCATCCACACAAACCAAGGTCTCCTGCGACTTCAGCAGTTGTTCCCATTAAAGTAGTCAATTATGAGTTCCATAATGACTGAGTCCATTTATATAGGTTCCAATTCTATTCCAAAAGAAAGTACGCTGTTTATGATGGACTTTTAAGCTTTACAAGGGATCTCACTATGTGTTTTATACACTCTGTACTGCCCATTTCCACATGTCTTTGCAATCTATGAAATTGGCTACCATAGAACCATGACTGTGAATAAAAAATAAAATTCTGGTATTGAATGGCCTGCCTGAATCTGGAAACATGCCCCATATTTCCTTTATCAGAAAATATGCTATTTTTACAAATGTAATGAATCATTTGAGTTACTTTCACTAAGACATACCAAATAATAAAAGAGATGCTAACAAAATATCATATTTCCTATCCAAATAAAGATTAGTATCCAAGAAGGGAAGGAAGAAAACCATTAAATGCTTTATAAATTATAACAATGTAATTATTTGGTGGTTCAATTAGCTAATGACTAAAGTTCTTTGAGTTCTTAGAGAAAAGAGTTCATTATGACTGTAAAGAATTATGATTTTTATAAGCTAAATAACTCATATCAAGAAAAAAATTTCTATAATTTGAAGAGCATTTTTATTAGTTTTAAAATTATAGTTGTGATAGTAGTACATAGTTTCAACGTAGCTAGGAAAGGGAGAAAAATATTAATTACACTTATTAGAAAAGAGGTAGAGATAATATTTTAGCTTAAGATATATAATATAGAATAGAAATTTCATAAAAGGCAGAATATTTTAATGAATATACATTGTTATTCTATCCTTGTGTTCCATAATTGTTAAGGCTAGTTTTCTAGTATTGATGATCTATCAAATATTTCCTAGTATTGATGATCCATCAAATAAATTGACTTGCAATATAATTGATGTTCTACTGACATCAGTAAACTTCAATTTATGTTTAGCTATTAAAATATATATGTGGCATCTTTGCACTGGTTAGCTACTATAATAAATCTATTTTACAAAAAAATCAATGTAAATTTATTTTAAAAAATTGGAATATATTGGGTTTATCTGAATTTCCTTTTTTAAAATCATTTGAACATTTGAAAAGCAACAAAGCAAAAATGCAGTCTAAGGAAATGTCCATGCATTTTTCCCAAGTATTTTGGTAAATTATCTCCATAAACAATTTTAGAAATAAACTCTTTATCTTTTTGAGGAGACCTGCTATTGTGATTGACAATTTTCTTGAGATGCTTGGGAAGGTTTTTTAAGTAAATGAGTTCATATTCTACTTACTTGATTATTGTCCTTGAAAAATGCCCGTCCCATTCCAGAAAACCATCATAAGCAGAAGATATAAATGTCTTGCTGTTTGGCTCCAGGTTTACAATCATGACATCTCCTTCCATCTGGCTACTCCCCATCAGAGGTTTCTCACTGCATTTAGAATAAACTCCAGATCCCTTGATATAGCCCAGAAGATTCTACCTGATTGTGATGGTTAGTTTTATGTCTCAAATTAGCTAGGATATAGTACCTAGTTATTTAATCAAACATCAGTGTAGGTATTGCTGTTAACCTAGATGGTTAACATGTACCACCAGTTGACAGTAAGTAAAGGTGATTACCCTCGATAATGTGGACGGGCTTCATCCAATTACTTGAAAATCCATAGGAGCAAAACCTGAGGTTTCCTGGAGAAGAAATTCTGCCTCATAGCTACAGCATCAATTCCTATCTGAATTTCTAGCCTGCTAACCTGTCCTACAGATGTTGAACTTGCCAGTCCCCACAATTGCATAAGTCAACTCCTTAAAATCAGTTTCTTTGTGTGTGTGTATGTGTACACGTATACACATACACATGTATATCCTGATGGTTCTGTTTCTCTGGAGAACCCTGACTGATATAATGATCTAACTTTGTGCTATCTCCAACCTCATTTCCCTCTATACTCTCTCCCTTATCCAGTCTGCTCTAGGCACACTGGCTTGCATTTAACATTTTTGCATTAGAAATGGCTGCTGTTTTCCTCTCTGGTGTCCAAGTTCCTAATCTGGCCATTTCTGTACCATGTGTCTCTATCTCTTTTAGAGTTCCAATTTTTTTCTTGAAAACTGGCCAAATATATTCTTCTCTTTTTTTTTTTTGCGGTACGCGGGCCTCTCACTGCTGTGGCCTCTCCCACTGCGGAGCACAGGCTCCGGATGCGCAGGCTCAACGGCATGGCTCAGGGGCCTAGCCCCTCTGCGGCATGTGGGATCTTCCCGGACTGGGGCATGAACCCGTGTCCCCTGCATTGGCAGGCAGACTCTCAACCACTGCGCCACCAGGGGATCCCCAAATATATTCTTATTACAAGTGAGACTTACTTATAATGACATGAAGTTATTATCAGTTTTTCTTTTGTTTTCTTACTTTTTTGTTTCTACTTTTGCTTCAGATAGTTTAATATTTCCTTTTCAATTGCTGGGAATGGATATTTCACTTAGAAAATTAAAGACAGAAGATTTTAAGAGAAAACTGCATCCTCCAAAACATTATCTATGACCTCAACTGACTCCCGCCCCCACTTTTTGCATCTATCTGCCTATCTTCTATAAATCTTTTTCTTGCAATATTTGAAAAATAATAATGATCTTCATTAAGAAAGAAATATTTGCATAGCCTGAGTTTTGATTCCACTCAGTCCTTCTTTAATCTGGTTTACATTATGAAATGGGTGAGGTGAATATTTCTAGATTCTTGATATCTTCTTTGCTTTCCATGTATTTTAGCAGAACTTTTCATTCAAGTTATTAAATTAAGTATACTTAGCCAATCAATATTAATAGCTACAAATACACTTAATATTTTTCAAACTTGTTTAGCAATGTTTTACCTCTTTCATCTTTGTCATTTTTGCCATTTTAAAAACATTTGGAAAAAAAAAAAAAAAAAAGGGCTTCCTTGATGGCACAGTGGTTGAGAGTCCGCCTGCCGATGCAGGGGACGTGGGTTCGTGCCCCGGTCCGGGAAGATCCCACATGCCGCGCAGCAGCTGGGCCCGTGAGCCATGGCTGCCGAGCCTGCGCGTCCGGGGCCTGTGCTCCGCAACGGGAGAAGCCACAACAGTGAAAGGCCCACGTACCGCCAAAACAAAAAACAAAAAAAAAAACATTTGGTTCTCGTTCCCAAAAGAAAAGGGTAACATCTCAAAATTACAGTGTTCTTCTAATTTTTTTTATCCGTGAACTATTTGCTTAATAGGAATGTTTTCCTGCTAAAAACTAACAATAATAAAAAAATTCATAAGTGTTTATAACTAAGCCTTTCTGTTCTCTCTTGTTCCCATTTCATTCTAACTGCAAACCATACTGCTCTGGAAATAGGATATTTACTCCTTAATTGGCTTTTTCCTCCTGTTGTTAATTCTTTAGCTAAAGTCATAATCCCAAATTTGTGACATTATAATCATCTCTATAGTTGCTAATTGTTCTAAAATGCTACTTCAGGTGAAGATATACAGTCATTAGCCAGACTCATCAAGAAAAAAAGGAAGACTCAAATCAGTAGAATTAGAAATGAAAAAGGAGAAGTAACAACTGACACTGCAGAAATACAAAGGATCATGGGAGATTACTACAAGAAACTCTATGCCAATAAAATGGACACCCTGGAAGAAATGGACAAATTCTTAGAAAGGCACAACCTTACACAATAGAAAATATGAACAGACCAATCACAGCACTGAAATTGAAACTGTGATTAAAAATCTTCCAACAAACAAAAGCCCAGGACCAGACAGCTTCACAGGCGAATTCTATCAAACATTTGGAGAAGAGCTAACACCTATCCTTCTCAAACTCTTCCAAGATATAGCAGAGGGAGGAACACGCCCAAACTCATTCTAGGAGGTCACCATCACCCTGATACCACTACCAGACAAAGATGTCACAAAAAAGGAAAACAACAGGCCAATATCAATGATGAACACAGATGCAAAAATCGTCAACCACATACTAGCAAACAGAATCCAACAGCACATTAAAAGGATCATACACCATGATCAAGTGGGGCTTATCCCAGGAATGCAAGGATTCATCAGTATACACAAAGCAATCAATGTGATACACCATATTAACAAACTGAAGGATAAAAATCATATGATAATCTCAACAGATGCAGAAAAACTTTCAACAAATTCAGCACCCACTTATGATAAAAACTCTCCAGAAAGTAAGCATAGAGGGAACCTACCTCCACATGATAAAGGCCATATATTGCAAACCCACAGCCAACATCATTCTCAATCGTTTCCACTAAGATCAGGAACAAGACAAGGTTGCCCACTCTCACCATTATTATTCAACATAGTTTTGGAAGTTTTAGCCACAGCAATCAGAGAAGAACAAGGAATAAAAAGAATCCAAATCAGAAAAGAAGAAGTAAAACTCACTGTTTGCAGATGACATGATACTATACATAGAGACTCCTAAATATCCTGCCAGAAAACTACTAGAGCTAATCAATGAATTTGGTAAAGTAGCATGATACAAAATTAATACACAGAAATCTCTTGCATTCCTATACACTAATGATTAAAAATCTGAAAGAGAAATTACAGAAACACTCCCATTTACCACTGCAACAAAAAGAATAAAACACCTAGGAATAAACCTACCTAAAGAGACAAAAGATGTGTATGCAGAAAACTATAAGACACTGATGAATGAAAGTAAAGATGAAACAAACAGATGGAGTGATATACCATGTTCTTGGATTGGAAGAATCAACATTGTGAAAATGATTATACTACCAAAAGCAATCTACAGATTCAATGCAATCCCTATCAAACTACCAATGGGATTTTTCAGAGAACTAGATCAAAAAAATTTCAGAATTTGTATGGAAACACAAAAGACCCCCAACAGCTAAAGCAATCCTGAGAAAGAAAAATGGAGCTAGAAGAATTAGGCTCCCTGACTTCAGATTATACTACAAAGCTACAGTAATCAAGACAGTATGGTACTGTCACAAAAACAGAAATATAGATCAATGGAACAGGATAGAAAGCCCAGAGATAGACCCACACACATATGGTCACCTTATCTTTGATAAAGAAGGCAAGAATATACAATGGACAAAAGACAGCCTCTTCAGTAAGTGGTGCTGGGAAAACTGGACAGGTACATGTAAAAGAATGAAATTAGAACACTTCCAAACACCACACACAAAAATAAACTCAAAATGGATTAAAGACCTAAGTGTAAGGCCAGACACTATAAATCTCTTAGAGGAAAACATAGGAAGAACACTCTTTGATATAAATCACAGCAAGATCCTTTTTGAGCCACCTCCTAGAGAAATGGAAATAAAAACACAGATAAACAAATGGAACGTAATGAAACTGAAAAGCTTTTGCACAGCAAAGGAAACCATAAAGAAGACAAAAAAGTCAACCCTCAGAATGGGAGAAAATTTTTGCAAACGAAGCAAGTGAGAAAGGATTAATCTCCTATACATGCATGCAGCTCATTGAGCTCAATATCAAAAAAAAAAAAAAAAAAGAAACCCAATCCAAAAATGGGCAGAAGATCTAAACAGACGTTTCTCTAAAGAAGATATGCAGCTTGCCAACAAACACATGAAAGGATGCCCAACATCACTAATCATTAGAGAAATGCAAATCAAAACTACAATGAGGTATCACATCACACCAGTCAGAATGGCCATCCTCAAAAAAATTTACAAACAATAAATGCTGGAGAGAGTGTGGAGAAAAGGGAACCCTCCTACACTGTTGGTGGGTATGTAAACAGCCACTATGGAGAACAGGATGGAGGTTCTTTAAAAAACTAAAAATAGAACTACCATATGACCCAGCAATCCCACTACTGGGCATATACCTTGAGAAAATCATAACTCAAAAAGAGTCATGTAACACAATGTTCACTGACCCACTATTTATACTAGCCAGGACATGGAAGCAACCTAAGTGTCCATCCACAGATGAATAGATAAAGACGATGTGGTACATATATACAATGGAATATTACTCAGCCATAAAAAGAAATGAAACTGAGTTATTTGTAGTGAAGTCAATGGACCTAGAATCTGTCATACAGAGTGAAGTCAGAAAGAGAAAAACAAATACCGTATGCTAACACAAATATATGGAATCTAAAAAATCAAAATGGTTCTGAAGAACCTAGGTGCAGGACAGGAATAAAGATGCAGATGTAGGGAATGGACTTGAGGACATGGGGAGGGGGATGGGCAAGCTGGGACGAAGTGAGAAAGTGGCATTGACATATATACACTACCAAATATAAGACAGATAGCTAGTTGGAAGCAGCTGCATAGCACAGGGAGATCAGCTCAGTGCTTTGTGTCCACCTAGAGCGGTGGGATAGGGAGGTGGGAGGGATATGCAAGAGGGAGGGGATATAGGTATATAAGTATACGTATAGCTGATTCATTTTGTTATACAGCAGAAACTAACACAACAATGTAAAGCAATTATACTCCAATAAAGATGCTAAAAAATAAATAAGAAAAAATAAATAAAAAATAAACACATGACTGAAGCTGTGAGAATTTAATCCTGTCAAGTGGGACCTTATATTGTTTAAATGGACACAATCTTAATTAACTTTGTTCAAAGTGAAAACACATTTTTAGAATAGCTCAAGCATACATTTAGTTTCAATAAAGGCAACTCTAAATTTTGAATGTTCTTTGGAAATATAACTATTGCCCTAATGCTCTGCATTTTTATTATTTGCTAATGTATTAGATAATTACTGAACGCAGTTTCAATATGTCCATGTTTGTATATGTACCTTGAATGGAATTGAAAATAAACCATCAATTAAACTCTGAAGAGACATGGATTGAGAGAGATTTGAAAACAGAAGGGAATAATTAGACAATGGGTAAACAGAAACCAACTACAAATTAGATGAAAGGCAGAGCGTAATTCAATAGGAATTGAATAGGAAATGTTATAAGAACAATGAGGATTTATTGGTGAAGGAATAAATAATCATGGTGAGGTATTTCTAACAGAACCAATTAAAGTAGGAAGCCTTGCACTGGTGAGTAAAAGATGGGTACTAAAGAAGACATGACCCTCAAAGAGATTTGAAAATTATTGCAATAGGATCTAGAAAATAATCTATTTGCTTGTATCCCCTTGAGTTCAGCCTGTGTGGCATGAACTGTTCTGATATCAGAGAATGAGATAGAAACAATGCAAAATTCTAGTTCCAAGAGATTCACAGTTTAACAAGGATAATTACCTCATTAACTAACTATAATGGAACTCTAGGGATGAAAGTTGAACTAATTAATAAAAAACAACAAAGGTTGTGTCTTTCTGGAAGTGGATAGTATATTTAAGTACCTGAAATAGAATACAATTATAATAGGATGCAATTACTACAAAAATGAAAGTACAATAAAAAATAAAATGGCTAGCAGGAATAAACCGTTTTTTGAGATAGTAGGAATAAAAATGAATATATTAGTTGCCATGGTAAACAAGAATGCTTTCACTTCCCTTGTTGGGGAATCAAATTGACCAAAGCTAAATTTATATATTTACTATTTATAAGAATTTCACCTAAAAGTAAAATGGCACCCAAGGGTTGAAAGGAAGGGAAAAGGTATATAGTTCAATGTGTTCATGATAATAGAGGCCAAGTGTAGTGATACTAGTAACAGGGAAATCCACACCCAGTCTTCTCAGAGCTTGACCAGTTAATTACATAAAAATAAAAATGCGGGCTTCCCTGGTGGCGCAGTGGTTGAGAGTCCACCTGCTGATGCAGGGGACAGGGTTCATGCCCTGGTCCGGGAAGATCCCACATGCCGTGGAGTGGCTGGGCCCGCGAGCCATGGCTGCTGAGCCTGCGCATCCGGAGCCTGTGCTCCACAATGGGAGAGGCCACAACAGTGAGAGGCCCGCTTACCACACACACAAAATAATAATAATAATAATAAAATGCATGTAGAATTTAATATGAAATAAATAAAAAACCTGATTTAATTTAAACACCAGTATTACCTAAATATTTTATTTATGCTATAAAATATATTGCACACTACCAGCAAAAACAAAACAAAACAAAACATGAAACACTGTAGAGTAACTGAGCATTGGTTTACAATATAGAAAAATACATGTACTCCAAAATAAGAAATCATACAGGTTGTAATGTATAGGTAGAATGGGGCCCATGCTGCAGTAAGGGGGAGCAAAAACAAGTTCCCTTGCTAGCTTGCTCTGAGGCAGGGCGAGCAGGTTCCTTATATGGGAGTGTGAGTAGGACTGTGTCCAGGGGTCGGGCCGGAGGGGTGGTCCAGGTGGTTTGCCCACCCCTTTGTGATGATGAGTGCAGCGGGCATGCCCGGTAGCCTGGCTTTTCTCCCAAACCCCTGCTTTTGCTCTGGGCTCTTCAGAAGTGACAGTTGAGCTTTTTTGGTCTTTTTGTATCTTTTGTCCAGAATTTGCCCCAACTTTGCATGCACACAGTTATTTTTAGTCCTTTATAGTTTCTTTGTATTTTGTTGCTTGAGGAGACATTTGTCCAGGTGCAAGCATTGCAGCACTGCTGCAAAGAGTCCCAGGTCCCAGCCTGTCTCAATTTCACTGATAAATAGAACTGCATTTACACCCATGCGAAACACCCATGCGAAAATTTGACAAATGATTACAAGAGAAATAAAAATACAAGAGAAAAATACTAATAATGAAGCTGAAAAGCTATAAAGTCAAAGTTAAAAATAAAATTAAAAATAAAGATTGGGGATGTAATGTACAACATTATATCATGCAGATATAATGTACAACATGGTGACTATATGCCATGGAAATGTACAGCATGGTAAGTCCAGTTATTAATACTGTATATTTGGAAGTTGCTAAGAGAATAAAAGTTTATATCACAAGAAAGAAAAAATTTTGTAACTATGAATGGTGACAGACATTAAATAGACATGGTGATCGTTTTGCCATGTATTCAAATATCAAATCATTATGTTATACACCTGTAACTAATACAATGTTATATGCCAATTATACCTCAATTAAAAAAAAGAATTTTTGAAAAATCCAATATATTCAACAGAACCCTGGTACAGTCTTCTAACAGAAAAGAGAGAGGCATACTCATAATGCACACACACACACACACACACACACACACACACACACACAGAGAATTGTGTAATAGTATCTTCTACCATCAATCCTGGCCTACCAAGTTTAACAGCCACTGCTGATCTTCTCAAGGAAGCTTATGCTTTCCTCACCTCTATGTTCTTTATCAACTTAGATAAAGAATTCCTAAGGCCCTTCTGAGATCCTTTCACTATCCATAAATAGAATTTTCCAGCATAGGAGATTTTAATCTCTAGTCAGTAGAAGTTAGTGGTTTTTCCAGTAGCCCCATTGTAGCTTGCACAGTTAAATAGTAGCACACACAATTGTCTGAGCCTTTTGGTCTCTTCTTCCACAGTTTGTCATGACACTTCTTACATCTCTACTTCATTAAGGTGAGCCAATTCTTTCCCCAAACTTGCATGAGCTGCCCTGACAGCATATTATAACCATATCCTAAAATCCTTTCATGATGTTAAACTCTGTATAATGGAAGAGTGACCCTATCCTAGCGAACCATTTTACTTCAACTTTACTTTTTACCTCCTTTAATCCAGTCCCCTCAGGAGGCACTGCTAGTCCTACTCTCCCAGATCCATGACAGCCACGTCTTGTAGCTTCTTTTATAATCTTTCTATTTCTTTAGCAAACCCAAAACTTTCCAAGTCAATTCATATAGAGATTTGACCCTAGTTCTTGGTCTGGTGGTGAGGAGATATGGGTAGATTCTGAGGAAAGCAGCATTACCATCTTTTTTTTTTTTTTAACATCTTTATGGGAGTATAATTGTTTTACAGTGTTGTGTTAGTTTCTGTTGTATAACAAAGTGAATCAGCTATATGCATAAGTATATTCCCATATCCCCTCCCTCTTGCATCTCCCTCCCACCCTCCTTATCCGACCCCACTAGGTGGTCGCAAAGCACCAAGCTGATCTCCCTGTGCCATGCAGCTGCTTCCCACTAGCCATCCATTTTACATTTGGTAGTGTATATATGTCAATGCTACTCTCTCACTTCATCCCAGCTTACCCTTCCCCCACCCCATGTCCTCAAGTCCATTCTCTACGTCTGTGTCTTTATTCCTGTCCTGCCCCTAGTTTCATCAGAACCTGTTTTTTTTTAAATATTCTATATATATGTGTTAGCGTACGGTATTTGTTTTCTCTTTCTGACTTCACTTTGTATGACAGATTCTAGGTCCATCGACCTCACTACAAATAACTCAGTTTCGTTTCTTTTTATGGCTGAGTAATATTCCATCGTATATATGTGCCACATCTTTATCCATTCATCTGTCGAAGGACACTTAGGTTGCTTTCATGTTCTGGCTATGGTAAATAGTGCTGCAAGCATTATTATCCTGTGAGACATCTTCTCCTTTGAGATTTTTGCACAGTCCTTAAGCAAGGTAGGCTTTCAACTACTTTTTAAATCTGCCTTTCAACTAAGAAGGGTAGGGGCTTCCCTGGTGGCACAGTGGTTGAGAAACTGCCTGCCAATGCAGGGGACACAGGTTCGAGCCCTGGTCTGGAAAGATCCCACATGCCACGAAGCAACTAGACCCGTGAGCCACAACTACTGAGCCTGCGCGTCTGGAGGCTGTGCTCCGCAACAAGAGAAGCCGCGATAGTGAGAGGCCCGCGCACCGTGATGAAGAGCGGCCACTGCTTGCCTCAATTAGAGAAAGCCCTTGCACAGAAACGAAGACCCAACACAGCCAAAAATAAATATAAAAATAAATTTAAAAAAAAGAAGGGTAAAGAGTTAAGTGAATGAATTGCTCTACCTATTATGCCATGATTGTGATTATTATGCAAATGAGTCTAAACTGGATTTAATATTCATGAGTTTATTGATACCCTAAGCTTACTGATACCTATGTTTATTGATACTCTAAACTTTCTTTAAATGCCAGAGATATAGTATGACATTGGGCATTCCTTTTCACTTGTATTCCTCTGGTTTACCACAGGTGAAACGTTTAGCAACTATTCACTGCAATGCTATGCAATAAATAATGAAGGGGTTCATTGGCCAGTAAGTAGTGCCACACTAGAATGCCATCCACAGAGTCTGCTCTTGAGGGCTAACTGTGTTTTTCCTCTCTTTATCTGGCATTCTTGGGATTCTCTCCTACTCTACTCTTCTAACTCCTGCCTGTACAGGCTAAATAGCTTTTGCCATTCCATTGGCCTATAGCAGTCCTAGATCTTGCCTAGTTGTCTCATACAGAGATGTAGCTCTAGAGTCTGGTGTGGTGGAGGGGAAGGCAGAGTACCAAATGTTTTAGGTTAGGTTTCCAAGAAAAAGAAGGAGAAATTATCCAGATGCACATAATTTATAGAATGTGCTTCATAAAACCCCACCACAGAGGGTATGAAAAGAAGAGGGAATGGAAAGGAAATGGGCAAGTATGTAGTCTCAGATAAAATCTAGCTAGAGTTGCCTCCAAATAAGGAAAAGAATCCATACTCCTTTCTATATACATCAGTGAGCCATTGGCTACTGGCCACCCCACGTGTGGGGGTTAGGTGAATGAAGTTTCCCAGGGTAAGGTGGATCTCATAGATGTGGCTAATTCTCTGGAGAAGCTGGCATGGGGTTGAAAGAGAAGGAGGTGATGGTAATGAGTAGATAGTACCCAACTCTCACAGCTGCTGGGAATTAGTACACTCGCTCTTTAAATGGGATCTGGATGGAGAATCCACAGCATCTTTTAAGAAGGTGATTCATTTTTGTTTTATATTTATTCTTATATTATCTAGTAATGCAATTCTGAGAAATCTACTTTACTTATTTTTAGTTCTTCCATCTGAAGAATAAGGGAATGGACTGGATATTAGCTAAGGCTTAGTTATAGCTAATATTGATTCTCCTTGTCTAAATATGGGGAAAACAGTATCTTTTTCAAGTCTTATTTTGATGAATTTTTAAGATAAAAATTTGAAAGGTAAATTCTAATCTCTAAACTGTTATACTTATGCAAGGTATTCTTAATTATATAACCATTATTTGACAAAAATATCCACTATCAATTTATACTAATAGATAATACTTAATGGTTATGAATGAATTACACTGCACCAGCATCTGGGCATCTCACACAGAGTATTATAGTAGAGGGGATCATCTGTTAATTACAGCAAAGTTTCTCAACCTCAACACTCTTAGCATATTGGGCTGGATGATTCTTTTTGTGGAGTTCTCTCTTTGCACTGTAGGATGTTTAGCAGCATTTCTGGCCTTCACCCACTAGATACCACCAGTTGAAAACTGCTGGTTTACAGCATAAAGCACAAGAGCATATGTCATCTGTTTCTATCACAGACTACTTATGCACTCCAGAGATCACAGAGTTCCATGTGAGACAGTGCAAAGGATTTTCAGGACAAAGCCTGAAAATATATTTTAATTTTACATATATGTATATGTAAATTCTCTAGTCATGGGCCAAAGTGAGCAGATATACCAAAGAGATTGATGACACTGGTAGCTCAGAAAACTTGTAACGGAAAACCACCATATTTTATTGTTCAGGGTAGAACCCAGAAGCAGAAGGCCCAAATTGTTCAGTAGGGCACCTGAATATTCTAGAGATATGTTGTGGAAGGCCAAGAGCTTAGGGATGGGGACTTCCCTGGTGGTCCAGTGGTAAATAATCCATCTTACGATTCAGGGGACACAGGTTAAATCCCTGGTCAGGGAACTAAGATCCCACATGCCGCAGGGCAACTAAGTCCACGTGCAACAACTACTGAGCTTGCGTACCTCAACTAGAGAGCCTGCGAGCTGCAAACTACAGATCCTACGTGCTCTGGAGCCCACGCGCCACAACTACAGAAGAGAAAACCCATGTGCCACAATGAAAGATCCTGCATGCCTCAGTGAAGATCCTGTGTCTGCACCTAAGACCCAACGTAGCCAAAAATAAATAAATAATAAATCTTAAAAAAAAATAATGCTAAAAAAAAAAGAGCCTAGGGATGGCAGAGCTAAATGTGCCCAAGCAACTAGAAAAGAGGAGGTATACTATATTCTGGCTGATGCTGATATTATAATTAACTGTACTCAACCTTGAAAGCCTACTACTGAAAAGAGACTAAAGGTGGTAGCATTCTAGGGAAGCTAGACTTTGTTAATAAAAGAGTATGGCTTGCCCACATCAGTTCTCCAGTGTGGCTTGCAGACGTGTGGAATTACCAGAACTACAGAGAAAGGTAACCACAATATACAGATCTGCAGAGCAGCAAAGTCAAAAGTAAGCCATGTACCTTGATCAGAACCAGAAAATACAGGAGAACTAGGCATTACTATGGGCTGACTTAAAACTAGCCATGAATCTGACTAGCCAGAACAAATCAAAATCCTTTTTTCTCTAAATGTTCTAAGGAAAGAAGAATCGTTGCAAATCTATGATTTTTTAAAATTGAAGTGCGGTTGATTAAAATATTATATTAGTTTCAGGTGTACAACACAGTGTTTCAAAACTTTTGTAGATTAAGTCTATAATTTTTTTTGTATCTAAGTGGAAATATATTGGGAGAAAGACGATGGTGAAGGTTGAGTGGTGTCCCACACTTAAAGTAGTTTTCCCCAAAATCTATTATCAGCAGATAGTAAAATATCACTTCTGAGGGTCACTGTTTCAGTTTTCAGGCCAGTGTCCTCTTCAGTAAAACTTCAGACCCCTGGGCTATATGCTTTGACAGTTGTCACACACATTATTGATCCCAACAGAGAATGTCCATAAAAACTCAATTCACTTATGTTGCTGTAACAGAAAGAGGAAAATGAATAACAAAGAAAATGTTTGGTGTCTTTTGCTGATTTATACAACCATAATAAGGTAAAATCTACTGTTTGAACAAATGCTAATATCTGAGCTCCAACTTAAAAAAAAAAATTACTTTTAAGTTGTTAATGAAACCTTTAAGAGCACATGTCACATTCTTCTGCTTCACTTTATGTCACAACCCTTCCTTTTCCATTATATTTTGACTCAGACCTACTCTTCCTGTCCCTTGAGGCAGAGGATCAACCTAACCTATTTTATTTAATTGCCATTTAGATTTGAAGGGATTTTCCATCTTGAAAGTAGAATTTTTATAATGAAGGCTATATCAGTAAAATGCACTCTAAAAATTAAACAATTGAGGTGAACTTGTTATATACTGAATTCCATTAAGCAAATCTTAATAATAAAAACAAAAAAAAATAAAAAGGGTTTTCTTCATTTATCACTATCTAAACAGTTTCAATAAAGTTAATTTAAAATCTAATTTTCACAGTAGGTAATAGTTTCAATCAAGACTCTAATAACTTTTTCCAAAAAATATTATACTATAAATGTGTTTTTATACCAAGTATCAATTTTCAGGTTGATTTAGTCACACAAAGTGCATAATTTTAAAGTAAAATGTATTGCTCATCAAGTGAGTCATATTAGGGGGATCTAAACACTGCCTCTTTTAGATAAAGTGATACATGAATGACACGTATAGAATGAAAGTTTAGATGCTCTTTATTTTTGCCATAGGTGGACCACCTGTTATTGCACATGCTACCTTTCATGCTAATACTAACTCACTGCCACTGTTCACTGAATGTAAAGCCAGGTGAGTACTGAGAGGAAGATGACCCGCAAGCACTTGCTCTCGTGTTGGACTTTGGTTTTGCCTGCATTGATCTCAAATCCTCATTTTAGAACAAAGTTTCCTTAGCCATTAAAACTGAACAGAGCTTCTTAGAGCTTCTGCTAAGTAGGAAGTTCTTCCTCTGTGATCCAATATCTAACCTCAGATAACCCAACCTGATGATTTTATGAAGAGGGCATTGACTTCCAAGGCATCCGGTTTAATGTTAAGAATATTTTCCTATTTTCATACCATTCTTTTTTTATATTGAGCCAAATATAGTTCATCCACTGCAGCTATTCTTCCCTTTCCTTTCCTTAGTGTTGTACTTTTTCTGTACTTTAAAGCACTCATTCATTTAAAATGTATTTATCAAGGATGTACTCTATGCAAGGAAATATACAAAGAACAACTCCAAATAATAACACAGAACATTACTACATGACATCTTTTCAAATATTTGAGGACATATGTCTACCTTATTCAGGCTTAACTTGCAAGTGTGACTCAACCATTTTATATTGATTTCACCTTATAAACATCACTGCAATCCATATAGCACTTATTCTTATCTTCATTACTGTTCTCTTAGTCAAAGTTTCCTAGTTGTCCTTGCATATACCGTAGCTTCATGCTAATTCTTCATTCAATGGACAATGATCCCTAAGACATGCAAAAATTGATTCACTTTCTGTCTGGTTAACATCAATTAAACAGCTTTTCATTGCAACAATAATGCAGTGTAAAACTTTTATAAAATACTGTACAAATATCTTGGTTGATCTGGCCCTTGCTACTTTTCCAACACTGATTTTCACTACTCTCCCTGTTGGGCACACAGGTTTTTATTCACATTTGAAATGTTCCAAGCTCTTCCCTGCCTCCAGACCTTAGCACATGCAATTTCTATTCCTAGATTTCACATCAGCCTACTCTTCCTACCCATCATTCTTCAGAAATGACTGGAGATGAAACCAACTCTACCTATTCATAGCAGAAATTGATAGATGTTTACCAATATCCATTCATTTGTCTTCTGAACTACATTTCTTGGACATGTAACCAAGTGGAATGGGAGTGGAAGTGATGTGTACCACTTTGGGAACAAGACTTTAAGAAGTGGTGTGCCTTCTACAGCTCTCTTATTTTTCATCTCCCTGAACTGTTGTAGTAACAAGTCCCCAGGGAATTGAGGATCACTTGGAAACTTGGTTGCTGAGTATTAAAGAAAGAAAAGCCACATCATAACAAGAACATTCTCTCTGGACAACCATGTAAGTTTAGTGCTAACATTCCTGGCTTCTTCTTTGTTATATTTTGGATTTGCATAAATGATACTATCATTGCCCTTCACAGCTGAAGATAATGAGCAGGATAGCTAAGGCATGCAATAAATAAAGAAATCAATGCATATTTAGTGTATTTTCAGGAAGAGAAGGAAAACAGTAAGGTGTTAAGTGTGTTAATTCCAGAGTTCATCCCTCCCCAAGAGCAACTAATGATCTGTCCACAAGAGAACTAAATTTTGCATTTTTGAATCACCTTGTTGATTTTTACTAAAAATACTAGTGGGAATTTTTGGGGAATTATGTTAAATCATTACAACAATTTGGGGAAAATGGACAGTGTTACATGTTCCTATTAATGACAATGGTATCAAGCTCTTTTCATTTGGCTCTTCTTTAATTTCTTTTATTGCTCCTTTTTGTAGTTTTTAGTGTAGATCCGGAATACATTTTGTTATATTTATACTCATATATTCCATGTTTTGTGATGTTGTTAGAATTGTATTATTTTTTTAAATCTCAGTAATCAAATATTTATTATTGTTACATAGAAATGTAATGGATTTTTATATATTTACCTTGTAGCTTGAAACATTATTAAATTAACTAATTAGTTCTAGCAGCTTATTGAGAAAATCTTTGGGATTTTCTATGTATTGAATCATATTTTCTGTGAGCAGAGAGAGTTTTGTTACTTTCCTAAACTGTATGACTTGTATTTTGTTTATTTGCTCATTACACTAGCTAGGAACTCCACTTTGAAGTTAAAAATAACCATAAAAGAGTGGGAGCCACTTCACGGAGGCAGCCCTGAGAGAGAAGTGTGGTACTGAGACCATCTGGACAAACACAGTACACATGACTCAAGGCATAGATGACTTGAAGCAGAATGGACTGATTAAGAAGCAGTTAGGAGACCTTCAAAATGGTGGAGGAGTAAGAGGTGGAGATCACCTTCCTCCCCACAAATACATCAGAAATAGATCTACACGTGGAACAACTCCTACAGAACACCTACTGAATGCTGGCAGAAGACCTCAGACTTCCCCAAAGGCAAGAAACTCCCAATGTAGGTAGGGCAAATGAAAAAAGGAAAAACAGAGACAAAAGAATAGGGATGGGACCTGCGAGCGGGGGAGGGAGCTGTGAAGGAGGAAAGGTTTCCACATACTAGGAAGCCTCTTCACTGGTACAGATGGGGGGTGGGCAGGGGGGAATTTTCGGAGCCACGGAAGAGAGTGCAGCAACAGGGGTGCAGAGGGCAAAGCAGAGAGATCCCTGCACAGAGGATCGGTGCTGACCAGCACTCACCAGCCTGAGAGGCTTGTCTGCTCACCTGACGGGTGGGTGGGGGCTGGGAGCTGAGGCTCGGGCTTTGGGGCTCAGGCTTTGGAGGTTAGATCCCAGGGAGAGGACTGAAGTTGGCTGCGTGAACACAGCCTGAGGTGGGTAGTGCGCCACAGCTAGCTGAGAGGGAGTCCGAGAAAAACTCTGGACCTGGCTAAGAGGCAAGAAACCATTATTTCGGGGTGTGCGAGGAGAGGGGATTTCTTCCCCATCTGACCAAAGAATCCAGAGCACTGCCTAAATGAGCTCCAGAGACGGGCGTGAACTGTGGCTATCAACTCAGACACCAGAAATGGGCATGAAACTCTAACGCTGCTGCCGCTGCTACCAAGAATCCTGTGGGCAAGAGCAAGTCACTATCCACACACCCCCAGGAGGCTGTGCAGCACATCACTGCCAGGGTCCAGTGATTCAGGGACAACGTCCCCAGGAGAACACACAGCACTCCTCAGGCTGTTGCAAATTCATGCTGGCCTCTGCCGCTGCAGGCTCGCCCTGCGTTCCAATTATAACTATGATACCCGTCCCTCCCCCTGGCCTGAGTGAGCCAGAGCCCTCTAATCAGCTGCTGCTTTAACCCCATACTGTATGGCCAGGAACAGATGCCTGAGGGCAATCTACACACAGAGGTGGGGCCAAAACCAAAGCTGAACCCCAGGAACTGTGAGAATAACGAAGAGAAAGGGAAATCTCTCCCAGCAGCCTCAGGAGCGGCAGATTAAATCCCTACAATCAACTGGAGGTATCTTGCATCTGTGAAATACCTGAATAGACAACGAATGTTTCCAAAATTGAGGCAGTGGACTTTGGGAGCAACTGTAGACTTGGGGTTTGTTGTCTGTGACTGACTTGTTTCTGATTTTTATGTTTATCTTAGTATACTTTTTAGCTCTTCTTATCGTTGGTGGATTTGTTTATTGGTTTCATTTTCCTCTTCTTTATTTTATTACTTTTTAAATTTTTAATGTAATAATTAAAAAAAATTTTAATTACAATTATTTCTCCTTTTTTCCTCCTTTTTATTATGAGCCATGTGGCTGACAGGGTCTTGGTGCTCTGGCCTGGTGTCAGGCCTGAGCCTCTGAGGTGAGAAAGCTGAGTTCAAGACATTGGACCACCAGAGACCTCCTGGCCCCACGTAATATCAATCGGTGAGAGGTCTCCCAGAGGTCTCTGTCTCAACTCTAAGACCCAGCTCTACCCAACGGCCAGCAAGCTCCAGTGCTGGACATCCGATGGCAAACAACTAGCAAGACAGGAACATAACCCCATCCCTTAGAAAACAGGCTGCCTAAAATCATACTAAGTTCACACACATCACAAAATACATGACCGGACTCGGCCTTGCCCACCACAAAGACAAGATCCAGCCCCACCCACCAGAACACAGGCACAAGTTCCCTCCACCAGGAAGCCTACACAAGCCACCGAACCAACCTAACCCACGCGGGGCAGACACCAAAAACAATGGGAACTAAGAACCTGCAGCCTGCAAAAAGTAGACCCCAAACACAGTAAGTTAAGAAAAATGGGAAGATAGAGAAACATGCAGCAGATGATGGAGCAAGGTAAAAACCCACCAGACCAACCAAATGAAGAGGAAACAGGCAGTCTATCTGAAAAAGAATTCAGAGTAATGAGAGTAAAGATGATCCAAAATCTTGGAAATAGAATGGAGAAAATACAAGAAACACTTAAAAAGGACCTAGAAGAACTAAAGAGCAAACAAACAATGATGAACAACACAGTAAATGAAATGAAAAAATCTCTGGAAGGAATCAACAGCAGAATAACTGAGGCAAAAGAACAGATAAGTGTCCTGGAAGATAAAATAGTGGAAATAACTGCCACAGGGCAGAATAAAGAAAAAAGAATGAAAAGAATTGAGGACAGTCCAAGAGATGTCTGGGACAACATTAAACGCACCAACATTTGGATTATAGCAGTCCCAGAAGAAGAAGAGAAAAAGAGAGGGTTTGAGAAAGTATTTGAAGAGATTATAGTTGAAAACTTCCTTAATATGGGAAAGGAAATAGTCAATCAAGTCCAGGAAGCAGAGAGTCCCATACAGGATAAATCCAAGGAGAAACACACAAAGGGTCATATTAATCAAACTATCAAAAACTAAATACAAAGAAAAAATATCAAAAGCAGCAAGGGAAAAGCAACAAATAACATACAAGGGAATCCCCATAAGGTTAACAGCTGATCTTTCAGCAGAAACTCTGCAAGCCATAAGGGAGTGGCAGGACATATTTAAAGTGATGAAAGGGAAAAACCTACAACCAGTATTACTCTACCCAGCAAGGATCTCATTCAGATTTGATGGGGAAATTAAAACCTTTACAGCCAAGCAAAAGCTGAGAGAATTTAGCACCATGAAACCAGCTTTACAACAAATGCTAAAGGAACTTCTCTAGGTAGGAAACACAAGAGAAGGAAAATACCTACAATAACAAACCCAAAACAACTAAGAAAATGGTAATAGGAACATACATATCAATAATTACCTTAAATGTAAATGGATTAAATGCTCCAACCAAAAGATATAGACAGGCTGATTGGATACAAAAACAAGACCCATATATACGCTGCCTACAAGAGACCCACTTCAGACCTAGGGACACATACAGTCTGAAAGTGAGGGGATGGAAAATGATGTTCTGTGCAAATGGATATCAAAAGAGAGCTAGAGTAGCAATTCACATATCAGACAAAATAGACTTTAAAATAAAGACTATAACAAGAGACAAAGAAGGACAATACATAATGACCAAGGGATCAATCCAAGAAGAAGATATAACAATTGTAAATATTTATGCACCCAACATGGGAGCACCTCAATACATAAGGCAAATGCTAACAGCCGTAAAAGGGGAAATCGACACAGTCATAGTAGGGGACTTTAACACCCTAGTTTCATCAATGGCCAGATCATCCAAAATGAAAATAAATAAGGAAACACAAGCTTTAAATGACACATAAAACAAGACGGACTTAATTGATCTTTATAGGACATTCCATCCAAAAACAACAGAATACACTTTCTTTTGAAGTACTCATGGAACATTCTGTAGCACAGATCAATCTTGGGTCACATATGAAGCCTTGGTAAATTTAAGAAAATTGAAATCATATCAAGTATCTTTTCTGACCACAATGCTATGAGACTAGATATCAATTACAGGAAAAAAAACTGTACAAAACACAAACACATGGAGGCTAAACAATATGCTACTAAATAATCAAGAGATCACTGAAGAAATCAAAGAGAAAGTAAAGAAATACCTGGAAACAAATGACAATGAAAAAATGAGGACCCAAAAACCTACAGGATGCAGCAAAGGCAGTTCTAAGAAGGAAGTTTATAGCAATACAATCTTACTTCAAGAAACAAGAAAAATCTCAAATAAACAACCTAAGCTTACACCTAAAGCAGTTAGAGAAAGAAGAACAAAAAAACTCAAAGTTAACAGAAAGAAAGTAGTCAGAAAAATCAGATTAGAAATAAATGAAAAAGAAAAGAAGAAAACAATAGCAAAGATCAATAAAACTAAAAGCTGGTTCTTTGAGAAAATAAACAAAAATGATAAACCACTAGCCAGACTCATCAAGAAAAAAAGGGTGAAGACTCATATCAACAGAATTAGAAATGAAAAAGGAGAAGTAACAATGGACACTGCAGAAATACAAAGAATCATTATGGATCACTACAAACAACTATATGCCAATAAAATGGACAACCTGGAAGAAATGGACAACTTCTTAGAAAAGCACAACATCTGAGACTGAACCAGGAAGAAATTGAAACTGTAAAGAGACCAGTCACATGCACTGAAATTGAAACTGTGATTAAAAATCTTCCAACAAACAGAAGCCCAGGACCAGATGGCTACATAGGCAAATTCTATCAAACATTTAGAGAAAAGCTAACACCTATCCTTCTCAAACTCTTCCAAAATACAGCAGATTGAGGAGCACTCCCAAACTCATTCAACAAGGCCACCATCACCTTGATACCAAAACCAGACAAAGATGTCACAAAGAAAGAAAACTACAGGCCAATATCACTGATAAACATAGATGCAAAAATCCTCAACAAAATACTAGCAAACAGAATCCAACAGCACATTTAAAGGATCATACACCATGATGAAGTGGGGTTTATCCCAGGAATTCATGGATTCTTCACTATATGCAAATCTATCAATGTGATACACCATATTAACAAACTGAAGGATAAAAACTATATGGTAATCTCAATAGATGCAGAAAAAGCTTTCAATAAAATTCAACACCCATTTATGATAAATACTCTCCAGGGCTTCCCTGGTTGCACAGTGGTTAAGAATCTGCCTGCCATTGCAGGGGACACAGGTTCGAGCCCTGATCTGGGAAGATCCCACATGCCGCCGAGCAACTAAGCCCATGTGCCACAACTACTGAGCCTGGGTGCCTGGAGCCCATGCTCCGCAACAAGAGAAGCCACCGCAAGGAGAAGCCTGTGCACTGCAACAAAGAGTAGCCCTCACTCGCTGCAACTAGAGAAAGCCCATGCACAGCAATGAAGACCCAACAAAACCAAATAAATAAATAAGGTTATTTAAAAACAACTCTCCAGAAAGTAAGCATAGAGGGAACTAACCTCAACATAATAAAGGCCATATATGGCAAACCCACAGCCAACATCATTCTCAATGGTGAAAAACTGAAACCATTTCCTGTAAAATCTGGAACAAGACAAGGATGCCCACCCTCTCCACTATTACTCAACATAGTTTTGGAAGTTTTAACCACAGCAATCAGAGAAGAAAAAGCAATAAAAGGAATCCAAATCAGAAAAGAAGAAGTAAAACTGTCACTGTTTGCAGATGACATGATACAATACATAGAGAATCTTAAAGATGCTACTTGAAAACTACTAGAGCTAATCAATGAATTTGGTAAAGTAGCAGGACACAAAATTAATGCACAGGAATCTCTTGCATTCCTATACACTAATGATAAAAAATCTGAAAGAGAAATTAAGGAAACACGCCCATTTACCACTGCAACAAAAATAATAAAATACCTAGGAATAAACCTAAGGAGACAAAAGACCTGTATGCAGAAAATTATAAGACACTGATGAAAGAAATTAAAGATTATATAAATAGATGGAGTGATATATGATGTATTTGGATTAAGAATCAACACTGTGAAAATGACTATACTACCTAAAGCAATCTACAGAGTCAATGCAATCCCTATCTAAATACCAATGGCATTTTTCACAGAACTAGAACAAAAAATTTCAAAATTTGTATGGAAACACAAAAGACCTCCAATAACCAAAGCAATCCTGAGAAAGAAAAACGGAGCTGTAGGAATCAGACACCCTGACTTCAGAGTATAGTACAAAGCTGCAGTAATCAAGACAGTGTGGTACTGGCAAAAAACAGAGATATAAATCAATGGAACAGGATAGAAAGCCCAGAGATAAACCCACACACACATGGTCATCTTATTTTTGATAAAGGAGGCAAGAATATACAATGGAGAAAAGACAGCCTCTTCAATAAGTGGTGCTGCAAAAACTGGACAGCTACATGTAAAAGAATGAAATTAGAACACTCCCTAACACCATACAGAAAAATAAACTCAAAATGGATTCAAGACCTAAATGTAAGGCCAGACACTATAAAACTCTTAGAGGAAAACACAGGCAGAACACTCTATGGCATAAATCACAGCAAGATCCTTTTGACCCACCTCCTAGAGAAAGGGAAATAAAAACTAAAATAAACAATTGGGAACTAATGAAACTTAAAAGCTTTTGCACGGCAAGGGAAACCATAAACAAGACGAAAAGACAACGCTTACAATGGGAGAAAATATTTGCAAATGAAGCAGCTGACAAAGGATTAATCTCCAAAATATACAAGCAGCTCATGCAGCTCAATATCAAAAAACAAACAACCCAATCCAAAAATGGGCAGAAGACCTAAACAGACGTTTCTCCAAAGAAGATATACAGATTGCCAACAAACACATGAAAGGATGCTCAACATCACTAATGATTAGAGAAATGCAAATCAAAACCACAGTGAGGTATCACCTCACACTCGTCAGAATGGCCCTCATCAAAAAATCTACAAACAATAAATGCTGGAGAGGGCGTGGAGAAAAGCGAACCCTCTTGCACTTTTGGTGGGAATGTAAACTGATACAGCCACTATGGAGAACAGTATGGAGGTTCTGTAAAAAACTAAAAATAGAACTACCATATGACCCAACAATCCCACTACTGTGCATATACCCTGAGAAAACCATAATTGAAAAAGAGTCATGTACCACAATATTCATTGCAGCACTCTTTACAATAGTCAGGACATGGCAGCCACCTAAAGGTCCATCAACAGATGAATGGATAAAGAAGATGTGGCACATATATACAATGGAATATTACTCAGCCATAAAAATTAATGAAATTGAGTTATTTGTAGTGAGGTGGATGGACCTAGAGTCTGTCATACAGAGTGGAGTCAGAAAGAGAAAAACAAACACCATACGCTAACACATATATATGGAAAATTTAAAAAAATGGTTCTGATGAACCTAGGGGCAGGATAGGAATAAAGACACAGATGTAGAGAATGGACTTGAGGACACAGGAAGTGGGAAGGTTTAGCTGGGACGAAGTGAGAGAGTAGCATTGACATATATACACTACTAAATGTAAAATAGACAGCTAGTGGGAAGCAGCTGCATTGCATGGGGAGATCAGCTCAGTGCTTTGTGACCTCCTGGAGCAGTAGGCTAGGGAGAGTGGGAGGGAGGAAGATGCAAGAGGGAGGAGATATGGGGATATATGTATACATATAGCTGATTCACTTTGTTATACAGCAGAAATTAACACAGCATTGTAAAGCAATTATACTCCAATAAAGATGTTAAAAAGTAAAAAATAATCAGAAAATTAGGCTATATACACCTTGCTTGACACTCAGTGGAAAAGAATTCAGTCACTGGACAATAAATAAGATATTAAGTGTAGAACTGTTAATAAAGTTCTTATATTAGAATGGTTTTGGATTTACAGAAAAAATGCAAACATGAGAGGTCTTTTATATCTCACACCCAATTTTCCCTATGATTAACATCTTTTATTAGAATCATACCTTTGTCACAATTTATGATCCAAGGTTGATACATTGCTTTTTTTTCCTTATGTTTCTTTTCTTATAATGTTGTCTCCTACTTTTGTTATTAGATTAATGCTGATGATATTAACTAATCTGGGGAAATCTTCAGTCATTATAGCTTCAAATATTTCTTCCGTTCCTTTCTGTCTTTTCATTCTGGTATTCGAATTATACCTGTTACACTTTTCATAGGTGTCCCACAGTCCTTGGCTGTTTTGTTCTGTGTTTTTTCAGTCTTTGTTCTCTTTGCTTTTCAGCTTTGAAGGTTTCTATTGAGATATCCTCAAGCTCAGAAATTCTGTCCTCAGCCATATCATGTGCTAGTAAGCCTATCAAATGCATTTTTCATTTCTATTACAGTGTGTTTGATCTCTAATCTTTCTGGTTCTTTCTTAGGCTTCCATCTGTCTGCTTACAAAGCCTACCTGTTCTTGCATGCTGTCTATCCATTAAAACCCTTAGAGTATTAATGATAGTTGTTTTAAATTCCTACTCTGATAATTCCAACATTCCTGCCATGTCTGGTTCTGATGCTTGCTCTGTCTCTTCAAATGGGGTATTTTGGCTTGTGGTATGACTCGTAATGTTTTTGATAGCTGGACATGCTATAACAGGTAAAAGGGACTGTTGTAAATAGGCCTTCAGTAATGTGGTGGTAAGGTGTTGGGGAAGAGAAAGTATTCTATAGTCCTACAATTGTCTTAGTCTTCAGTGAGACTATGCCTCTGGACTGTGAATTTCAAAAGTGTTTTCAGTTCTTTTCTCCACCTTAGGTGAAAGAGGATGGCTAGAGTTGTTCCAACATCTACTTCATCACTGATTCTGTTTTATTTTATTTACCTTTATAATGGGTTTTTACTTTGCATTTTTGTGTGTACCATGTGTTTCTTGCATGCTAAATAATGTGAGGAACATTTGAGTCTGAGATAAATTATATTTATGACTTTGAATATCAATACCCCTCTTGCTAGGCCACTAATATAGGGGATTGAATTATTCCAATCAGTAATAGACTTGTGATTGGTTTTGTTTCTGTAATGTTTATTATGGGTTTAACACTTATATCAAAGACATCTATTATTACCTATAATTGGAGAGTGGACTGGTTTGCTAGTGTTTTCCCTCAATATTCCTATTCCATCCTCAACTTTAGGACTTTTTGTGTATAATTTCCTCAGAGAGTATCTTTCTCTTTGTTATTCTTCCCCTGTGGTAGATGGCTCTTGCCTTTACTCAGTGAAGTAAAGCTACTCAGTGAAGCTAGTCTGTTGGAGAAAATGCAGAATCAATGATAAATGCCTCTTGTGAGACCAAAGAAAACAGGGTATTCTAAAAGCTAAGGATGCCCAGAAATGGAGACCATCTTCACCACCCACTGCCATGTCCAAGGAAATTATATGGCCTACAACTGGCCATAGCCTGAAGGACGAACCTTTTTTCCCTTTTCCATCTACAATACAACTAAAGTCTACCTTGTGGTCCAGAGGGTTTGGTGCCCATCTGCTTTTTATTTCAGGATTTTTTCCTTAGGAGAGAAGAGTTTTGATCAGGTTTTTTGCCTTTCCCCTGGTGGCTGCTTCTACCTTCCTCAAGGCTCATGCAATGTGGATGACTTCATCTAGGCTCCCTCCCATCCTTCAAACTCTCGTGCATGTGTCTTGTGGTGTTTCATCATGATAAGCCCAAGTATGGCTAAAAAATCTCCGATATGTCTGCCGCTGTCATGCTAAGCCACATCAGTCTTTAGCAATGAATTAAGGATTGTAACTAAATTCTTCTTACTCACTTAGAAGGCAGTACTACCTTCCCCTTCCCCTCTGACATAAGTGAGCCAGTCTTTGGGCTCCGTATCTCCTTACATTCATCTTTCTTTAGATTTTAGACTATCTCATCGCTCTGTAATGTCAAATATTTGATGGGTTTAAACATTTTTTTAAAGATTATCTTCCTTTTTTGTTGTTCTTATGATAGAAACACTTTCCAGCTTTCTATTTCTTAGGCATAAAATCGGACCCTTATTTACATTTTAAATTACATTATTTATTGTTGTCATATGCTCCATTTTATATTCTCTTGGGATTTCTTTCATTGTATATAATATACTTTATATTTCAGGTCTACCAAATTGTCAATTGTTCAAACAATCTTTTACAACTTCTCACTCGACAGTGTGGTCCCAATAAAGAAATAATCTATCAACCCACAATACAACTCAGACTTTAATGTGTTTTCTTCCTGCCTAATATCTATAGTAAGTCTCATCTTCCATATCCTTTCCATAAGCATTCTAACTGTATAAATCTCCCAGGCATGTGGATTAAGAAACTGCTATATTTTCTTCCAAAACTAGAATAACTGTATACATTTTAAATCCCCTAATAAGGCATGAGGTCGTCTGTGCTGATCTTTCAAATCTAGACAAATCAGTACTGAGTGGTTTTCTGACAGTTCTTAGTATTGATTCTGCCACTGCAGCTTTGAAAAGTGCTGTTTGATTTTCATTCATTAGAGCTATCTCTGGGAAAGTCTTTTCAGTTGGTTCACAACCTCTCCCTGTCTCATTCTCTCTGCTGAATTTCTATGTTCCCCAGCAATTCTCCAAGATCTATTATGTTAAAAATTTACCTAATGGAAACTGCTTCTTTGCAGAAGAAAGCAGGAAACAAATGTAGCAAGCAAAGATAGAACTAGAACTAGAAAAACTGAACTTTGCAACCCCAGTGTAGAAGTTGACTAAGGCTAGGATGCTAAATTGATGTAAAAACTTTGGGGTCTAAATTCTTTGGTAATAATATACTCAAAAGGGAAAAATAAACTTTTACAATGAAACAGTTATGGCAGTTAGTACCTCAACCAAGTGTTCACAGTTAACATGACCGATAGTTATAAATAACAAAGAAAATTGATCAATTAATAAGTGACCTTTTTGGCAGTCTTAAATTTGAAGAAATTACACAACTATTTCAAACAAACTAAATAATGTATATCCTTATGCTAGAAATGGTAGCACCACATGACACCTACAAATCAGAGCATCAGTTTCTGTGTTGCCTTTTATGGCTTTAAGATTGGAGGGTACAGATGCTTCACCCTCAACTTTTATACAATCACTGTCAACTAGAGGGCAGTTTATAGTAAAGCAATGGCAAATTGGACTTAAAATCATGAAGCTGGTCCATATTTTTACCTGTATTTCTCTTACAAGGTATATTGTTCAGTTGATTAACAGAATTAAAACTTACAAATGTATGTGTGTATATATACTAGCAGATGTATATATACATATATACACGCACACATATAAAATAATCTACTAGTATATATACACACATGCATACATAATCACATATATGTATGCATATATATATATATATATATATATACATATATATATGGAGAGAGAGAGAGAGAGACTATGTACACACACACAGATTTTTTTCAAAATCACAAAGTGGAGAATAAACTTAAAAATTAGTCAAACTCTATGAACTGAATGACAAAATTTATATAATCAAACGTGGAAAAACACCAGGAGTTACATCTTCAAATGATCTGATACACATATATATGGGTGTGTGCATATTTGTGTGCATATATACGTGTTTGTACATATGTTTGTGTATATGTGTATACATATAATTTCCCCCAATTTTTCTTTCTCCTCTTTTTCTGAGATTTTAATTATACAGATGTTTGACTTTGATATTATCTAGCTAGTCTCCTTGCTCTGTTCATTGTTTACACTATTGTTTTCTTTTTGTTCTTCACATTGGGCAATTTTTATTGCAGTATCTTCAAGGTCACTTTATCTTTCCTCTGCCATGTCCTTTAAGCTGCTAAGCTCATCCAGTAAACTTTTTATTTCAGATATTGTATTTTTCAGGTCTAAACTTTCCATTTGCTTCCTTTCTATCATATCTATATGTCTGCTGAGAATTCCCCTTTCCCTTCATCAGGAGCATATTGCATTAAATTTTATTTAGAGTAGTTATAATACCTACTTTAACATGTTTTCTAATACTTTCAATATCAGGATCTTCTTTTCATTGGTTTCAATTTATTTTGTTTTCTTTTGAGAATGATTTCCATTCACTCATTTTTTCATATATCAGGTAATTTTAGATTGCATTCTTGAAATTATGGATATCAACTTGTGGAGAGAGGGGATTATTTTATTTTTCTCACTTGAGACTTGTTTCTTCTGCTTTAACATTCAATTATTTTAATTGGACTTGAATCAGAAACTGTTTCTTGGGCTACATCTTTGGTCTCATTTCAGATCTTTTGTTTTTAGCTGAGTTTTATTTTAGTCTGTTCCAGACGTGTGGTTGAGGGGTCAGACAGAGATATAGTGTATAGAATTCGAGAATTTTTGGCTCTTTTCCTTTCACAATTTTCCCTTTTCTTTGCAGCAACCAATGACTCCCTATATTGAGTTCTCTAATTTTTCAGGCCACAAAACTGGACTTCCTACTACCACTGCCCCCTCATATGCTGCACCGACACTGCATGACCTCAAGGTAAAATTCACAAAATGTTGGAAAGTACTTTGTAAAATTCCACTCCTATGAACATGTAACTCCATGAGAATCTGCTTCTTTTTGTTCACCAATGCTGTTTTTTGTTTTATATCCAAGTTTTATAGTGGTTTCCTTTGGAGAATCAGTTGGGTCACATCTTAATCATTAATAGAAGTTTAAATCCTGCTTATACTCTTTCCTGATTACATAATATGTCATATTGTTTTATGTTTCAGGCATTTTAAATAATGTTTCCTTTGCCTGAAATGTTTCAGTCCTTTACTTCATTGTCCTAATGTCAGTTAATCTTCAAATATCAGATTGTTCTTTTGATCAGATTGTTGTCTCTTTTCAATAATCAGCAATAGCGCCCCCAGCACTTCTAACACTGTTTTATAAACACTAGTTTGCTTAATTATTTCTCATATTAAAATATATGCATCTTAAAATCTAAGTCCATATTTTAGCATTTCTTTATATCTCAAGGTCTATCCAATATATGTTTGTTGGATGAATGAAAGGACTGAGATGAGTGAAATTAAACTGAATCATTCTCTGTTCCCCTCCATTGCCTCTTGTTGATAGAAAATTTATTTGGTGAATGCCTTCCATCTGCAATGGAGAGAATTTTCAAAATTACCACAAGAAAATGGTCATGGAAGCCAGATGAATTCTAAGGTTAAATGGAAACACATTGTTAAATCGAATTAAAGAAAAGAATGTGAGGAGGATGGTATTTCTGAAAGGTATTCAGAACTTGCAAAATCATACTAAATGTCTCAACAAACACTTCAGCTGTCAGGAGTAGTACCTCTAGAATTAATTGATGAGCTATGCATAACCTGTTTGCTACATTATTCACCATAGAAGTAATAAGTTAATGAATAAATCATAATGCAGAAATAAGGGTTTTTTTTAAAGCTCCTAAATGTGGTTATGATCTAAGAAAATACTTATTTAAATGGATTTTTATTTTCATTTTCTGAATTTTATTTATTTTTTATACAGAAGGTTCTTATTAGTTATCTATTTTATACATATTAGTGTATATATGTCAATCCCAACCTCCCAATTCATCCCATAACCACCAGCCCCCCACCCTACCCCCCCACCCCCCCACCCCACTTTCCCCCATTGGTGTCCATATGTTTGTTCTCTACATCTGTGTCTCTATTTCTGCCTTGCAAACCAGTTCATCTGTACCATTTTTCTAGATTCCACATGTATGCATTAATATACGATATTTGTTTTTCTCTTTCTAACTTACTTCACTTTGTATGACAGTCTCTAGGTCCATTCACATCTCTACAAATGACCCAATTTCTTTCCTTTTTATGGCTGAGTAATATTCCATTGTATACATGTACCACAACTTCTTTATCCAGTTGTCTGTCGATGGGCATTTAGGTTGCTTTCATGACCTGGCTATTGTAAATAGTGCTGCAATGAACATTGGGGTGCATGTGTCTTCTTAAACTATGGTTTTCTCTGGGTATATGCCCAGTAGTGGGATTGCTGAGTCATATGGTAATTCTATTTTTAGTTTTTTAAGGAGCTCCATACTGTTCTCCATAGTGGCTGTATCAACTGACATTCCCACCAGCAGTGCAAGAGGGCTCCTTTTCTCCACACCCTCTCCAGCATTTGTTGTTTGTAGATTTTCCGATGATGCCCATTCTAACCGGTGTGAGGTGATACCCCATTGTAGTTTTGATTTGAATTTGTCTAATAATTGGTGATGTTAAGCATCTTTTCATGTGCCTCTTGGCCATCTGTACGTCTTGTTTGGAGAGATGTCTATTTAGGTCTTCTGCCCATTTTTTGATTGGGTTGTTTGTTTTTTTAATATTGAGCTGCATGAGCTAGTTATATATTTTGGAGATTAATCATTTGTCCATTGATTTGTTTGAAAATATTTTCTCCCATTCTGAGGGCTGTCTTTTTGTCTTGTTTATATTTTCCTTAGCTGTGCAAAAATTTTTAGGTTTCGTTAGGTCCCATTTGTTTATTTTTGTTTTTATTTCCATTACTGTAGGAGGTGGGTCAAAAAAGATCTTGTTGTGATTTATGTCAAAGAGTGTTCTTCCTATGTTTTTCTCTAAGAGTTTTATAGTGTCTGGTCTTACATTTAGGTCTTTAATCCATTTTGAGTTTATTTTTGTGTATGGTATTAAGGAGTGCTCTAATTTAATTCTTTTACATGTAGCTGTCCCGTTTTCCCAGCACCACTTACTGGAGAGACCATCTTTTCTCCATTGTGTATCCTTGTCTCTTTTGTCATAGATTAGTTAACCACAGGTGCATGGGTTAAGCTCTGGGCTTTCCATCCTGTTCCATTGATCTATATTTCTGTTTTTGTGCCAATACCATATTGTCTTGATTACTGTAGCTTTGTAGTATAGTGTGAAGTCAGGGAGCCTGATTCCTCCAGCTCCATTTTTTCCCTCAAGATTGCTTTGGCTATTTGGGGCCTTTTGTGTCTCCATACAAATTTTAAGATTTTTTTGTTCTAGTCCTTTAAATAATGCCATTGGTAATTTGATAGTGATTGCATTGCATCTGTAGATTGCTTTGGGTAGTAGAGTCATTTTCACAAGGTTGATTCTTCCAATCCAAGAACATGTTATATCTCTCCATCTGGTTGTGTTATCTTTGATTTCTTTCATCAGTTTATTAGTTTTCTGAGTACAGGTCTTTTACCTCCTTAGGTAGGTTTATTCCTAGGTATTTTATTCCTTTTGTTGCAATGGTAAATTAGAGTTTTTCCTTAATTTTTCTTTCTGGTGTTTCATTGTTAGTGTATAGGAATGCAAGAGATTTCTGTGCATTAATTTTGTATCCTGGAACTTTACCAAATGCATTGAATAGCTCTAGTAGTTTTCTGGTGACATCTTGAGGTGTCTCTATGTATAGTATCATGTCATCTGCAAAGAGTGACAGTTTTACTTCTCCTTTTCCAAAGAGTGGACATCCTTGTCTTGTTCCTGATCTTAGAGGAAATGCTTTCAGTTTTTCACCATTGAGAATGATGTTTGCTGTGGGTTTGTCGTATATGGCCTTTATTACGTTGAGGTAGGTTCCCTCTATGCCCACTTTCTGGAGAGTTTTTATCATAAAAGGGTGTTGAATTTTGTCAAAGCTTTTTCTGCATCTATTGAGACGATCATATAGTTTTTATTTTTCAATTTATTAATATGATTCATCACAATGATTGATTTGAATATATTGAAGAATGCTTGCATTCTTGGGATAAATCCCACTTGATCATAGTGTATGATCCTTTTAATGTGTTGTTGAATTTTGTTTGCTAGTATTTTGTTGAGGATTTTTGCATCTATATTCATCAGTGACATTGGCCGGTAATCATTTTGTAGTATCTCTGTTTTTGGTATCAGGGTTAAGTTGGTGTCATAGATTGAGTTTGGGAGTGTTCCTTCCTCTGCAATTTTCTGAAAGAGGTTGAGATGGATGGATGTTAGCTGTTCTCTAAATGTTTGATAGAATTCACCTGTGAAGCCATCTGGTCCTGGACTTTTGTTTGTTGGAAGATTTTTAATCACAGTTTCAATTTAATTACTTGTAATTGGTCTGTTCATATTTTCTATTTCTTCCTGGTTCAGTCTTGGAAGGTTATAACTTTCTAGGAGTTTGTCCGTTTTTCCAGGTTGTCCATTTTATTGGCATAGAGTTGCCTGTAGTAGTCTCTTAGGATGCTTTGTATTTCTGTGGTGTCCACTGTAACTTCTCCTTTTTCATTTCTAATTTTATTGATTTGAGTCCTTTCCCTCTTTTTCTTGATGAGTCTGGCTAATGGTTTATCAATTTTATCTTCTCAAAGAACCAGCTTTTACTTTTATTGATCTTTGCTATTGTTTTCTTTGTTTCTATTTCATTTATTTCTGCTCTGATCTTTATGATTTCTTTCCTTCTACTAACTTTTGGTTTTGTTTGTTCTTCTTTCTCTAGTTTCTTTAGGTGTAAGGTTTGATTGTTTATTTGAGATTTTTCTTGTTTCTGAGGTAGGATTGTTTTGCTATAAACTTCCCTCTTAGAACTGCTTTTGCTGCATCCCAAAGGTTTTGGGTCATCGTGTTTTCATTGTCAATTGTTTCTAGGTATTTTCTGATTTCTTCAGTGATCTCTTGGTTATTTAGTAACGTATTGTTTAGCCCCCATGTGTTTGTGTTTTTTACGTCTTTTTTCCCTGTAAGTGATTTCTAATCTCATAGCATTGTGGTCGGAAGTGTTGCTTCATATGATTTCAATTCTCTTCAATTTACTGAGGCTTGATTTATGACCCAAGATGTGATCTATCCTAGAGAATGTTCCATGTGCACTTGAGATGAAAGTGTAACCTATTTTCAGATAGAATGTCCTATAAATATCAATTAAATCTATCTGGTCTATGGTGTCATTTAAAGCTTTTGTTTCCTTATTAATTTTCTGTCTGGATGATCTGTCCATTGGTGTAAGTGAGTTGTTGATGTCCCCCACTATTATTGTGTTACTATCTATTTCCTCCTTTATAGCTGTTAGCATTTGCCTTATGTATTGAGGTGCTCCTACATTGGGTGCATATATATTTATAATTGTTATATCTTCTTCTTGGATTGATCCTTTGATCATTACATAGTGTCCTTCCTTGTGTCTTGTAATATTATTTATTTTAAAATCTATTTTATCAGATATGAGTATTGCTACTCCAGCTTTCTTTTGATTTCCATTTGCATGCAATATCTTTTTCCATCCCCTCACTTTCAGTCTGTATGTGTCCCTAGGTCTGAAGTGGGTCTCTTGTAGACAGCATATATATGGGTCTTGTTTTAGTATCCATTCAGCGAGCCTGTGTCTTTTGGTTGGAGCATTTAATCCATTCATGTTTAAGGTAATTACTGATATGTATGTTCCTTAGAGAAGTTCCTTTAATATGTGTTGTAGAGCTGGTTTGGTGGTGCTGAATTCTCTTAGATTTTGCTTGGCTGTAAAAATTTAATTTCTCCATCAAATCTGAATGAAGTCCTTGCTGGGTAGAGTAAACTCGGTTGTAGCTTCTTCCCTTTCATCACTTTAAATATATCGTGCCACTCCCTTCTGGCTTGTAGAGTTTCTGCTAGGAAATCAGCTGTTAACCTTATGGGAGTTCCCTTGTATGTTATTTGTCATTTGTCCCTTGTTGCATTTAGTAATTTTTCTTCGTCTTTAGTTTTTGTCAATTTGATTACTATGTATATTGGCATGTTTCTGTTTGGGTTTATCCTGCCTGGGACTCTCTGTGCTTCCTGGACTTGGGTGGCTTTTTCCTTTCCCATTGTAGGGAAGTTTTTGACTATAATCTCTTCATATATTTTCTTGGGTCTTTTCTCTCTCTCTTCTTCTGGGACACCTATTATGTGACTGTTGTTGCATTTAATGTTGTCCCAGTGGTCTCTTAGGCTGTCTTCATTTCTTTTCATTCTTTTTTCTTTATTCTGTTCTGCAGCAGTGAATTCCACCATTGTGTCTTCCAGGTCACTTATCCGTTCTTCTGCATCAGTTATTCTGCTATTGATTCCTTCCAGTGTATTTTTCATTTCAGTTATTGTATTGTTCATCTCTGTTTGTTTGTTCTTTAATTCTTGTAGGTGTTTGTTCTTTAATTCTTCTAGGTCTTTGTTAAACATTTCTTCCATCTTCTCAATCTTTGCCTCCATTCTTTTTCTGAGGTCCTGTATCATCTTCATTATCATTATTCTGAATTCTTTTTTTGGAAAGTTGCCTGTCTCTACTTCATTTAGTTGTTTTTCTGGGGTTTTATCTTGTTCCTTCATCTGATACACAGACCTCTGCCTTTTCATTTTGTCTATCTTTCTGTGAATGTAGTTTTCATTCCACAGGCTGCAGAATTGTAGTTCTTCTTGCTTGCTTCGTCTGTCTCAGGGTTTTTAATCACTCTGTGATAAAAATTTATTTTGCATGTATATTTGTAGTAGACTTGTCTGGTTTGGTGCTGCCTGATTTTTCTCAAAATATCTACCTCTCTGCCAGTCCTAGTTTCAGGCTTGAGCATCAGTATAGTTCTTTGTAGACTCCTATAATTATAAATGTAGTATAAAGATTACTACTGCCTCCAACAATACAGTAGTTTTTAGACAATGCCTTGTTTCTAATACTCTTACTGAGAAATTTATTATTTGGGTTTTAAAGTGATGATTAGTAAGTATTATATATTAATATCAATTTGAAGTATATTTCAGGAGATCCTTCTGTCCCATATTGATTATAGTAAGGAAAAGAATAATAGATTCATTTTTTTTTTCACTCTGTTGTACGGCATGTGGAATCCTACTTCCCTGACCAGGGATTGAACCTGCTCCCCCTTTACTGGAAGTGCAGAGTCCCAACCACTGGACCACCAGGGAGGTTCTAAGAGTCATAGATTCTGATAGATATAGGGTTTGTGCTAGTTAGTCTTGTAGATATGGACACTTTTAAAATATGGTCTTATACTCGAGGGGATTATAGTCTGTTTGGGTGATGGAATATACATAGCATATAAAATATTGTCCAGTTATGGTAACAATAGAGATTACATTGACAGAAATATTGGAAGGCTGAAGGATTTCATAGGATGATGGATAACATCTGTTACCTATCCATAAAGGATATTAGCATTGAAAATCATTTTTTATATCAATGCTTTTAGATAAGGTATGTTATCTTTGGCATTTATACTTGTTATTTGTTTTTAAAGTTATTTCATTTAGTTTTTTGTTTTTGTATCTAGAGTGACTAGAAAAGTGTTAACTACATAGCTTTTATATTAGAGAATTTTGTTTGTAGTATTAGTTCTGCTCTTCTAAGTTATCTGAAAAAAATTTGGCAAGTGGTAACTACATATCTTTTTTTATTATGGAATTTTTGACATATTAGTTCTACATTTGCAAATTATATGAATAATCAATAACCAAAATATATTATTTGAAATGGAGTAGCAATTAACATATTTTCATGAACATAATTATATTTCCACTGATAATTATAATGTGTAAGAGCAAAAATGACTTAAAATATACATATAAATTAGATATTCATTAAACGAAATCATCCAGTCATAAGAGATATGCTTTTCTAAGTCCCATGGTGGATAAGAATATTAACGTGTCTGCCAGGAGGACTGAAATCTATAGTTATGGTCAATAATCACATCTGGCCCAATTTCTTACAATACCCATATAAGACTGCTTCAAGGAATTAAATAAAGTAATACTGGTGGCCATGTTGAAGAGAAGAAGTCACCATAATACATTGATATGTAATGGGTACTTTGTCTTAAGAAGCAATAACAGCTAAAACACATTTTCTAAACAATTCAGGCATGAGGACATGTCAAAGTTTTATTTTACCTTGTTCTATAAGGCCTCAAGCTGGTAAATTCAAAGATTTAGTCTTATTAGGGTGATTTTATAAACAAGGTAATGCCAAAACTATGGAGTGACCACAATAACTTGTAACTACAATCACCTATTTTATTAACACAAATAATTTGAACTTTCAGTATTTATAGCAGGTATGTGAGTGACAAGAATTAAGCTGTGAACCCAAATGTAGACATTTTGGTGAGTCCTCTGAAGTTATATTTTAAAAAATAGCAACCTAGGGTATATCAGGCAGTCAGGTCTCTTGTTTTGTAGAGAAGGTACTCTGAGAAAGTGAATCTGACAATCTGAGAGATATGAAAACATGATATAAACATGGAATGTTACAATGTTCAAATCCCTGACTACAGCTGTGACTAGAGCCACTCCATTTTTGGTGGTCCAGTGGTTCACCAATTTAAGTCAGTCAATCTCCTGTTCCATTTTGTTTTGTTAGGATGTATTTGATTTAATTTTCTGCTATTTGTAACAGAAGTATCCTAACTAATAGGACAGGAATTCTGAAAACTTTTGCAAGTTTCACAAGACTCAACATAGAAAGTTCAGGACATCAAAGGAGAAAACAAGGAACACAAGATGGAAAGGTAAAATCATGGCATTTGTAAACAAAGTGTTTCACTGACACTTTAAAAACCAAGAAGAAGAATATCAGAAATTTAGTTTCTATTTTCACTGAAAAGGAAATGGACCACCCATTTTTGTTTCTTATTTACTCTCTTCAATAGGGTAAACTCAGTTAAGAACTTGACAAAATTTGAACACATTTCAGACCCGAGAAACCTTGACAAATGTTGAAATAAACTGATGAATGTCCTCTAATTATTATATTTATTGTTCATAACAGTTAAAGACACCTACACTAGAGGCAGTTTACAAAAGACTGAAATATCATTGTGCTTAATACAGGCAATACTGCAAACTTATTGACAGTGCAAAAAATGACAGGCAAAGAAAAATTTTGACTTCAATTATGCCTTGGGCTGAGTGATATCAAGTCTATTACAATCTCATGATTTGGAGGTTCTTAGAGATTACTGTGTTGTCATCTCTCAAAGTCATTCTAGAAATGAAACAGATCAAGAGGAGCTAGGGTGAGGATGATAAAACCATAGTTAAGTTTGCCTAAGTATATAAATATTTATCAAAGATTCTATCAGAATTTAAAAATAAAATGTTCATATGAAAATCTTAAATATTTTAAGAAGTTGATTTCTAGCTAAACAAATTTAGGTCTATTGTGACTGTTTTTTAAAAATGTCTTTATAATAATATTATTATCTCTGACAAAAAACATAAAGGTCTCTTTTGAGAAGGTTCAGCTTAGAAACAAAAACAAAAATTGTTCTTTTATATGCTGACAGGTTACCTAGAAGGAGTTGCTTTTTATACCAAGCAACTTGATTATTTTAATGTTTACCTTTTTAGTTAAGTTAGCTTCTTAAATATTATACAGTCTTTTAATTAACATGTCCTTAAACCTGGGTTCATGGAAAGGTCACTGGTAACAATTATAAACTTTAAGAGTGCCTAAGTGATGGATTTTTCTGCAGTTGCTCATCACCAGGGGAGTTCTATTTCCAGAAAGAAGGGAGTAGTTATTAAGAACATACAGTCCTTCAGGGCTTCTACTATAAGTCTAACTCAGCCTTGGTGGGGATTAATGTAGATTCTTGCTGAAATTCCTAGACTCCTAATGCATTCAATTATTCAGCTACTGCTAAAATATGACAGAATAATCTTTAGACAATTTTTGTAGCAAAATGTGTTGCATCCTATTATTGAGTCCAGAGAGAAAAAGCAATTTTGAAAATTGGTTAATTATACATTTTGTGAAAAGCTCCGACTATTTATATCGCAACTACATGCATACAATTTGTGATTGTACAGTGATGTAATGTAGTTTAAAAGTTCATAAAAATAGTGCTTTTAAATTATTTTTAAAAGTATTAGGGAATAATAAGAAGCAAACATTCATTTGATATTCAAAATAATTAAATGCTCAGGGGATAAATAAATTATACATTTTCAGAAACTACTTTAAAACTTTTTATACATGTTTATGGAAAACATTCAATACCTTGAAAACATGATAATTATATACCAAAAAGATTATTCAGAATATAATTTGTGTGTGGCATTTGTTTATTAAAGTCATATATATTAATTTTTACTTCAAAACAGCACTTAATTATTTTATTTATAAATTTATGTCCTGTGATGACCATTTTGTAATTTTAATAAAATGTATAAAAATATAATACTCCTTCAAATTTCATTGATGCCTCAATGTGCATAAAGAGTTATAAGTGTGTTACCATCATTTGGATAACTTTTCAATTGTCTCAATCATGATGTTCAAACACAGATATAAGAATTCATTAAAAAGTGGCATAAATATGGTCTTGTGATAGCTCCTTAAAATTATCAGATTTAGCTTTAGTATTAAAAATTTATTTAAAAATCCACATGTGTTAAATAGATGCTATAGAAGAAATTTTCACTTATGGGGAAGAAGTCATTCTGGATTATACATGATTAGGCTTGAACTTTACGTTAATTAGAACAGTCTGTCTGTGGCCTGTCAAACATACATTGTACATATGCTTTAACCATTAAAGAAAAGAATGCATTTACCAGATTGTTTAGTGTGTCCATTTTGAAGACCAGGAATAAATGCCCCCCCCTTTTCTATAATGCCCATGCTAGTACTCCTTAAAAGATAAGGTTCCCTTCTCAGACATTAAGGTCATGTTGACTTGCTGTATACATGCTAAACTGTCACTTTAGAAACTTGAAAGAATGTACCCCTGTCATGTTTGATTTTTGTTCTTTGCTCTGGCAAGGTGTAAAACTGTTCTTCAGATATCCAAAATGGAGCTGGCTGGCCATTGTGGATGTGGTTTCAGAAATGCTCCTGCATCACTGAGAACTTGAATTTTCTGAACTGAATCAAATCAAATCAAGGACACTACTAGCTGTTTGCCAAACAGTATCTGTTAGCAGCTGGAAGCTGCAACCTTATGGTTTCAAGATTTCCCCTTCTAACTATAGAACGATTTCAGACCCTAACCAATCCTTGCTTAACAGATATTGCTGGCTCCAATCCTAATTCTTGACAAACAACTTATGTAACTTTGTGGTTTTTGCCTATATAAGCCTCCTCAATTTTGCAGTCTGGCAGAACACAGTTCAAGTGCTTTTTGAATCTGTGTCTCTTAGGCTATAGTCCTCAGTTTGGATTGAATAAAACTCTTTTCTATTCTTATTGCACACTGTTTATAAATAATTTGTGTCAACAGATGTTAATACAGAAATACATACATATTTCAATTTGTACTCAAAATCTGTCTTCCCCCACAGAATCTAAGTGTCATAAGGGCAGGTTTTTTTTTTCTTTTTTTTCTGTTTTTGTTTTCCTTTAATTGCTATATACTCAGAATAGTGTTTGGCACATATTGAGTACCCAAATATTTTTGATACAGGAAAATTTAAAAATCTGATTTTTCTAAAAAGAACTTTTGAATCTGTTTAAGCCAAGTTGAAAAGTCAAGTATAGAAATATAAATACATTTTATAACTAAATATTCATCAACCCATATGAAAAATTACGTACTCCTAAAAGCAATAATGTATGATAATTAAAATATATTGCCAACATTCAGACCTTACATTTGTTTAAAGGACCTGCCTATTTTTTCGTATTTAATTAATTGGTTTTCCAAATTTTTATTTATATAAAAAATAATAAACCTATATAAAAATTTCTCTCTATGCTATCTTTAGCAATGCCTTAGTAGGAAACATCATGAAATTCTGTATCTATGAGTCAATAACTGATTCTGCATCCCTCCCCCACAAAAAAATCTTGTTGTTCTTTTTTTTTTTGCGGTACGCGGGTCTCTCACTGTTGTGGCCTCTCCCGTTGTGGGGTTCTTTTTTTTTTTGCGGTACGCGGGTCTCTCACTGTTGTGGCCTCTCCCGTTGTGGAGCATAGGCTCTGGATGCTCAGGCTCAGCGGCCATGGCTCACGGGCCCATCCACTTGGCGGCATGTGGGATCTTCCCGGACCGGGGCACGAACCCGTGTCCCCTGCATCGGCAGGTGGACTCTCAACCACTGCGCCAGCAGGGAAGCCCTCTCTTGCTGTTTTTTAATGGACAATGCCATCTGAATTTCTTGTTTGCCATTTTAAAATAAAGTAATAATAATAATTTTATATATTTTTCATAATATATATGTTATACTCAGTTTTGCATGAATATAACATAATATAATAAATCAGTATGCTTACAGTTCTTTTACAAATGAGGAAGTTGAAGCAGTGAGTTATTTAGATACATTATAAAAGGCAAATAGCAACTAATTGGTAGAAATGAATTTAGAACCTGCAGCTATCAGAAAGTATGATTTAAAAATGATGACTATTCAACATAATAAAGCCTATAACATACTAAATCAATGCTACAGTTTAACAGAGCTATTAGAAACCTTCCATCTCCATCTTTATATTTCACTGATACTCTCTTTTAATAATAGGTCATCTTTAAAATATGAATATATTTTTAGTCATCTCCTAATACTCTACAAAAAGAAATAAAATCTGTCTAAGAAATCCCCTCCAAAATAAAAGGAAGTTTAAAACTTCAAGTCTCATTCCTAAAATATGGTAGACCAAGAAATATGCAGAATTACAATATCACATCTACCACCACACTAATTTGGGTAGTTTCATACCATACAGCTTTCCTTGAAATATTATTTTAAAAATATATTAATAATGGAAATAAACCATATCATGATCAGTATTTCTCTAGCATGTTACAGAGAGATGTGAATAACAAGTGTCCCCTTTATTAAATACAGATTTTGTGAGGATTATATTAACGCTCAATAACTGATACATCAGTTACTTGCAATAAATATTAGAAAGAGTTGTCAGCACTTGCTGTATCTATATTTTCTGTTATCATTGTTGCTTGCATTACTTGCATCAAACTTTCACCCAAAACAATACACATGAGCTTGTATTATTATGTTGCTAATGTCCTCCCTGATGCTAAATCCAAATTCAATTTTCATTTTACAACCTCACTGAACCATCAGCAAGTAAACTAATTAACCTAATTAGGTCATGAGCAAAACTCAACCATGCTTGATCATTTTCTCCTCTTTGTAACATTGGGACCTAAGAACACCATACTCTCCAGCTTCCTTCTGTGGTAAGCAGAATAATGGTTCCCCTAAGCATACCCATGCCCTAATCCCCAGAATCCGTGAATACATTATGTTACATGGCAAATATAATTGTTTTCTAATAAATGGACCTTAAAATAGGGAGATTATGCAGGATTATCCAGATAAGCCCAATGTAAGCACAAGTGTCCTTTAAATGTGGAAGAGTAAGGCAGAAGAGTCAGGGTCAGAGCAAGAACATGTGGGAAAAAACTGACTGGCCATTACTGGCTTTTAAAATGGAAGAGGGATATGAGCCAAGGAATTCAGGTAGCCTCTAAAAGTTGGATTAGGCAAGGAAACATTCTGCCTTAAAATTGCCCAAAAGGAATGCAGCCCTGCAAACACAGTCATTTAGTTCATAAGACCCATTTTAAACTTCTGACCTTCAAAACTATAAGATAATGAAGTTGTATTGTTTTAGCTACTAAGTTGTAGTAATTTGTTAAAGCAGCAGTAGAGAACAAATAGACCCTCCTCCCTAATGACCACGGTTTCTCAATCTTCTTTGGTGATTCCTTCTTATCTCCTATTCTGTGAGCCAAATGAAAATCTATGGACCACTCCTCTTCCTTACCTAAATTCTCTTCCACTGTTTTTATCCAGACTTTGGCTTTGGATACTCTCAACACTCTGAAAAATACTGCTATGGGTTGAACTGTTTCCTGTCTCCAAAATATGTTGAACTCCTAACTCCTGATACCTGTGATTGTGACCTTATTCAGAAACAGATATAATCATGTCTTTGCAGATGTAATCAAGTTATGATAGGTCATTAGGGTTGCTCCGAATACAGTATGAATGGTCTCCTTACAAGAAGAGGAAAATCCCACGTGAAGACAGAGAAACACAAGGAGAATGTTATGATGATGACACAACCAGAGATTGGAGGGATGAAGCTATAAACCAGGGAATGCCACTTGCAGAAACTAAGAAGAGGCAAGGAAGCATTCTACCCAGTCTCAGAAGGAGTGTGGCTTTGATGACAGCTTGATTTTGGACGTCTAGCTTGCAGAAAGGTGAGATAATAAATTTCTTTTTTTTAAGTTTCTCAGTTTGTAATGCTTTGTTATGACAGCCCTAGGAAACCAACACAACTACCAAATTTACAACTCTAATAGTAACTCATTCTCTGAAAAACAGATTTCTCCATCCAAGTGCTTACTGATATTTTGATCAGGAAGTTGTATAGGCATACCTCATTTTATTGTACTTTGCAGATATTGCTTTTTATTTTTTTAACAAATAGAAGGTTTGTGGTGACCCTGAACTGAACAAGTCTATAGGATCATTTTTTCCAACAGCATTTGCTCACTTTGTGTCTTTGTGTCACATTTTGGTAATTCTCACAAAATTTCAAATTTTCATTATTATTATATTTGGTGGTCTATGATCACTAATCTTTTTGTTACTACTATGACTTACTGAAGGCTCAGATGATGGTTAACATTTTTTAGGAATACAGTATTTTAAATTAGGGTATATACTTTTTTTTAGACATAATGCTATTGCACACTTAATAGACTACCGTATAGTATAAACATAACTTTTATAAGTACAGGGAAACCAAAAAAAAAAATTTTACTTGTTTTACTGCGCTATTCACTTTATTGCAGTAATCTGGAACTGAACTGGCAATAGCTACGAAGTATGCCTGTAATGGATTATTTCTTTGCAACTTGGCATCACCAAGATTCCCTTCTAAGGTCCCCTCTGTATGGTGAGGAACAGCTAAGAACTATATCTTCTGGCATCTATTTCCCTCTATGCTTCTGGGATAGGATTACCAATGAGAAGAACTCACAGAATATTTAGATGGTAGAAAAAAAGGAAGGTTATTATTCTCTCATGGGAGTGGCAGCCAGATGTATGGGCAGACAAGAGAGTCAGCCAGATAGGTGAGCACTTGAGATTCACCTGCTTTATTGCTAAGGACTGTGACAGTGCGAGGTTTATCAGTAAGTCATGAGATTTGAAACTTTCCCAGTGAATACGTGAAAACTACGGGTTCAGTGCTTTAGTGTCCATTTGCCTGACTTAGCCACAACTTCCTTGACTTTCAGTAGTGATTACCTTGGCCACTGCACCCTAACTTCCATCTCATCCAACAACACTATACATTCTAATTTCTATATCAAATGGAGTTCTGAAGCAAATTTCTCTTTTCCTGAATGAACCCAAACCAATTCAGGAGTGCAAAAAGCATCTCATCTTTAATATGCCCTTTGCTGATCCCAAAATATTCCCGAGCTCAGTTAATAGAAGCCTTATCTGTTTAGGCCGTCATGCCACAAATCCCGAAACCATCCTTGATTACTGTCTTTCTTACACATTCCGTTCCTAATTCATTATCAAATCCTATTGAAACATACAACAGAATCTGAATGCTTCTCACCACTTTTTCACTGCCACCACACTGGACTACTAAACTTATCTCTATTCTGATTATTGTCATATTTCCTTAACTGGTCTTCTGCTTTTACTTCCCTGCAGTTCAGTCTCAAGAAGGCAGTTAGAAGCTTGGGGTTTATTCAATTAATATGGAAAACATCAATGAATTAAAGTGGTATGTAACTTTAAAACAGAACTATGGACATAGAATTATATTACACTGAAATGGTGTTGTATAAAGGCTAAGGATACCCTCCTGATTTTTATTCTATCTATGTCATTTATTAACAGGGTGATCTTAGGCAAGTGATATAATCTCCTTTTAAATTCAATTTGTTCTTCTAAAGGAGAAAGCTAATAATACTTTCCCAGTGAGTTGTTAGCACAGGACCTAATAAAATGTGTTCCTAAAATGGTGGCAATAATTATTATCATTAGAAAAACTGGACTTCTGAATTGTAAAATATGACTAAAGTTCATTGTTACCAGCTCCCAGCCCCCATGCAACATTTCCTCAAGAGGCATATAAATATCAATACAGCCAATATACATGCAAACACATTTTCATTCCCAGACAGAAAAGTCTCTTTTGATGGTCCCAGAACAAGTGTGAACAATTATTTGGGATCATTAACTCTGAATTGTGTTAAGAAGAATAAGCAAACTCTGTATGTGAGAAACTAGTTCATTTACCTTACAAAGCAATAAAAGCAGATTTCTTACGGGGAGGGTGGCAGGACTGGCAGCAGTATGCTATAATAAGAAAATATACTGAATTCAGAAAGAGAAGATGACCTTGACTATGTGTATACATATACATAATCTAGATTTACATATATAATTCTAGATAGATCAGTAGATCAACTGATAGATTTACAGTCTATTTACTGATCAATCCATCTTCTTTGGGGGAAAAAAAATAAGTAATATTTCCATACTTTACTTTTGTCATCTATAAAAAATTGCTGATTATAAGATTTCATTACTTTCAGTTCTTCTGAAGTATCTTCTAAAGAGTGCCTTGTCTTACCCAGTTCCAGTTAAAAAATAATTTTCAGATAGTTGAATGGGTGCTATCTTTCCAAATACTGTCCTAAATATTATACACTATTGAGGCATGTGTTTGTGTGGGGAGAAGGTAGAACAGTATAGTTTTAGATGGTTATCTATCTATGTGCCATCACCAGATTTGGCCATCTTTTCTGAGAACCCTCAATTACAGCTACAGGCAGGTTACTGAGACATGCCATTCTTCATTCTATAAAACAAGGCCTTTTATGCATTTTAGCCTATTTAATTATGTCAATTTTTCTTTATACTTTAGTGGGTATCATGGAACCCAGATTATTAGGTTGATTCAGGATCTCATTGTCCCAAAGAAAACTTACTGAGACTGGCTAAAGCACTTAAGACACTTTCTACCTTGTACTGTCATTTAGATATTTTATGTTAGTGGAATTTTTTCATCTATCAAGTTGTAACAGGGAGAGTTGCTATAAATTTCTTTTCTCTCATCCTCTCTGAACTAATGGGTAGTGTGGTCAAAATTCTATCCACCCAGGGACCCACTAACATAGAAGATTTTTTTTTTTTTCCTTTTGATCCTCTAGCTCTACCTACTTGGAAAAGAATGAACAGATTTGGAAAGTTTAGGTTGCATTGCATCCATCAGGCAAATTTCATGTCGTAAGTTTCCTTCACCATTGCCATCTCCCTCAATACAAAAATATTGTTCCTAATTTTTTAACATCTATTACCTGATGCAAAAAATTATTTCTTTACAGTACAGTTATCTCAATGCAGTAGCCAGCAAGACACAAACAAGAAAATCAAATAATATTCCAAAATACACTCCTACTAGACTTCCCATCACATTGAATCTTTCAGTTTGACTTGTGCATTATTAAAATATGCCCTTCATGTTACATTGACAAATAACCCAGTTTTCAGGGCTCTAAGGGCTTTTCAGGTTTAGAGTTGGCTTCTCTGGGTCTTATAACTAGATACAGACATCCTAAAATGAGCGCTTCAACTTACTGACCATAGCAGATAAAACATTGTCCACTACATTAATATTTAAGGTCTTAAATGGATATATGATAACTTTAATAAGGGAACAAAAATCTTATTACTATAATTATTAATGTTTTCCAGTTAAGATACATTCTGTGGCTCTCTTATTCAAAAGGATCATAATAGTTCAACCCCCTGATTGTTTTTCCTTGATAATATGTATATAGAGAGGAAGTCAGACAAATTACAGGCCCAAAAAAAAGTTCATTAAAAACCTTCAGGTTTTTAAACTTTATTGTCTAAGTATATTCTAAAAAGTATTTGTTTAAAATTTTTCTAAGTGTAAGAATTTAGATTGTTTGAATGTTTTTGCTATCATAAACACTGCATATACTTTCACAGACTTAAAGAGAACTTTCTTAATTAAATTCCTCTACAAACAGACATGCCAGGGCAAAGATGCACATATAAAATTTCAATAGATAATGCCAAATTACTCCTCAAGTGTGGCAACAGTCACCTTCCATTAGAAGTTCTGTTTGACATGATTTATTCTCCCAAATTTTAACTAATGGTTTTAAACAATGTCTTAATTTTTATTCCAATATAGTAACTGAGAAATGGTATTTTGTTTTCATTTTTCTTATAATTTTCATATATTTATTGGCTTTTTACATTTTCTTTTCTTGAGTTGTCACTTTTATCTCATACCACTTCTATTATATTGTTTCTTTTTAAAACATTAAAAATATATTAGATAGTATTGATATAATAATATACATAGTATGGTAATATAGATAGTAATCCTTTACCTGTTATGTAGATTCCAATTATTTTCTGTTATCATTATTTTTAAGACATTTCAGTAATCCTCTCTAACTATTGTTTAACTTACTTATTTTAAGTTGCTCTTTTATTATAGAGACTGTTGAGCTTTATTTGACAGTAATTCTACTTGGTCCTTTATCAAATCTAGCTTCTATTTATGATACTGTGAATTATTGCATTACAGTGTCTATTAGTTTTTAGCCATGATATTCTGTATTACTGTATTTTCATTTCTAACTTCTTAAATGTCTCTGAGAGCATTTTAACATAAATGAATTAAGTCTCTTCCGGATTGCTCGATTATCTTTAGTTCCCGGGGTGTGAATTTGCCAACTCACTGATGTATGAATTGTCTCAGTTTTGACCGGGTGCTTATTATTACTAATAACTTACTCATGACTTGACTTGGTCAAACTTTAGCTAATCTTCAGAAGTTTCCTCCCGCAAACCCCTGATTTTGGCTTGACTCCAAGCTTCAGCAATTAGTATGGCCTAGAACATTACCACTTAACAGCTCATTCCTAGAATTGGCTGACCACAGATAACATTTCTGTTAAATGGCCATGATCAGGCTGTCTGCTCACCTCCACTTCACAAAGTTCCTTTCAGTCCTCTTTGGTTTTGTTTTTATCCTTGTTCCTTTGTTTTTTTGACTGTCACTTTCCCTGACCATACCAGCTGTTAAATTCCATTAATTGCAGGCTGATTGCTCTAATGTTTTCAATAATGCCTTGGGGCATAAAGTGCCTCAGGGAATAATCTAATCAAATTTGAGCACTTAGAAGGGAAAGTTCCTGAGATCAGCGTTTTAGTCTTGTTCTGACCATAGGAGGGCTTTTCCACTTGTCTTTCACTGTTTCTCTTTGGCAAACAAACTGGTTTATTGTTTAGTCCATTTCTCAAATGAATGTACCCATCTGTGCTAATTGTCTTTCACTACAACTTCCACTGTTTCAAGAGGTTCTTTGGGCTTGAATATCTCCACACTCTGTTATGAATAAAATCAGTTCCCAGGGACGGATTGGAGCTCTGCTCCACAGACTGTTTTTCTGAAACAAAATCCCTGAGCCACAGTGCTTGCTGCTTGGGGGTGGGAACAATGATGTGCTTCTTTCTGAGTGATGTCCCCACTTTAGGAACTTGAGTGCTCAGTAGATGGAGAAGGCAGCAGCCCCAGGTCTCTCTGGCTTGCCTATCATGACATGGAACACCCACCCTGTGAGTCAGAGCAAAGGTGATCAGGACCCCAGAATTCTCACTGGCACTGTGCCTCGGGTGGATCTTCCGTCTCATGAGTGGGAGTTCAGTGGAAAAATGGGACCTCCACCTCTCAGCCACACTTACCAAGAACTTAGCAACAAGTAGCTGGGGGCAGGATGAGAAATGTTGTCTCACCCCTCGTGGAAGCACAACCCTCTTACTGGGTTCTGTGAAAAGAGAGGGAGACCTATATTTTTGGCTGAACCAGTCTGGAGTAGAATTTTCATCTCACAAAGCTGGGATGAGAATGGAGAGCATGGTACTTGGTTCAGATACCACAGTCTCTCATAATTCTTACTGAGTTTTAGTATATTCTCTTGAATAAATGTTTTTGCATTTGTTTTATGCTGCTAGAGGCATTTCCAGAGACTTTTTTTTTCTTTTTAATAATTTTTACCAGTTGTGCTGAGGAGAAGGTCCATGGAGCTCCTCAGGCTCTAATACCAGAAGTGCCCACTATATTTATTTTTCTTTAAGTTTTAAAACTAATAAATTTATTAAGAAAACAAAAGAGAACATCTGTGTGGCTTAAAATAGAAAAATAGTTCTGCTGGAGAACAAAAGGAAAAGTAAACCAATGAAAATTATAAATTAGATAACATTAAATTAAAAACTGATAATAATCAACAGACAGGAGAGTCAAAGAAAAAGAGATACTTATTAAGCAAATATAAAGAACTCCCACAATGCAACAGAAGGCAACAAAAAGTGTGCTCCACAACAACATATATTTACTTTTAAAATAATGTTTTGTCACTTTGGTCAAATAGGTAGCCAACAATTTCTTATTGACCTATGATTTATTTAAGCAAATGTTCAGAACTTCTGATAACTTTTAACATTTTGCCTCTCTCAAAGCAAGTTCTATGTGATATATTTTGTGCATAAAACTATCTTTGGCATTTTCTAGAACCCTGGAAAATTACAGAGGATTTGTTCTTTTATCATGTAAAAAGAGAGGTGCTAGAAATGACTAGGGTTTTTTGATATACTGTAAAATTCATGGGAAGTGTTGTGAAATCTAAAGAGATACTTAGCCTTCTCCAGGTAATATTTGTGTAAATAAATTATTATTAATATAAATATCTCAGAAATTGTATCAGGGTCCTAGAATTTTATCCATGTCCTCCGTGTCCATGGTATATTTCTGTTAGTCAGAGTCCTGTGTTGTTTTGCCAGATATTGGACAACAATATAGTATTGTCAGTCATAATTTCAGTTATTTTTAAAAATATCAACTTGGTCACTATTTAACCTCTTTAATTTGAATTCAGTATATTCTATGCTTATTGTTTGCACTTGGAGATATACATCACTTACTTATGAAGTTTTATTAATTCAAAGAAGTTTTGGATGTACTCCAGACTTAGTGAATGAGTTTATTTAATAATCTTAATATAGTCTTCATATATTCTAAATATATTCTTCGTATATTCATAATACATTATGTCCTGGGATTGCTGAATGTTATGTTTTAAGATTTTTATCTGTAAAGATCATGTTCATTCATTTTCATACATTAGAGGTAATACCTAATCTTCTTTGAAAATAGGATTAATAATTATGTTTATTAGATATTTTATCTAAAATTTTTTGAATTAACTTTGTTTTTCAAATTGTCTTGTCAGTTACATTATTGTTTTTAATTTTTATTAGGGTATAGTTGATTTACAATGTTGTGTTAGTTTCAGGTGTACAGCAAAGTGAATCCGTTATACATATACATATATCTACTCTTTTTTAGATTCTTTTCCCATATAGGCCATTACAGAGTACTGAGTAGAGTTCTCTGTGCTATACAGTAGTTCCTTATTAGTTATCTAGTCTATATATAGTAGTGTGTGAACTCTCATTAGTTCTTTAACTTTTAAAGGTTATCAGTAAGCTAACCACAGCCATTTTAAGCCTTTTGTCACCTACACCTAGTTTTTGTTTTACTCCTTTGCTTGCCTAAAAACATTTTCAAGTCAGCTATAAGCCAGATCTTCAACAAGGAAAGGACTGTTTTAGAGACCAAACAAGAAATTACTATACCAGCCAAGCACTCTTGGACAAGACTTCTGATGGATTAACTTAAATAATTTTGAGACAATAGCAGTGGACTGAATCATGATATCTAGAATTCTGGTGCATAAAAAAAGCAGATGGGATTATGAGAATGCTAACCCCAAATCAAGGAAAACAAAAATTAATTACATAGGAATGAATAAACTGATTGATGAAGGATGATTATGGTTTTGTTTGAAATATTGCTGATGATTTAATGTTTTATTCTCTGGACATAAAATACCCCTTCTTTATTCTTTTAACTATTTTACACATAAACTAACACATCAAATTTAGTAGACTATACTTTTGTAAACAGAGATAAAACATTTTTCTTTTCTTTCTGTTTAGCACCTCTTAAATTTGAAATCTCTTATAAGTATTCTTATTTTCCCAGCAATATAATTTGCATAGATTCTGTCCTCGAGGACAATAAGAGTCTGTGCTGCTTGTTAACTAGAAACGTTAGTTATGCAGTCAAGGCTTTGAATGACATCATATCTTAAAATGTTGATCACTTAATCAAATATGACCATCACTTTTAAGTAGCTAAGATTGACTTAATGGAGTCATCGCATACAAAGCTTTCTTAGGAAAATGGCTTGGTATCTGGGTTCCTAGCTTTTCAGGTGGGAAGGTCACTTCCTGTCAAACCCAGGAATCTTAGGATATTTGGGGGACCCTGAGAAGAGAGGAATTCACGCAAATCTATAGGTTTTGCAAATAAAATAAAAGGTGCTCTTGGCTTAGTTTCCTCACCTCAAGAGGATTATAGAAGTGCAATCTGAGATTTCTCATATAAACTTCCAGCAAAGCAAACTGAAGTAAATTTTTGTAGGGTAAATTACCATCCTTGTTGCACATATATAAATGATGAGGCCAAATCTAATGAGACCAGCCTTATTTTGTGATCAAGAATAACCATTCTTCGAAATTTTCTTTGATAAAAAGGGTGGTAACTGTTGAATAACAATTGTATATTTCAGTAGAAAATCCTAGGGGATTAAGGAGTACAAACTACTATGTATAATATAAATAAGCTACAAGGATATATTGTACAGCACAGAGAATAAAGCCAATATTTTATAATAACCATAAATGGAGTATAATCTTTAAAAATTGTGAATCACTATGTTGTACACCTGAAACTTATGTAATATTCTATATCAATTATACCTCAATAAAAGAAATTGTAAAAAGAAAATCATAGCATATTTTTCTAGCTTACATTTCCTCTCCCACTGTGGAAAAATCAGTTTTATTACCCACCTCTAGGTCGGGCTGAATGTTGTCAACTTACACAAATTGTCAACCGTTACCAAATTTTCGATTCTTCCATTTTCCTCCAATATCTGGCTACAAAATCTGTAAACAAGCTAACATTTTTAATTTTCCTCTCTGCCTCCTGACTTGGTGTCTCTGAGAACTAAAACCTAACTGTCCAATGTCTTACTGAGATCTAAGAAGCACTGCAAGCTGAAGTTCAAGATTTGATGTATACCTTGAAGAACTCATCATTGTCACAGACTTAGAATGGACAACTTCTTTTGCTTGGTGTTATTGTTGTGTGAGCCATTTAAGAAATTCACTGAGTCTCCAGTATTTCCCTTACTTTGCTTAAGGCAATAACATGTCTGTGGGTAATCTTAGTGAAACCACTGACACTATCACCAAAGAAGTACAAAAACTCAGGGTAGTCTTTCAAATTTGTGTGGCAGTGGACATAATTCTAGCTTCCTGTAAGAACACTTGCACAATGATCAAAGCAACTGCTTTACGTATTTTTCCCCAAACTTCCTTGGTGTCTATGCTATCACAGAATACATTCAGACCACAATCTGGGAAATCTGTCAGATTGCCACTGTCACCCTCTCTCTGCCATCTAAGGACACTTTGGTTCTGAAATCTCACTTTCCCTCAAACTTCTTGAATCTTACTTCTTGGTTGTACTCACTTATTCAATCTTTAGTAAGCACTCTTTTTATTATATTCTTTGCATATCTGTTGTCTAGCCCCTGATATTTAAGACCCTATAACAGTTGTCAGTCTGACAATATGCTCAACAGCTGAAACAACTTGTCCTTCAAAGCCAACAGAACACAAAGTTTAGCCCATCCCTGAAAACTACTTTGACCAGTTTCAACCTCATGATGACTCCTGTTCTATCCCTAACAGTGTTAAGGGCAGACTTTATCTCAAATCACAGGAGGCACTAACCAAGTGCTCACAGTTGAGTGTAACTGAACCAATGACTTGGCTTGACTAAAGTTTAATCAACTTCTCTCCTCCCCTCAGGCCCCTGAATTTGGTTTAACCCAGGCTTATGAAAGCACTAAGGTGCAGAACACCCCCTTCACAATTCCTTCTCAGAATCAGCTCATTAGAGAGGAGAACATTTTCTGTTAACCTACTCCATTGATGCTGTATGTTCACCCCCAGCTACTTGCCCCACTTCCCCACAAAGTTCCTACCTACCCCAATTACCCCTTCCTATTAAAAAAAACCCCTTTTTCTGTATAATTTTGAGACACTTGCAGATCCTGAGATCAGAGTGTTCTCTTTTTTGAAATTGTCTTTCCAAATAAAGCCTCTCCTTACCTAAGTCTGGATTTGTTTTTTAATTGACAGTTGGCAATAAGTTTCTATGCATGCTTTGTGATTGCAGCATGTGAGTTCATTAACAAGGGTTCTCCATTCATAGATAAGACAACTATGCTCAGCTCCCAGCTTTATAAGTTGATCAGTTTTAGCTATAACCATGCATGGGTCTGATCTCCATACTAGTGTTGACCTAAAGAAACAGACTGCCAGATATTTCTCCAGCAAAGATGGGTTCATTTGGGATCAGCAAAGAATTGCAATTTGGGGTCTACAACCATGATGAGCCATGTGCAAGTCCCTACATGGCAAGGGAAGGAAAGTACTTTTGCAGAGGGGAAGGGAAGTTGGGAGGGCCGTAGTAAAAATAAGTGTCCATGTCTTTTCATTGGTTGAATCCTTGCCAAGAAAGAAGAGGAATCGTTTTTCTTCCTAGTAGGCTCTGCTATCATCACATGGCTTGAGAGTTTTGCCTTCTGGTCTCCTGACTCTATTTAATTGAGGTTCCTGTTTTATCAATTTTTTACACTAGTTAAGCATCTAAGCACATATCAAGGCAAAGTATATCCAAATGCTGGGACTTCCCTGGTGGCACAGTGGTTAAGAATCTGCCTGCCAGTACGGGGGACATGGGTTTGATTCCTGGTCCGGGAAGATCCCACATGCTATGGAGCAACTAAGACTGTGCACCACAACTACTGAGCCTGCACTCTAGAGCCTGTGAGCCACAGCTACTGGAGCCCACATGCCTAGAGCCTGTGCTTCGCAACAAGAGAAGCCACCGGCATGAGAAGCCCACACACCACAATGAAGAGTAGCCCCCGCTCGCTGCAACTAGAGAAAGCCCACGCACAGCAACAAAGACCCAACACCCCCCCAAAATAATAAAATAATTTAAAAAAATGAAAAAATCAAAGTATATCCAAATGCTAATACAACTTTAATTCCAGCTTACCACTGTGGCTTTGAGTTCTCTTTTTTGCTAGCATGTGGATATTCCCCTTTCTTGTTTTCAAGCATATATATATGTATATATATATGTATATATCTATAAATTGCTTTTGTTTTCAACATTCCTATATTTTTGAAGTAGTAAGTCATCATAAAACATCAGTTAAATTTACTGTAACAAATGGAGTTACTTTAGAAAGTTTGTAAAATAATGTAAACATTGTTTTAAAATAATACAGTTGAGCTCTACGAATGGGAATAGCAAGAAATATAGTTTATATTGTGCTGTTAAGTGAAAAAGTGCGTTAAAAAGTAATATTTATAACATGATTCCTTTTTGTTAAAATATATTTTAATTGTATTTGTATAGGTATTAATATTGGATGAATACATATGAAACTATTAAGAATGGTTAGCTTTAGGAATTAGGATTAGAATAGGACTAATAGTTTTTTTTCTCAGAAAGCCTCAATTGATGTCTTTAAGATAGTTTTAATTTCCTTTTATTTCTTTTCTCTTGTATCAGTGAGCAATTATGTTAGTGCTTCTAAAAGATACTTTTATAGATTATACTGCCTAGAACATGAATTGTAGAAGTATTTCAGTAAACCTTATCTTCAATGTGTCCTTTTAGAGAGTTTTTCAAACTACTGCTGTATTGCTGAATTGCATTTAAAACATGCATATATTTTGTGATTAAAGATGAATATTTCAAAGTTGCTATGAGAGTACATTTTAAGTGTTCTCACCACAAAAAATAAATGTTAATTTTGTGATGTGATATAGATGTCAGCTAATGCTATGGTGGGAATCATATTGTAATACATAAATGTATCAAATTAACATGTTGTACACCTTAAACTTACACAGTGTTGTATGTCAATTATATCTCAATAAAAATAAAATTTAATTTAAAATATTTTTTTTTTCTGTGCTTTTATTTCTGGGCAAGAAAAGTAAGTGATGAAAAGGGAACATCTGTGCACTGTTGATGGGAAAGTAAACTGATGCAGTCACAATGAAAAACATCATGGAGATTCCTCAAAAAATCAAAAATAGAACTCAATACCAGAAGATCCTGCAATTCTACTTTTGGGCATATACCTAAAGAAAATGAAATGACTATCTTGAAAATATCTGCACCCTCATATTCTCTGCAGCATTATTTACAATAGCCAACACATAGAAACAACCTACGTGTTCTTTGACAGATGAATGGCTAAAAAATATGTGATAAAATACATAACATTTTATATATGTGTGCATATGTATATAATGTATAATGTACATATATAATAAATATATACAATGGAATATTATCCAGTCATAAAAAAGAAGAAAATTCTGCCATCTGTAACAATATGGATGGACCTTGAGGGCATTATGCTAAATGAAATAATCAGAGAAAGACAAAAACTGTATGACCTCCCTTATAAGCAGAATCTGAAAAAACTAAATGCATAGATATAGAGAACAGATTGGTGATTGCCGGGGGGAGGGTAGGGGGTAGACAAAAATGGGTGAAGGTGATCAAAAGGTATAAACTTCCAGTTATAAGATAAATAAGTTCTGGGATGTAGTTTATAGCATGGTGACTACAGTTAACAATACTGTATTGTATATTTGAAAGTGGCTAAGTAGATCTTAAAAGTACTCATCACAAGAAAAATAGAAAATCTGTAACTATGCAAGGTGATGGATATTAACTAAAATTGTAGTAATCAGTTTGCAATGTATACATATATCAGATTATCTTGTATACCTAAAACAATTAAAATGTTATATGTCAATTATATCTCCATAAAACTGGGGGAAAAAAGAAAAGGAAAATAAAATTACAGGGGAATTTTGATTACAAATATTAATGTAATAAAAAATATTAGCCAGAAGTTCCTATCAGCACATTAAAGGAATAATACATGGTGACCAAGTGAGATTCATATTAGTGATGAAACTTTCAACATTAGGAAATCTAACATAATTTACCATTTTATAGTATAATTTACCACTTTAATAAATCATAAAAAAAAAGAAAAGAAAACTAAGTGAGCAAAGACCCTCAGAGAGATCATAAGATCCTGGTCCCATAGCAGGAAAAAAAGTAAGAGCATATTGCCTTGAGTTAGGAGAGACATTTTTGTTTCACTTTTTTATTTTTCATTTTGTTTTTTGTTTTATCTTAATTAGTCAAACAAAAGGTTTTTTATGCTACAACTCAGTTTCATCAGTTTGTGAAACATTCCTGTCCTTACAAAACTCCCTGGCTAATGATGGAATAAAGAATAATCCACAGAGTGTATAACTCCTCAGGTCTTGTGAATGAGCCATAAACTTCAGAGGTCAGAGGTTGAGTCACAGTGCAGAGTGAGTAGTTTAGAGCAGGGGTCCCTAAGCCCCGGGCCATGGCTCACTACCAGTCGGTGGCATGTTAGGAACCAGGCCACACAGCAGGAGGTGAGCAGTGGGCTAGGGACCCAGCGAAGCTTCATCTGTATTTACAGCCGCTCCCCATCGCTCACATTACCACCTGAGCTCCCCCTCCTGTCAGATCAGTGGCGGCATTAGATTCTCATAGGAGCAAAAACCCTACTGTGAACTGCACATGTGAGGGATCTAGGTTGCATGCTCCCTATAAGAATCTAATGCCTGATGATCTGAGGTGGAGCTGAGGTGGTCCCAACACCCCCAGATGGGACTATCCCTAGTTGCAGGAAAACAAGCTCAGGGCCACCACTGATTCTGCGTTATAGTGAGTTGTATAATTATTTTATTATATATTACAACGTAATAATAATAGAAAAGTGCACGATAAATGTAATGCACCCGAATCATCTCCAAACCACCTGCCCCCCAGTCCGTGGAAAAATTGTCTTCCATGAAACTGGTCCCTGGTGCCAAAAATTTGGGTACCACTGGTTTAGAGGATTAGAAGTTTGCTGACACAGAGAGACTAGCTGGCTGTCTTTTACATAATTAAAAGGTGTTTTATTAATATCACTTAAAGGTCACCATGCACATTCACAGTGTTGTTGTGGTTATTAAATGGGGTTTCTAACATAGCTTAATGCCTCAAAACATGCTTCATTTTCTTCCCAGGTATCAGTACCACCAAAAAAGGGTCTATGGGGCTTCCCTGGTGGCACAGTGGTTGAGAGTCCGCCTGCCGATGCAGGGGACACGGGTTCGTGACCCGGTCCGGGAAGATCCCACATGCCGCGGAGCGGCTGGGCCCGTGAGCCATGGCCACTGAGCCTGCCCGTCTGGAGTCTGTGCTCCGTAACGGGAGAGGCCACAACAGTGAGAGGCCCGCCTACCACAAAAAAAAAAAAAAAAAAGGGTCTATGAAATTTCATAAATCAGTTGGTATCTGAATTGATGTTTCAGAGATAAGCCAAGCTTTGTCAGAAGAATTCTAAGTACCTTCCATGAGAAGAAACCTGCTTGTGCAGATGGAAGAATATGAGATGATATGGAATCTTCAGGAACACATAAGATACACAAAATTCCCTTAAGGTGGGGTTAGCGGGTTTAGCTTGGGATTTCAGGAGATGTGGATGATAGGCAAAATATGAGGCAAAAGATAATCAACCTGTTATGACATGCTAATATTTTTGTGCTACATTCTGCATGTCCCTAGTTCTAAAAAAATAATGTATAGAAGATGGGTTGTGGACATTTTCTAAGTTTTTAATTCATTGGTTTAGGATGTGTGCATTTTCAAAATTTCCAGTTCGTTGTTCTAGGATGGAAACTAGAAATCTGCTTTTTTGAGCAACTCTTGCAAGTTGAAAAAAAATGTGTGATATATGTGCATTCATATATTATAACTAAGCTTTAGTTATAATAACATTTTCAATATTTATATTTTAAAACCTAAATTAAAAATATTTAATATGACCAAAACCATTTAGGAATATTAAACAAAACACTAAAAATTGATACAACCATTTTCCAACATTCACAGTGCTTAATAAAAGCCAAGGATGGGAACAGAAATCAAAGTTGCTGTTCTAAAGTAGTTTAAAACACTTTCATGCCTCTTATTCTTATCACTACTTCAGTTTAACAAAGATCTGTGTTTGGGGAACAGGTAGTAATTCTGTTTGGGGAACAGATAGTAATTCTGGAGCTACTTCAATAAAGTGATATAAAATTTCCCAAATTTTATTGATATAATGTCTACTACAAATGATCCATAGGTTTTTCATTTGCAGAATCAGAAACTATTTTAGTGAAATAGTGCCAGGTGTATCATGCTGAATAACACCAAGGAAATAATTTGACTCTTCTAGGTTTGAGTTCCTTTTTTTCTAAACAACAGAAGAAAAGTTGAAAGACATGATCTCTAATATCCCTACAGCAAGAGACAGTGATGCTTTAGTTTCATTACAAATAGTCAATATAAATACCTGTGCATAAGTAAACAGATAACCAGGTGACTGTGACAAAGGGGGACGGGAAAATACAATAGGCTGAACAGGGATGTGATTCAGGGAAGAAGTCATGCGGATTGTCCTAACAACACAAAAAGTAGTTATGAACTTATTTAAGTATTGGAAACATACTGAACCTAGGATATGCAGATACACACCCTCCCTTATTTTATAATACACTGCCAAACTAAAAATAAATCCTAGAAAATGTTATAAAAATATGGTAATTCAAAGCAGAAGATAACCCCATGACAATTGGAAGAGAGGATTAGTAAGCCCTATGACTTATTTGATAGAGCTGGGGTTTAATAAAGTACCTATAGAGGGCACGAAGTATGACCTTGGGCCTAAAACATGAGGTTGGAAACTAGAAACAAAATCAGTGCTGCAAAACATAATCCAAGACAGATTGTTCTCTCATGAGAATTACACTAGAGAAAATCTGCACATGGACCTAGGAAAGTAATAGAAAGTCTATCTTGTGTCTTGATGCTGGGAGATGGGAGAAATGTCTCCTATGAAAAATGTAATTCCCGAATGTATTCCATATACAACTGAAGGATGCAAATTCATACTGACTGCATGTTATAGGAATTCAGAGAGGAGAAAAGAGAATGCAAAATCTGGTCCATTTATGGCAAAGTCACTGCAGCTCCGCTCTCCTCCCAAAAAGTCCATAACACCACTCACTGCTTTGGAAGGAACTTAGAGACTATAAGAGTCAAAAGTAACAAAACACACTCCAATCTATTGAAGATAATTGTATTATCTGAAATTACAAAAGACACAGATATCAATCATCCATAGGGGGATACACCATAAATAATAAATTGGATTAAGAACAACAAAACAACTTATGATGAGAGAACAAGCTGAAAAAGTCTATAAAATTATTTGCATCAAATGTATAAACAAATATATAAAAAATAAAACCATAATCAAAGGAAAGGAAAAAATATGAAGGGGCAAAATTTTTAAAAGAAGTGAATAGGATAACTAGAATTATTAAATGTGATTTTTGAAATAGAAAAACAAAAATTCAGTGGAAAACTTAAGCTAATTTTAGAGTAAAGAAGAGATTTCAGGAGTACTAGAAAACAGATCTAAAGGAATTGGCTAGAACAAAGCACAGAAAGATGGACAGAAGATTCTGCAGTATTTAATTGAGTATAGTGACACCAGAGTTCTTAAATATAAAAGTCCAATTTTATAATAAATTAGAGAAAATACAGTAACCCTCTTTCCAGGGCCATGATGTGAATATTTGCAGGACCATATTCTAGCATATATAAATGGTGCCACGTGGAGTTGTGCAACGCATAACCTACATGATCTTATATAGAGAACTTTCTTCCATTCCCTCCCTCCTATGCTATTTCTAACATTTTATTTTTAACCCAAATTATACAATATTTGCACAAGTAGTATAACAAATTAAATTATGAAATTATTTCAATCCAGCTCCTACAAAATGTCTGCTTAAGAATTCCTAGAACTCTGTTTACAGGAATTCTTAGACATTCTTTCAGATGGTTTCAGTTCCCACTGAAATTATTTAAGTAAATTACAAGTTAATGTTATGATTTCGATTTTGTTGATATTCAATTCAAAAAGTATTCATTTGATAAAAATTTTTGTGTCTTTAATATATTTAGTTGAATGCACCGTGTTTGTTGTAATATTTTCTTCTTTATAAAAGGATTCACTGGATGAATCCCACTTCCTTTATGTGTGCAGTTCCAAAAGAAAACAATGCTCCTCATTCCCCAAAATATATATGGCTTCTTTTGTCAGAGAGTAAATTGTCTGGAATTGGAAAAGTCAGTTAGTTCTTTCTGCCACTTCAGCTGTCCTTTGAGTCCATTATTCTTTATTGAGAAGGCTCATTTCCCTTCGTATTTTAATGCAATTCCAGAAGTTATAACAATAGCTCTCTACATTTGGTATGATAGAATAATGACCTCTTCCACTTTCCGCTTCAGTGTCATTCAGTAAATTTAAACCTTTAAAAAAATGTATTCAGTGTGATAGGAAAGCACTTCAGTAGCAATGTTACTAATGTGTAGTAGATATTCCAATAAATAAACCTTTCCTTATTCTCCAGATGTGGTTTTTATTCTGCATTACTATTCACAGTAGACAATAGACTAGTAAAATAGGCAGTACAGGTTTAATGATTAATTAAACTGCATTGCATTGACATTCCCTAAGCCAGTAAGCTCTATATAATTGATTTTCTTTCAGAGGTCAATGTGAAACAGCAGTTTGAAAGTGACATCTTCAAATAAATTCTGATTGTTGACCCTTGCCGTAGCTGTCTTTCTGTATATCATTAGCTAAGGCATTAAACCTGTAAGTTTCTTCACCTGTATTACATGGTAAGAATAATGATTTTCTACCAGAGGATTGTGAAGGTAATTGTTGACTATATAACCTTTAAGACCCTATAGAATATTGATGCCTAGTTTTTAAAAATTCAGGTAAAATTAATATATGCCTATTTAATGATCACTGAATATATTTTATCTCAGTGTATACATATACAAGTTATACTGTAAATTATATACATTATTGAGGTTAACTCTTGTAAAATGCCAATGACTTAACTGACTTTAAATAAATGTTAAAAGAAAACTTACAGATTGATAAATAAATAATATATTATAGTATTTGAAATAAAACGTAATTTTCCTTCAACCTTACGGTTTGCATTTACCCTGTAGTTTCTGTGTCTTTACCAAAAATATAGTAGCTTACACTGCCAACATATTCTTTAAGTATATGTGGTTTATACTTTATTGAATATTTAAAAAACTGAGAGCATGTCTATATTATGTCACAATTATTGTAATGATATGTTTGTGTGATGCTGAAGCTCAGTGGCATTTTCCTGGGACAAATGCTCTATAATCTGGAACAATTAGGAAATCCAAACAACCTAGAGAGATTTGAACAGTGGATTAAAATAGGAAAGGAAAAATGGATGGTCAAGCTGTAGCTTAGAATCCCATTGTCTGGCTTTTCTTTAAGGTAAAAACGATCAGAGGAGGCTAGTTGCTTCTCTTAGTTCTAAGGTATGTAAGGAGTAGGTTATAAGGCAGAAAAAACATATAGTGGGTAAAACGGGATGTTCTATTCATTGTCTTCATCCAACTTGCTCCTTCATCCAACCATTTTTGTCAACAGGCTATACCCTGAAGGCACTAGGGTCGCAAGGTCTGGGGTGTAGTAAATAAAAAATATTTCAAGGAACAGAAGCTAGGAGATGGTAACTCCTGTATGAGGTGACCCAAAAGTGAAAATAGTTAAAGGGAATGGAGATGGTGGGATTAGCAACCCTAGTATGCACACCTTTTCATTAGTGCTTATGTGGCAACACTCTGTCCATGTCCTATTGCTTCCTGAAACCCAAAGTGCCTCTGATAACATGGGGTATAGAGGGAGCGATAGGCAGAGAAAGAGAAGGTCCACAATTATCTCAGAAAAAATACTGACACAAATTCATACCAACAAAGGCAAAAATCTGAGCCAATCTCTGACTAGATATGAATCATGATAGAAAGGGTCACTGAGTACAATTTTCAGAGGAAGAATTCAGAACTTTATCTCCCACTTCAGAAATCCATTGCTCTAATATCACTTTGATATAGTTGTAACTGAAAAAAAAAATGTAGGAACAGCTTCATCATTCTATTCCTGGGTACAAGATTGTTTTGGAAAGCATGCTTCAATCAATCTGATTTCTCTGATCACTTCATCAATAAGACCAATCCAGTTAGAGAGGCAAAACAAACAAAATAATTTGTTTCGTAAAAATGGATACTCAGTCCAACCAGCAAGCTAGTGATATGGCCATAGATGAGACCAATGCCATTTTTCAGGATTACCTTATATCTTGGATCTGCCTACTTATTTTTGCAAACCCCGAGCGTGTTTATGATATAAAGGGAAGCTTAATTTTTTATGAACAGACATATAGTTTGGAAATTGAGAACTAAGCCTTCTCCCAAAACAATAGCTATTAATTGTAGTTGAAGGAACGAATGCTAAACTTATCAGCATGGAACAGCTATAAAAGATGAAGGATTTTAGACTTGGTTACTAAAGTATCGGCTTGAAGACAAAAATGAAATGGATAACCTCTAATTAGTAGTTATAAGAAGAGGCGGGGATTCCCTGGTGGCACAGTGGTTGAGAGTCTGCCTGCCGATGGTGTCCCGGTCCGGGAAAATCCCACATGCCGCGGAGCAGCTAGGCCCATGAGCCATGGCCACTGAGCCTGCACATCTGGAGGCTGTGCTCCGCAACGGGAGAGGGCACAACAGTGAGAGGCCCGCGTACCACCAAAAAAAAAAAAAAAAGGAAGAGGAAAGGAGAGAGAAGGGAAGAAAGAGAGAAGGAGAGATGAGGGACAGAAGAAGAAAGGAAGGAAGGAAGAAGGGAGGGAGGGAAGGAAGGAAGGAAGGGAGGGAGGGAGAAAGGAGTATATTTACACCTTGATATCACCTAAGCCATTTTATCTGGATTTATCTTTAGAGCCAAAAATGTATACCTAATCTATCAATAAAGATTGGGGCAAGACTTTTTTAACATAGTTATCTTTCACAAATTTTGATAAAAATTTTAGAATATGGGATACAAATATAATATTTCCAGATTAAAGAGGTAGCTGTATACCTTTGTACAATCAGAAAATAGTTGTGATCAATCTATTGCCAGTTATATCCCTAACTGAATGATTATTTATGGCAGGCCATGGAGAGGGTGGCTCTGTTGACACATTAAATATATGCAAGGTTCAGCAAAAAATAAAACACAATAGAAGCTAGATTATACAACATGATCCTATAGCATTACATATTACTAGATCATGTAACTCTGATACAGCAAGAAAATATGATCCAGGAAGCTAGAATTTATGTCCAGATGGGGTTGTATAAAAGGAATAAAATTGATCTTATTTTTCACAAAATATTAGCAGCAACACTATTCCCCTCTACACACATATACCGTCATGCTTCTAAACTCCTTTAACTGCCATGATTTTAGGCTCTTCTAAATTTCTTTAGGCTGCTGAAGCCACGAAATTTCAGGTGTGATTCCACAGGAAACAAATGAGGCACTAGAGAATTTGTCCCATTCAAACCAACATTATCACTTATCAGAAGAGGTCCTCTAAATTATAGTATATAGGTGACTGAACTAATAATGCACATGAACTACATTCACTTTTGCTAAACTATTCCACGTGGGACATAAACAATAATTTTTAAAATTATAAAGTCATGATTCTCATTTAATCAAAAATGATTTTATATGTTCACCATGTATCAGGAAAATTAAAACAATGAGAGAGGTATGTATAAATACCCTGGCTTTAGAGATAGGGGACCTCACATGATCAGTTAAAGATTGCACTGTAGATAATACAACTACAAGTTGACCAAGCTTTAATATTGCCTTCCAAATTTCTGAAGTCATGCTTTTCCTACTATGTGACAGTAATCTTTATCTTTTTTTTGGGGGGGGACAGCAATTTTTTAGTGCTATTTCTTTCCTAAGATCTATTTGGAGGTATGAATATATTTTTTTCCAAGATCACAGTAGAGGTGTGATTCCAAAGGTATATGAGAATAATCTGATTGGTATTATTCCTTTATCCAATAACTTTCACCCTGCATGTATTGAATGATGGTGGAGGGGGAGCTATTTTGATATTTATTTGTTTAATTATGTTCCCTTGATGCATTTATCTACTTATTTTAATTCATTCAACAAATATTTATTGAGCAACAATTATTTGCCAGGTATTATTACATTCACTTGGGATAAAGCAATGACTAATAGAAAAAAATAAGTACAACCTTCTAAGCCTCCAGAGAATGTACACTCTAGCTGTTCCACAGTTCCATCTGTGCTGCACTGAATATTTGTGCTATACTGGCAGGCTTCATTGGCTTGCACAAATTCTAACATCTGTGCATCTCTGAACAGGGCTGAATTTTCTCTTTAGCAACCTGACCCTAAAAAAAGACATCAGGTTAGGGTCAGTAGGATACAGTGGACAGTCAACAGGCTGCCCACCATTTCAATGGCCTCATTTATATTTGCTTTCTAATTGTGCTAATCACATTTGCTATCCGGAAATATGTGGGCATCCAATAAATTGTTGTCCGATATATTTATTATGAACATGTGTATAAAATTAAATCAGGTGAGCCAAAATTTGTGGCTTTCTAGGAAAAGTATAGTGAGTCTTCACATTATGTGTGATTTTAAATATATATTTCATAGATTCTTGAATATGCTAGGTAGAGAGGGAAAGCATAGTAAACTACATGGAAGCTGAGAAATCTCATTGGAAAATGGAAGCTTCATAATTAAAACCTTACTTTCCACCTGACCAACTTCAAGTTACCATAATTATACTGTTGTTTACATTAACTTTGAATATTGGGCTACATTTTAGTTACATTATTACAGAATATGAGAGACTGCATTAAATGTTTTAACAGCTAAAGTAAGCCAATGGCATACATAGTTTTTCTCTTTTTTAAAAGAAGATTCTTGCCTGCTATCTCATCACATTATTGTTTTTTTGTCTATGTTTAAACTTCTTTAGATTTATAACGAAGAACCATTTAGGTTCTAATAACCTAACTTTTGTCATTATCATACCAGCTCAATCTGAGTTTACAGAAGTGGTTATTTGAGAAACCATATTAGAGGGAAAGTATGTGGTATCAGATAACTTTCTGAAACTTGTTGGATGGAAAAATATAAAGGGGAATGAATTATTATGTAATAACATACAGTGGACAACAGACCTAGTTGTTTATGGATTTGATTAAAAGTTAAGTGTCTCAAAGCTAGGGAAGGTAGACAATTTATTCATGGAGACACCTATAAAAATCCCCCCCTTTCCCCAGCTGGAGGGAATTTAACAAACACTTTAAAAGCCAGTTGAAACTTGTCACAGTTAGGGAGGATTACAAGTTTCCTATAACTTTGCAAGGAATTAGTGACGAAGACTTAATTATGATTTGGTTGTCATATTATGGTTTAGATTCTGTCACAAAGAGGGTTGAGTAAGCCAAGAGAGTAAAGACAGTCTCTTGTTTGACGAGTTTTTTTGAAATTATTACTTCATCAGGCAACTTGGTAAGAGAAGGAAACGAATATTTCATGACAAGATAATCTGTTTAAGTTGTATCCTAATGATTGACTAACAGAAGTTTGGGTCATGAAAAATTTATATAATAATAAGTGTAATATGTTTAAAAAATAAAAGTTATTCAGATAACAAAAGAAGGCAGAAATCTAATGGAATCTAAAAAAAAAAAAATAGCTATTCAATCTGATGTTTAGCTAGATTCCAAGATACAAGATAGTTATACAAACCTCACCTGTATATTTTTTTCCTCTTTCTCCCATTTTTCTTCTTGCTTTTGTATTAATGGAATATTATTGTTTTTCCATTTTATCTACACTGTTGGGTTATTATTTAAAATTTATATCTTTACTTCATTGCCCTAAGGTTTGAAAAATAATATCTTTTATTTATTAGAGTCTAGCTACAAAATGGTATTATACCATTTCACATAACAGTGTAAAATACCAAGAATTTATTCATACAAATTTGGTTTTTTGAGAATTATTTTTCTTACATATAAAGCCTAGATTTTACTAGCTGTAAAACAAAAAAATTCAGGAAAGGGAAATATCACCTGAAGACTTTGTTTTGCTCAACATTTTCACCAATAGCAAAGCTTTAAAACTGGAACACTCAAGTTTTTCAAAAGCTACTTACAGGTTATTTGTCAAGGCAGCAACAGTTTCCATGGGGATAGAATCAAGTACCCTCAGCAAGAGGTCTCAGAAGTCTGTTAAACTTCAATGAGTGAAATTAGCACTCTTCTAATAACATAATCTAATTACTAAGTGCTAAATTCAGCAACAATTTCTCAAACATTCTTCTAGAGTGACTGTCATGATTCTTTAAATGGTGACTGACTGAAAATAATTGGAGGCCAGTTTTTAAAATTGTTCCAGTGAAAACTGTGCACATTTAACCCTGTACAAAACTACCATTTTATAGAATTCACAACTCAGTTGTATATTTAAATAAAATACTTTTAAAACAGTATCACTTCAGTAATGAAGATGTAGTTGAATTCTCTGTGGGAGCTCAGACATACAAGGGCTGTTATTTGTCATCACAATATCGGCTTTCAGGTTTTGGAACCAAATCCTCTTATTTACCGAAGTGCATACTTATGATATCCTGACATGATCAAGTTATCATAGAAGTAGTAAGCCTGTATTAGATCTACTTCCTCTTGACACTGTATTAATATCTAAGGCATATTTTTCCCCTCAAAAATATTTTATTTACCAACACGGAGTAATATTACTCTATATTTTATTTTCTGTCTGCTGCAAAAAATATTTTGGAAAAAATTTTACATGCTCTAATACAGGAGACTTTATCCAGATGGGTGAAGTAAAAGAAAGAATGCATCAATTAGCCAAGTTTCAATCATAGGAACATATGTTAAAGCATTTGGCTGAATTATCTAGCTATTTAATAAAATTTTCTCTTTTATTTTGGTTGAAAACCTTTTGGGGGGATAAATAAATAAACACAACCTTTAATAAACTTCTTTAGAGAGAGCAAACAAGTATCAATTAACCTCCCCCTTCCCATTCTGAGAGTGGTGCCTTATATTTATTCCTATCTTATATTTATATATTAGCAACAGTACATTTGAAACCTAGTCTCAGTTCTGATCACTAAGTATTAGAAAATAAAATGAAGAAGTTCATGTATATTCAGTGAGTGAGAAGACTTTAGAAAATCTAAAATTAATGTTAATTACAAAATGATTGAAATAAATAGATGGGTACTGCAAAGAGCCAACATTAGAAAACACTATATCAAGTTAAATGTCATTTACTTGGTAAAGTCACCTCCAACTTCCCCAGAAGTATTGGATTATTCAAGAGTTTCTTCGTTTAATCTCTTTGATAATATTTACCACATTATAAGATAGATAAACAGCTGTCTTTTCAGTATGACACTACTTATTTATCTAGTTATATCGATGTTATATAAAAAATTACAAGTTTAAAAATTTATAATACATGGAAATTAAGAAATCTAAAGTACTTAGATTTCAATAATATCAAGAATCCTAAAATACCCAAGGATGAACACAGTGAAATATGTGTAACACTTGTTCAATAACAAATACAAAATACTGCTGAGAGAGATGAAAGGCCTAAATAAATGGAGAGCTATGCAGACAAACAGCAAATATTGCCCGCCACCAAGCCATCAACCACTGCAGCCGCTGCTGACTGTACACTCGGAGAGTAATTCAGGAGGAAAAAAGCAGGATACTGGCCCTAGATAGTTAAGATGCTTATCTAAGGAATAATTTCAAGGAGCTCAGAATCTTACACCTTCCCATACATAGAAAAGCATTATAATCACTAACTTGAGATGTCTGTTTTTTTGTGATTAGCAGTAATCTTTTGATGTTCAACATACATTATTTTTTTCAGCAAAAGTCATATATATACTGGCTCCTCCCCTACTTCTTTGGAACAGTTCTTCACAGATACCTGAGAGGCTGTCTCCCAGGCTGTAGTCTTCAGTAAGATCCGTGAATAAAATATAACTCAAAACTTCCAGGTTGTTTGTTTTTCTGCAGTCAACAGCTATAACAGGATCATGGAGTTGAAGACAATATTTTTAAGATGACAATTTTTCCTAAGGTAATCTATAGAAGTAAGACAACCCCATCAAAATTCCAGTGAATCATTTTGGAAAAATTAAAAGCTGCCTCTAAAATGAATCTTAAAATACAAAGATCTGTAACAGCAAAACATTCTTGAAAAGAAAGATCTAAACTGGAGGTCTTTTACTGTAGTAGACTGAAAAATGGTCTCCCCAAAGTATGTCCACATCTAGTACCTGAAACCTGTAAATTTTACATTGGAAAAAGGATCTTTGCAGCTGTGATTAATTTAAGGATCTTGAGATGAGGAGATAATTCTATATGATTTGGGTTGGCTCTAAATGGTATCCCCCATCCTAATAAAAGAGAAGCAAGGGGAGATTATGTCACCGGGAAGAGACCCACACCTGTACAGAGGGTAACCTGCTTTCTCTTTTTTTCTCACACCACAATCCATTAATCTATGCTCACAGCTGTTCTTGCTTAACAGAAACTAAGGCAGAAGGCCACATAAGAAAAACTGCAGAACCAGCCTGAGCCAGAAATGCCCAAAATGGCAACAGTCAACCGTCCTGAATCAGTTCCAGCCTGACCACAAGGGCAGCACTGTGTAGATGAGACTCAAAGTGTCTAAAAGTTCCCTTTGCTTCAATACCATCCTAGGATCTCCACCCAAAGCGGGGACTGGTACTTTGCCAGAAACAATTAGTGCCATGCTCAAAGGACTGCACAAGCTCAGGCTATTTCTGGAACTCTCCACCTCCTTCCACAAATTCTGGTGGTGCACCCATCTCTTACCCCTTAAAAGATTCCTGGCTTCCCTCCTTCAGGGAGAAGGGGTCTTTAAAGCATGAGCTCTCCCTTCCCCATTCTTTGATCAACGAATAAAGTTTCTGCTCTGCTTTGCAGAACCTGGTCTTTTTCAACGCGAGTAGCACCAGGCAAGTAAAGGATCCAGTCCAGGGTCCACTTGATTTGATAGAATGGGTAACAATTAAACAGACACACAGAGAAGGAGAAGGCCATGTGACCATGGAGGCAGAGATTGGAGTGATGAGGCCACCAGTCAAGGAATGCTGGCAGCTACCAGAAGCTGGACAAAACAGCGAATGGATTCTCCCTGAAAGACTCCAGAAGGAGCACAGCTTTGCTGGCATCTATATTTCAGCTCAGTAAAACTGGTTTTGGATTTCTGGGCTCCAGAACTGTGACAGATAAATTTTTGTTGTTTTCAGTCACCAACTTTGTGGTAATTTATTACTGAAGTCATGAGTTGCTAATACAAATATGGTACTCAAGGCAGTATAAAATTGGAATAAATATAGACAAATGGAATAGAATATAGATTCCAGAAATATATTCATACTTATGTGGTCAAGTTATTTTCAACATAAAGGCCAAAGCAAATCAATGGGAAAATAAAAGTTTTTAAGATAAATATTACTGAAACAACAGGCTTTCTATAAGGAAAATTATGAACTTCAACTCATATCTCATACCATACACAAACGTTAATTTATGATGAATCATAGACCTAAATGTGAAAGCTAAATTTACAAATCTTCTAGAAAAAAGGAACCTCTGGCACATTCCACAACTCTGAAGTACCTCAAAAACATTGTGTTTAAAGAAATAGATACAAAAGAATAACTAACATGTTGAAAGGAATTAGAGCAATTTTGCTTCTGAGGGAATGGATATTCTTGCATGAATAGCTTTATTTCTCCTTTCTGATATTTATACTTTTAATATTTTCATACCCATTTCATAATGTTGAATAGAAAAGAGATGAGTAAATTTTTTCCTAATTTTACGATCAAAAGGTTCAATTTAACACTGTAATAAGATGTTCATCATACAATTTTTGTAAATATTTATTATCAGATTTTCATTTTGTATTAGTTTACTTATCATTTCTTGATGTGGGATTTTGTCAAATAATCAAAAAGCTTTTGTTTTTCATTTTCCTTTTTTCCCTAGTCTATTGTGTTGTAAGTTATATTATTTTTCTAATGTCAATTAACTTTGTATTTCTGGAATAAAAACCACTTGTTTATGATATCTTGTCCATGTTATATATTGTTAGATTCAATTGTCTAATATTGCAACTGTGCTTATAAGGGATATTAGTTTGTCATTTCCTTTCCTTGTAATATTCTTATCTGGTTTTTAAAATTAATTAATTTAGTTTTGGCTGCATTGGGTCTTCGTTGCTGCGTGCGGGCTTTCTCTAGTTGCGGCGAGTGGGGGCTACTCTTCGTTGTGGTGCACGGGTTTCTCATTGTGGTGGCTTCTCTTGTTGCAGAGCATAGGCTCTAAGGTGTGTGGGCTTCAGTAGTTGTGGCATGAGGGCTCAGTGGTTGTGGCTCACGGGCTCTAAAGCGCAGGCTCAGTAGTCGTGGCGCAAGGGCTTAGCTGCTCTGTGGCATGTGGGATCTCCCCAGACAGGGCTCAAACACATATCCCCTGCATTGGCAGGCAGATTCCTAGCCACTGTGGCACTAGGGAATTCATCTTATCTGTTTTTGATATAAGGATAACACTTTTCATAAAATGAGTTGGAAAATGGCATCTTCCATTTTCTGAAGTTTTTTTATTTGGTGTTTGATGGAGAATTGGTATTATTTCCTCTTTAAATATTCAATAGAATTCAATATTGAAGCCAAATAAATGTGGAATTTTTCTTTCTTATGGAAAGAATATTTATTTTTAACTGTAAATTAAAATTGTTTAATAGATATGGAATTATTCAGGTTATCTCCTTCTTTAGTGAACTTAGGAAGTTTATGTCTTAAAGGAATTTTCTCATTTCATCTAAGTTTCCAGTTTTGTTGACCTAATATGCTTTATAATATATTTGTATTACCTATTAAGTTCTGTAGGATATGTAATTCTTATATTATAGATTGGTATTTTCTCTTAAACTAAGGGCTTATTATTTAATGTAATTTTTTTATATTATTGATTGGTGTTTTCTCTATTCAACCAATGGCTTTTTTTTTTTTTTGAACTTTTCAATGAAACAGGTTTTAGCTTTGTTACTCTGCATTTTATTTCATTGTTTTGGGGGTGATTTTTTTGGCTCTAATTTTATTTTCTTCATTCTACTTACTTTGGACTTGCTTTGTTTCTCTTTTTTTAAATTTTGAGATGGACTCTTAGGTCATTTATTTTAGATCTTTCTTCCTTTACAACTTTGTGTTTTACGATCTCATTGGCCAAAGATCTGTTTCTAACTGGTTTGATACAAAATACTGACATTGACAAAGATATAATAAAATCCATCATATAAGTAAAACTATAGGATCATCTTTGATAAACTAATTACCAGCATTAATTCAGCCAGTAATTAAGACATCACAGCAAGTGAAAACTTGCAGTGAGTGCCCTGTGCTTTTACAGTCTAAGCGAAAGAAACTTGGTAACGATTTAGCCAAATTTAACAATAACCCTGAATGATGTTTCCAGTATTGAGTTGTGAGCCTGAATTTCTCTTTAATAATGTAAAAGTAAATTTTAATCAAGCATGTTAGAAGAAAGAACAAACTTTCTATAATTTCTTTAAAATTATATTGTGAAATCACTGTCCCATGAAGAAATGGTCATAAACTGTGGCACTGGTTTTTAGAAAAATGTATCCTACAGCTGTGTTGAGATTTTTATTAGTAAAATTATTCTGTTTTGGGGTGGCTTTTTTTTTTTGGACTTTGCTAACTTTGTGGTTTTTGTAATTTTTTGTGATTTACTTTCTCATTCTAAACTCTTAGTCTTATGTAAATTGGTAACTGTAATTTGCATTATTTTCCTAAGAAGTCACCATAGGTGCATAAGCTTCAGGCACCTTAATACGTGGATCATCCCTTGCCTGTATCAATCCACAACATCAATAATAATAATTATCATTTGCTAAGAGCCAGAGAGAATTTTATCTTTTCTATTGTACAAATGAGCCGACTTGAGTAGTAACCACCTTTACACATATAATAATTGAATTGGCATTAGAATAGAGTTCATATCTCTAAAGTCTGAACTATGTTTTCATTATAGTGACTTTGATATACATGAATAGTTGTTTTCTATTGCTTTACGTTTCCATTTATTTTTACTGTGTCATTTCCTGTGCTCATGTACCCTTTCTTGCTCCCTGCACAGTCCTCATCCCACACAGTGCCATTATCTTTTCAATTTGTTTAGTATCTGATTCTGTTGTGCCTACCTCATCCTGAGCCATGTGCTCTCTCTGACCATTAAACCGTGAATATACCTTTCTCTCATCTATGTATATGGAGAGAATGCTTTCTTTCATACCCACATTAATTTAAACACAAGCTTTAATGTTTTGTTCTGTGTCCTGCTATTATGTTATCCTCGTTCCTGTTTGACTAATATTATTTCATTTTTTTCTAGTTTATATGTTAACCCTGTATTCATGGCACTTGGCTCCTTATATTTCTTATTTTGACAAGTATGACGGAACTGTTTATGTTGTAGATAAGCTTGCAATTTTATAAATAAATGGAGGCAATTACAAATCCAAGATAAACTGCTACAAAAAGTGGGAAAAAACACAATCACAGGCTGATTGTACTTTAAGAACTGGTAAATTATTTAACGAACTGGAAGTAATTTTATTAACATGAAATTTCCTAAAACTGACATCATAGGGAAAAACTAAATGTTGATCATTAAAACCTCACTGAAAAAATATCTTGCGTATATAGAAGACCATCTTCCTCTTAGTAAACCTGCCTGATACACACTGTCACAAACATCTCTCACTAAAATTTTCTAGTGCTAATTATTAATAGTTACTATTTAATTATTTTGATAGACTATAAATCATTTTAAGTCTTGCAAACTGGAGAAGGAGTTACCATTATTCCCATTTGAAAGATTATGAAATTTAAAGTTTGACAAATTGAAATTACTTTGAAAAATTCTATATTAAGTGTCAGAATAAACTGTTGATGTATATTTGACTTTAATTACCACATTCTTAACCACTGTGATGTGCTGCCTTCCGGTTAAAAGCCAAACAGAACTGTTTTTTAAGGAAACCAGTAAATAAACATAGAAGAGCTCCAGTGCTTGAAATGATAGTGCGTAATGAGTCTCTAATCATGTTAAGCCTGCTGCTTTGTTTTTTATTCGGGGGAGATAGAAATCAATGATTCACAAGCAGTATGATTCATTCAAATGTAATATAGAAAAAAGGGAATACTTCTATTGGAAATCCATGATACACTGTAGACAACAAGCAATGTCTTTCATTAAATAATTAGAAAAATGTGATATGTAATTAAAATAAAAGAATCTGAGCTTTATCAACTCAATAGAGGATTTAAGCTTGATCTTTCCCATACTTCCTCCCCATGGCATTTTTATATTTCATAAAACCACCTTTTATGTAAATGTGTTTTCTAGTAGGTGAAGTGAAAAAATTGGACTAGAAATAAGATGCATGTTTCTGTTTGGGCAGTGAAAAAACTGGACTAGAAATAAGATGCATGTCACTGAAATTATGAATAAGGACATGCGGGTAATATTTGAAGACAAGAATTTTATGACACTGGGTTAGAACTTTCTAGAACTTGTATGGCAAGGGATCATTGCCATCATTTCTTTCATTGCTGAATGTGCTCAGTTGAGAGGTTGAATGCCAAGAACTAATGACATTTTGAAAGGGCTATTGTGTATCATTGAAGGTGTACTCCTATTTTGCTTTCACAAAACAAATTTAAATTCAACAAACAAACAAACTTTATTCTACTCTCATTTTGTAAAGTCAACCATAACTAGGATTTTATCAAGGTAGAGTGGGCTGAAAATCATTTGCAGGTTTATATATGTAGTATATATACGTGATATACATGTATATGTATGTGTTACTTGGCATACTTCTCTTTCTCCACCAGAATATATACCCTTTAGAAACCATTCGATTTTCTATGTTTTACTGACCAGCTGTACATTTAAAAAATTTTTTTTATTGGAGTATAGTTGATTTACCATGTTGTGTTAGTTCACATCTATAAAACTATGCATGCATTTATATCCACTGAGTAAACTGTAGAAAATGAAAATCTTTGATACCTGGTTTTCCTTCTTAGTTTTTCCAATTTTTATTCATTTTAAATGAATTGATTTAATTAATAAATTATTAATTTAAAGAATAAATTATTAATTTAATAAATTAACGATTTAATGAATAAATAGTTCAAGTTATTAAGGAATGCAAATGATTTTAAATTTTAAATTAATATGAAAGGTATTTAAAATACTCTTAAAATTAAAGGGTTTCCTAATTTATTTAAGTGATATTAAAGACCACATTCTAAAAGATTTGAAAATGAATTGAAAATGGGTGAGTCATTAACATTGTGATCATCGGATATAAAATTTTCTGTGTATTTCATTCACTAAGATGACAATTGAGCCATATGAAGACACAAAACCATTTTTCTCTTCTTTGGCTTAACTGTCCATCCTTGTTACCTGATTGGTTTGCTTGCCAGAATTAATTGACAAGGATGGCACTGGAAACATTATGCAAATTCCATCTGGTGCCTCTTTGTAAACTAAATTGATAGTTATACAATATTGGTTAAGTGTGCAATTCCCCAAATGGAAATATGCCATAATTTATTCAGACTTCAGAATCATAGGAATATTGCACCAAGCATTTTTGCATGGAAAAGGCTCCACATAAAACCTTTTACTTGCTTCTAAAAGCAGCAATTTTTAATGGTGTTCTAAAAGCAGTTTTGACCAAAATGTTATATTTGGTGTCATTGCATATGCACATTTGTTTTGTATTATCCTCACAACTTAAACAATGTCTGTACAAACAAAGAAAATCCCAATTTTCCAATTCTGTGAAAGGCACATTAACTCTGTTAGGCATGTTTGCTGGAATACAGTTTTGATAAAGCAGTGGCAATAGCCATAATGTCCGATTAACAATCTTTCCATGTATAACTGCTGTGATCCCATTTAAAATTCTAATTTTTTCAACTGGTTCTGTATAAATTTGAAAGGTGTGCTTTATTGTTTTCTAGAATATTCTATGTAGAGATAATATTTTAAACTATAATTGTAAGATTAAGTAAATCAAGTTAAAGTTTTATAATTTTCTTCTAATTTCACTAATTTTTTCCTTTTTTTCCCTCTGGATATTTCCCCTTCATCTTTTCCCTTTTAAGAACCTCTGGAGTGACTGGGCAAAATTAGAGCAGGAAGTTGATTTTCTTTCTAATTTTTTCTATTAATCATACATTGTTTTGCCAGTGCTGTTACTTCTACCTCCACTGACTCTATATATCTTCACTCACACTCTGTATTTATTTTTTTCTGAGCTTAAATGTTTTTCCTAAACTCAAATGAAATACTGCTCTCTAGATTTGAATATTATTGGGAATAATAAGCATAAAATAATAGTAATAATAAAAATGCATTTTATGTGTTAGGTACACATCTACTAAGTTTCACACGTAAAATTTCATCGAGTTCTGACCTCATCCATATGAACTACCACTATTAACCTCATTAATATAGATGAATAAACTGATATTTAGTAAAGCTAAATAACATGTCTAAGGTTATACAGACAGAAACTCAGGCACTTGGCTTTAAATATGTAATGTTAACCAACATTCCCTCCTGCACATATCACTTTATACTCTAATTCTTTTGTGAGTATATTGTCCAGCTATAATCTTGAAGTTCTATAGTGGGTGCATAATAAATATTAGGTGAATTAATAACAGATTAAGGGATTAAATATTTTTCCATATATAACATGCTGTAAGGAATTGGTCTATCAGACAGAGGGTTCTATCTGTGTAAGGGACTTAGTAAGTATAACTGGGAAAAGGTGCCATTTGGGTAGAATATCTGTCACTCAATTTATCACACCTCCGTCAGAGGCCCACACCCATGTCCAAGGGAAAGAATGTTGAAATGGAAATATGAATAAAGACTAAAAGAACTTTCAACAAAATTTTAGTTGTACTAGCAGATTTTTCAGTACTTATATGACAGTGACTTCAATTGTGATGCAGAATGGTACTCACAGCCTTATTTCAGTATCAGTAACTTAAAAGAAGTTTCATAGTACAGGTCCTCTAGAGACAGATGTCCTTTCTAGGCTACAAATGCAGAAACGTTACGAAGGCAAGTTTCAAAGAATGAATGAAAGGACAACGTCATGTTAGAAACAATGTTCTGGAAACTGAAAGAAATACATTGAGAAAAACTGGGGGCAACTGAGCAATCTGTTTGTTAGTGAGAAGATGATTAACATGGAGAGAGTTGGCCTTTTTTTTTTTTTTTACAATTATCGTAATCCATTTCCCCAAACTTGAGAAAACACAAATTATAGAATGAATGGCAATTTTTACTGACAGAAGTGAAACATCTACTACATAGACGTTAGAAGAGTTAAAATTTTAAGTTACCTACTTTGCACTAAAATATGCCAAGCAGTAAAACTGGAGACTCAAAAATTAAAATGATGACTAATGCTTTAATCCTTAGGATTCTTCCACGATTTATGTTAATTAAAAAGTATAGAATATGTCTAAACATCCTGTGTTCTTTATTCATACAATAAAATTATCTTCCCTGCTATAGTTTATGTAAGTTGTTTTGAAAACTCCCTAGTTATGTGACCAATCAACTACTTAGCAATTCTCTACAGTTTTTCAATGAAAAGGTGACATTTCTTCATTGTTCATATGAATTTTACATTTTAGACTAATGGGACCTCTATGGCATCAACCAAGACCAGCTTTAATTTCCAGAAAATGAAATGTCTAGTAAAAAACTATGTGAATTATTTTTTTTTATTTGCAGTTTTAAATAAGCTAACATAAGATGTTCATATAATTTGAGCTGGAATACATAATTTTTTTACAATATCCAAGTAATTTTACAAATGAATTTGGAAATTTTGATTTGCTTTAAGAGCATGGGATAACATTCTTTAAATTTGATGCTATTTTTACTTATATAGTTCCTCACATGTAGAATCTGAGCAGGAAGGTAATAAATAGCAGAGACCCTAAATCATAGATGCAGTAAATGGCAAATCTTTGAGTCAAACTCATTTTCTGACTCCAGCATCCATCATGTTCCTCAGATGGCTCTCTTTGTTAATCTGATTTTGCTATAACTTATTTACTGAATATAGGGCAAATCATTTAAAATTGTACTTCCCACACATAAAAAGTGGAAAATTTTTGTTTGATGATCTTGAATGTCCAATCAAACTCTGGGAGAATACTAAAATAACACAAACTTCTTTATATTTCTCTTTGTTTACAGGTATGCGCAAAACCATATTAAAATTGAGGGTTTGCCAAGTAAGTAATGAAAGTATGTTAAATTAATTTATGGGGTAAAATGTCCTAACAAGATCAATGAAAGAAAAAATTTTTCAGAGCTCAGGAGCACCACTGTGTTACCAGAATCAAAAATAAGTGATCAGGGCTTCCCTGGTGGTGCGGTGGTTGAGAGTCCGCCTGCCGATGCAGGGGACACGGGTTCGTGCCCCAGTCCGGGAAGATCCCACATGCTGCGGAGCAGCTGGGCCCGTGAGCCATGGCCACTGAGCCTGCGCGTCCAGAGCCTGTGCTCCGCAAAGGGAGAGGCCACAACAGTGAGAGGCCCGCGTACAGCAAAAAAAAAAAAAGTGATCAGCCAAAAAATAGTAATTCATTTACTTTGCTGAAAAGCATCTTTCTCAGTAAGGGTTTGCTTACTGGACTATCTAGGCTTAGAATTATTTTTTAATATTTATGTCTTAAACACTTTACTAGAAATAATATTTGTAGACTGGTCATTTTCAAAATGCTCTTACATATTTTACCTACTGCCATGCTACTGTAAGACTTAGTTAAAATTGAACAAGGATTAACTCAATTTTGCAGGTGCTAAATTTGATATGCTGAAAAAGAATGTTTGTAAAATATTTAATGTTGTTTAACATAAAATCTTTAGGGAAAAAGCATGTCTCACAGCTACTGGCAAACTCCTTTCAAAAAAATCTTTGCAATATGATTTTTTGTTGTTGAGTAATGGCTCAGTATATTATGCTTATGACTAACAATGTACGTTTACAATTCAAATCAGATATTACATAGGCAGCTTTGTGTACAAAGTTGAAATTCGTTTCCTAAATGCAATTAAATGGGACATTTAATTCTATTGTTAACATGTAATGCTTTTGTAGTAAATATCTTTAAGTCTTATGTTTATGAATGTTATGGTAATACACTTAAGGTTATGAAATTCTTATATTTATCCATATAGGACGCGATGAGTGTGTAGTACAAAAGTTGCTGTCTAGTGCTCGAATAAACTAAATTTAAAACAGAGTCTTGATTCAACAAATTGAACCCTAAACTGGTTAATATAAGTTTAAGAGATGATTAGCAAACAGTAGTTTGAATTTAGGAAATAACTGGCTCTATATGGTTTATATTAAGATTTTAACAGTTAAGCCTAATAGACAATTCTTTTGGTGAAGGAATTAATCATTCATTATTTTCAGTGGAAGGATCATCCACTATTACTTTTCAGTCTGTATAGATATGCTTTCCCTA
>NW_006792822.1:1775373-1795444 GCF_000442215.2 Lipotes vexillifer | reverse complement strand
TTTCCCTACTTTTCATTTTCACCACTTCAGTAAACAATACAGCTAGAGCTTTCTCCTCTCTCATTCTATCTGCCAAAATATTATCTAATGGAATAAGTAAGTGGCTGGGTGAAGATGCCTGGGGCTTTTCATTTAAGGTCACTGGGAGGGCTGAGTATTGTTAGATTGCCATGTTGTGCTATGCAGAGATTTATTTATAATCTAGAGCATACACATCCACAAACAGCTTAAATCCTTGCTGTGTGTGTACTCCCAATAAACATTTAACATATCCTGCTCCATTTACGACAGGACTATAATCAGGGCTGTAGATGCTAGATCACCAGTGCTGCATAGTTTGGGGAATACAGAGATATTGACTCTATCGTGGGTGAAAAAACATAATTAAGGATGCTTGCAGAACAGTGGATCCCTTGCCAGCCTTAATAAAGCAATGACACATTGTACATAAACTTTGGAGAAAGGAAATCTGCGCTCAAATGTTGGTGCTGCCACTGACTACTTCAGCTTGGGCATGTTAATAAGCTGAGTGTCTTTTTTCTCACTTGCAAGAAGAATGATTCCAACAAGATTATTTCTAAGATCTATTCAAATTCTAAAATTCTATAACTTCTTGTACCTTTAAATTTAATATTGTCAAATAATTTGTTTCTAATTATCTTTTTTCAATGTTTTTTGTACTTTAATAAATGTTGTAGAACACCATAAGATTAAATTAAAATATAATTTATTTTATCTTCTTTGATCAAGTTTAAGATGAGGAATTATAACCAAACCTTTTAGTTTCAAATGATCATCTTTTTAATATCTTTTCCAGTTGTTTTTGGAAGCATTAAGGCTGAAAATACCATCATTGTACTCATTTGTGATGATTTATGCATCAAAACTTATAGTATTCACTTATACACACATTAGTAAAACATAATAAATAGATAACTAGGTTTAATATTTTTTAAATGCTAAAAACGTTTGTCACATCAAAGAGATTTTAAATATAAATGCTTGTATTTGCACTTAGGTGGCTTGGCCAAAGAAAGTTCCAGGCTCTGTCACTATTGTTATAACAAATGTATACAGTATTCTTAAGATCTATAATGTAGGCATGCATGGGTTTTGAATAAATGAATGGATGGTAAATAATGGTCATTTAAAAACGGCTAACAGTATACTTAGCATTTACTCATATAATGCATTTTGATGATTTGATTTGTTATTTTTGTTCATTTTTCAAGATTTTAATAATCAAAAGTTTGCCCCAAATTTCTTTTGCTTATATAAGTATTAACTGAATCAAATAGAACTCAAATGGACATAGGACTTCAGAACTATATCCTTTTCCATAGCTCCACAAGTTCCAGATCAATTCACAACCAAAGCAAGGACTAGTAAATGTGAATTACTTTTTTATTTCTCCTATTAACCTTATGAATGACCTATAATTTTGGTTCAATTTTACAAGTGGCATAAAAGCTTGAATATGAAAAATAGACATAAAGGATATCTATTAATTAAACAAATAACTTCATAATGTCAGAATGTTAAAAAAAAATTTTAAATACTTTTTCTAAGTTATCAATTATCTATTCATCTTTCAGAGAACATTTCTGTGGCATTTTCCCCTCACAAGAGAATTTTGAATTGCATGCAGATACTTACGCTCAAATGCTAATTGGACAGAAGTTCATTTAGATGTGATTTTCCCTTCAAAACTCTTCTAAAAACTCATTTCCAGCATTGTTTAATATAATAAGTAAGGAATTTCTAATCAGGATTATCAAGGAGTTGGTGATGTCAGAAGTTGTGAATTCAGAGGCCTATTAAGGTCATGTTGTAACCTATATAAGTAAATGAAGCACTCAGACATGAGAAAATAGGGATGAGAAAGTAGGTTCTGTGATAAAAATATTGCTCATGCTTTCCTTAATTCCCCACCCTCACTTCACTGTATTTGAGCTGGCTTCCAAATGCCAGCATTTGATTCTTTTTGCCTGCGGGCTTTTTCTGGCTATGTTCAGCATACACACAGACAACCAGATGTGCAAAGATTAAGGTTCCCAAGGAAAAGTCCTTAACCAATGAATGATGGACATTTGTGTACCAACATTCCAGCTCCCTTGTCCCTTGGGAGGGATAACTCTGAGGTGCTTGTTTTATGCTTGCTCTCAGAATTCACCAGCAAGATTAAACTTCTATTACCCACAGTAGTAGCTTACTTGATAGTGCACCCGATGTTGGATCTCTTTCCTTCTCTGTCTCACTTCCATACTCCTTGCCAGAGTTTTCTGCATCACCAGTCAAACTACGTGCATTTGAATATTTGCCTTGGGATATGCTTCATTGGAACTGAAAACCAAAATACCTGTCTAAATGTGTTCAAATTAAAATAAATAAATAAAAACTCATAAAGGTCAAGATTAAATACACACATATCTCATTACTGTCATTTTACAACACTTTCTACATCTTTGCTTTAACCCTTTAGTTATGGCCTACACACATGGTTCAGTCAGCAGTCTTTAATTCAATTCTTCACAGTCACAGAAGAGGTTGAAGCAAATCAGCTTCAACTACAGTCACAGAAGAGGTTGAAGCAAATCAGTCCAATATATATTCAGATTGGACTCATTTTTTATGCTAATATAACTCCAGTTCCACTTTTTTTCCCCATCCCATGACTGAATGTCTAGGAATGAGGCAAGTAATGAAACTGCTATGAATTTTAGTTTAAAAATCATAAGAGCAAGAAATAGTTCCCCTACTTATTTCTGATAAACCAACTTGATCTTAATATTAAGCATTATTCCAACAGGGGGATGGAACTTTCAATCTGCACTATTAGCATTGGTCTCCTTTAGCGATGAGGGCAGAACTTGGTTTCTTGGGGCCAAAGTGTCTGAGGGTCCCCTCTAATTGTCAGTTTAATAGTAACTGATAATATCCCCTTTATTCTAGCCCCCCTTGTTCCCTTCCAGTCCACTGCTCTTCTATATTTGGGTTACAAAACTATTTGGCAAAGTTCAGAATTCTAGAACCCTCCCATGTATCACAAAGACATTTTGGGGTCCTACCAGATGTTCAGTGAACAGCTGAAAATCAGGGAAGAGTCCTAAAGAGTTCTGGGATATTTCTGGAAATTCTCATTGTGGTCTGGGGAAATCTCAAACTGTCTCACAGACTTTCTCTTCCTCCCTTGCTCCCTCCTCTTCTTTATCTTCACCCTCCACCAGACTCCCTTGCTTAAATCACTATATTCTCTCTCATTTTAGGCAGGCTTCTCCTCAAAAAGTTTATAATGGGGGAAAAAAGACAGAAAAGAGAGTATTTTAAAGTACTTTTTTGCATTCCACGTGCCCACAGACTTGCCCAAAAGTTAAGAAACACAGAGCTTCCCAGTAGGTTTCCCAACAGATAAAAAGGATATCAAACAAGAAAATCATATTTCATATCTCAACATTCTTCTTCATTGTAAAGTTAAATGGAATTCAACCTGCATTAGAAATTAGCCTTTGAATTTAAGCCTGTGTAGCAGTGGTATCCAAAGTATGGTTAGTATGACAGTATATTGCTGCATTGCAATTAATAATAAGAATTGTTATTTCTGTTTAGTTTTTATCTTATTGTGTTACTTTTTAAAAAATCTGTATGATAATATACATTGTACATTGAAACAGTATTCTGAGGGAACATGCTTGCATTTTTTTCTTACTACCAGAAAACACTAAGAAGTAAAGACAAATCTTCAGGAGCCTGAAAAACTTATTTTTACCACCATGTTTTATCACAGGTCTTAAGAGTACTGAACACAAGACCATAAACTGAGCCTCAGTACTTACAGGCAGACATCATTGATCTTTGAATTTCCTGTAAGTATATCCTCAAATGTGTTCCCTGAACTTCTACCAAGATATCTCAGTTACTCAGAGTTACTCTACTGAGTAACTGAGTAGTGAGCAATTACAAGACCCTAATTATCACCAGAACAGATGATGCTTTTGTTCACTGTATTTTTTCAATTCATTTCTTGTTAATGTTTTGCTGAGTACATCCATGGGTTAATCTTTCAGAAATACATATCCTAAGACACTGCATGTCTAAAAATATATTTTGTTTTCATACTAGTTGTTTACTCAGGCTAAGTATAGAATTCTAGGTTTAAAATCCTTTTACCATCTCATTTTTCTAAAACAAATTTGATTTTCTTTTTTCTCTTTTAATCTCTGTAATTTTTTTTTTTAGAATTTATTTCTATCCTTAATGGATGGGATTTTTATTTTTATCCTTTATAAAAGCATATGATTTATTTCAGATTACCCTAAAAGTAGAACCTAAGACAGGAATTAAGATACATCTAGTTTACTTGGAAGATGATACCATGAAACAAGAGTAAGGGAGCAGACAGGGCAAGACAGAAAGGGGAAAAGGCAATATAAGGTGTATTATTGAGATTGCTGATATAGCCACTGAATAGTCAATTACACCAGGACCTCTGAAAGGAATTCAGATGGCCTCTTGTGACTGTTCATCTGAAGGACAGGAGTTTGGGATATTTACCCATTGCTCCCAAGCTCCATTGACAGAGGGCTGTCATAAGTGTTTTGTTTCTCTAAACTTCCAAGATTCTGTTAGCTGGAGGATTAGAGTTTCTAGAACTCTCAAGAAAATACTGAGACAGAGAAGAGAGGAGATACGCATTTCTGAGGTAAGACTTGGTTAGCATACTAAGCACTGCAACTGAAATCATAGGTTAGGGTTTAACAAAGAGAACTACAGTTTAAAAAAAAAAAGTCTTAAGTATATAGTTGAAAGAAAAAAAATAACATGAAATTGTTATGGAGACCTAATTGACTCTTATCCCAAGTTTTGCTGAACTCAGAAAACTAGCACTAACAAATACCCAGTTCCTGATGGCCAACACTTATTTGTCAACTAGGCCCATCCCCTTTATTTGCTTTACCCCCATTTTCAATTCTTCATTAATATTTGTGGGTCCTCTCTCCAGAATACAACTGAATCTGATAATTTTTGTCACCTATACTCCTAAAGCCCTAGTCTAAATCACTATCATTTCTCACCTGCACCTCCACTGCAATCCTGCTCAGATTTCCTAGCCTCGACTCCTGACCCCCCGATCCATTCTCTACATAGTCTAACCTTCCCAGATCTGTAATCCTTCACTGACTATACAGCAGACACTTGAACTGCCTCTATGTGTCAAGGTCATTCTACCTTTGTCCTCACTACCACTTTTACTTTTTTTGAGAATGTGATTCCCTCAAATTTTCCAAGGGTGGCCAGTTTGGGGTTCAGGTCTCAATTCAAATGTGCTCTCTTCAGTCAGGCTCACTCTGACTTTAGGCTCAAAGACCACTTCCATGCTATAAGTCTATCATATCTTCCTTTTTGATAGCCTTCCCTTGAATTTAACACTTCTGATAATAGCTCACTTATCCAAGTGTGTAAATTTACAGTGCTGTCTCTCATAGAATATAAAGGACACTCTCTTGTTTATATTCTATTCCAGTGCCTGGTCTCTAGTAGGTAATTAATATGTTTTAAGTGACTAATATATCTAAATCAGTTTAAATTCCATGATCAATCACTATAATCGGTCACTTGCTTAAAACCCCAGTGACTTGACCCACTTTCCATTCATTGTTTTCATGCTTATTGTCTACAACATAACCTAATAACTCTCCACCAAGCTGGTACAAGGACTACTGTGCTTTAGCATATTGGGAGAAAAATACCTCTACATTGACTGGTCTCAGTTTAATTAACACTGTTTCCGTGTGGACCTTAGCAATGTCTAGAAAAGTAGTATTCCTTGACCTCTACCTCCCACCCCCACCCTCACTCTCCTAGTTGACCATTTACAATCTCAGACTTTTGCACATCAAACACCACACGCCATTGTTGGCCTTTCTTTTTTCATTGAGAAAAGAGAGACAGTTAAAAGAGAGTTTCCATTAAGTTTCTACCACCATCCCTATTGTTAAAAGATAACCTGAGGCATACTGAAAACTTTAAGAGTCTATTTGAGCAAAAATTGATTTGAATCAGGCAGCATCCAACCCAGCAGACAGAAAGGAGCTTCAAGGGTCTGTCCAAAAAAAAAAAAAAACTTTTATAAGCAGAAAGGAGCAGGGACAAATAAGTTATACTAGGTTAAAAAAAAAAAAAAAAAAGCAGGTTGGTTATTGCAAAGTTGCTTTCCTTTGGGAAATGGCAGGAGTCTATCAGTCAGATGACCTAACTAGTGCTGATCGAAGGATTACTCATTGACTGGTTTAAGATTCCAATTCTGGGAGAACCAAAACTGTAATTATGTTACCTCCCATTTTGGCAATGTGGGGCTTAGCATAAACAAGTTTTGGGGGGCCTGCTGGCCTGTTTTTAATACTACATACTTGTCTTATTTGTGGCCATAGACTGTACCTTCTCCCTGTATAAAGACGAACCATCTCAGCGCCTAGTTAAGGCCAACCTCTCTATTTGGTCACTGGATACTGTTGGGGAAATATAACTAAACACAAAACTTCCTGCCAACCCAGAAAACCACTTCACAAAAGAAGAGAAAGAAAACAGTTTTATTATTGAATAAGAATTAAACCAGAATGTGATGTATATCAAAGGCAGTCCACTAAAGATAGACAGAAATCTCACCCTTTTATATAAGCCAAGCAGATACAACCCATTGCATACATGCTCTCAAGACAAACTACTCCTCAAGTAAGAGGACTTGATAGCACCATTGGTTACACATAGTTCATTCTAAAGGCACCTGGTAATTGTGACCACCTGTGTTAGCTAATTGGCTTTATCCAAAGGAAAATAAACTTCTTATATCTCTATGACATAAGGCAGTTTTGTAATTTGGAGTGTGGCATCTACTGAAGTTAGGCACCCACCTTCCCTCAGAAAGTGGGAGATAAGAGCTTTATATTCCTTGATGGTTACATTTCAAAGGGATGCCTCCTAGGTCCTTGAGAAAAACATTCCTTGGCTATAAAACCATCAAGAGATTTATTTAGCTTTTAAAATGATTCACGTACACATCAAAGGGGTAGAGAAAGAATTTACAATGACCTAAAAAACATTCTATCTAAAAATGTTATAAGAAAGGGGCAGAGAGAGGGAGGCTTTTTCCCTTTTATCATAAGGAAAATTATTATTTTTTCTTTCAATCTCTACCCTTACAATGTCATCCCTTTATTGCTTCTGTATCATCAGATATTTCTTTTCTTCTAGATTGTTCCCATAACCATCCAAACATTCTATAATTTCTCTCACTCAATGAAAAAATAAAAAATAAATTCACTACCGATTCCACTTTCTAGGCTTTTATAGCCCCAATCCTCTTTACACAAGACTCCTTAAAAGAAATTTCCATATACACTGTGTCCAATTTCTATATAAGCTATATCCAATATCTCTTTCCAGGCTCCCTTGAACCCACTCCATGTTGCGAATACTCATCTTTCTTTACCTGAACTTGTTTTCCTTCTATCTCTAGCTAATATTCCTGGGTAAACTCTGCTGGATTACCCTCATCTAAATATACAAACATATTAACACTGGAGTCTGCTCAGTCCTTAAACTGAGTATCTTTCTATCAGTATTTATATTTACTCCTTTGGTGATGTCTTACAGTTTCATCATTTCCCATTTCCCTCATTTTACATACCATATACATACTTATATTAATCATTCACAAATTTCTATTTCTAGCCTACATCTCTCCTTTGAACAACAGACTCATGAATCCAAATGAATATCAAACAAGCATCAGCAATTTAATGCACCTGGAGCTGATCTCCTGATATTCCCCACACATCTGCTCTTTCCACAGTCTTCTATATTTTTGTAAATGGTAAACCTGATCTTCCAGTAGCTCAGGTTTCAAATTTGGAGCTACTGCAACACCTCCTCAACATCCTCCTATTCTCCTTTCCCTGCTTAACTTTTCTCCTTTGCTTTTATGACCTTATGTTGTACATTTTACGTATTTATCTTGATTACTTTCAACCTCCTTCAAGAAAGTAAGCTTCATGAAAAACTATGTTTTCTTCATCACTGTATTCCTAGTGTCTGGTACAACTAGTACTCAATAAGTATCGGTTGAATTAATAAATAAAAATGAATAACTTTTTCTATATTAGCCAACTTTTAATTTTAGCTGCCTGAATAATAGACTGTGAAGGAGTAAAGAAGAAATATGTTGAGCTACTAAGATGGATAACTCTGAGAAATCTAATTTAGTTAGTTCAAAAGCATTCCCAGTGAAATCCACTAAGAATTAAAAATGTCCACACCTGTTCTTGTAGCTTTAACTCTAATTAGATGGATTATAATAATAGCTGATCAGAAGGACTTTTTATATATAAAATTCAATTTCATCAGTAAAAATACATCATGTTTATTCAGAGATATTTATATCCTCTTTGGAGTAGGTCATTTGCAATGCTTCATAAATGTTTTTGTTTCTTCCCCTCACCCACCCCCGCTAGTTAGCTTCTCTTCTATTATAGCTTCAGGTAATCTTATTGGCTCTGACAATTAATTTTTTCCCAATTTTACCTTCCTTTGTGATAAAAAGAAATGAGCTTTCCCTGGAGTTAACTGTGAATGCTGTGGGGAATACATACCTTTCCTTCAGACATGGGTTCGCTCTAAGCACTCTAGACTGATTTCACAATATTTAGACATGATTGGGTGATGACTCTTTAAAAATCTGTTTATATTCTCTGTGTCAAACAAAGCTAATGTAATCTTTAATATCTAAGTAGAGAAAATAATATTTATGAGTAAATGTGTTTTTCTTTGGCTTTAACTTCAATCATTTGAGCCCACAAAGTCACACTTCTCTTGATTATAATAAGATCTAACAGGTAGTACTTTTAAGTACATTTCAAAATTGATATCATTATAAAAAACCTAGTCATTCATTTTGCAATGAAATAGTTTCACTGATGTTATTAAATAACTATATTAAATTAATAAGAATTTAATCAATCCAATAGCAACATTAAGTTGAGCTATGTTTTTTGGTTACTTACACGAGCTAAGCACGATAGTTTGCGCATATCTAAGATATACTATGCAAGAATATCTTTTACAAGAATACTATGCAATATTACACTAATTTTATTCCCATTTTTCAAATGAATAAATTGAGCTATAGAGATTAAATGTACTTTTGAACCCTAAGTTAGTACTAAGTAGAAGAACAGGGGTTTACAAATTATGTGATCTGACTTCCCTCTGCATGCAAAACCAGTGTATTCTTGTGCACAACGCCTGAAGGATAGAAGCAAACACAAGACTACTGTGCACAGATGCACACTTGGTGCCTTGAAGCTCTAGACACTGCCTTCTTATGATTTAAGATGTGAAAGGTATGCAGTGAAGGTGCAATGATGCAGCCTCAAATACAATTAGAATGATCAAATTCTCTCTTTGTTCTTCCATGTGGTAGATAGGATTCACAAGCCATTATTAACTAGCATTAACAACATTGCTCATGAGTATTTATTAATTTCATTTGGTGAATATAGTACATATATAAATTATATACTTTACAAAGCTAGATTTACTGACTAGAATTATTTAGAAATGTGGTCGATCATTTTGTTTATGGCTATTATAATTTATGTAGTTATTTGCCATGTCTGTCCACATTTTATTTGCTTTGATATAAACCTATTTTTGAAATAGGTTTGGTGAAATTCAGCGCACAAAGAGATATGTAGACATCTTTATTTGTGGAATACTCTAATTTTTCATATATTAGAGTTTTAAGAAAAGACAGTCAAGGCACTTGGTAAAAAATACTGCAGATGTAGATAAAGATTAATGGATTTGTTTCATTAGAAAATATTCTGTTCTATAATTTAATAATCTGTGACAATGATAAATGTCACATAAATTTTACACATTACTTTGATATATATTAATGGAACAAAAGCCAAGAAATGCAAGAACCAAAATACCCATATTTAAATGATATAATTTAAATAATATAATTTTCCCAAACAATAATTATTCTAAAAGAAGTAATACTCTGTTTAGAAAGTTAATAAAATCTTTAAAAATATAATATTAAAAAGTAAGCATTAAAGTGAAAATAAATATGGATTTGAATACTGGAATTTGCATTTAAAAAATCTGAATTCCATTAAGGATTCAAAATTAGATTGTGACTCTTTTCCTCATTGTGCACTATAATCACAGTTTTTCCACTGTATATTCTAGAAATAATGAGTATGTGATTATTTTTCGGAGATTATAAACATGTTAACACTACTTAAACAGACGATAATATTTGATCAGAAAACTCTTGATTTTAATTTAAAAATTTATGTTTTAAAGTTTACTCCTGTCAGCTTTGAATCCACAGTGGAGAACGGGAAAATTCATAAATATGGTTTACATAATATACTATGATCATTTGAAACATATATTCCAGTTTCTGGTGATGCCAGCTACTATATCTCTCTGAAGGTTCATGTTGGAAGCTCTTTACCTTTTTACTGTGTTTGTATAGACAGCTGCAAGCATGTTAAAAGTTTTGCTCAGATGAAATCATTCTCCCCTGAAAAATACATAGTCTCTGTATGTTACTAATATGTTATGTTTGTATCATAGGGGATTGAGAATAGCTCTGTTAACTATTTCTCTTCAAATGATATATGTATTCTTTCTGGCCTCCAGCATAATTCGTTAATTAGTAGAACTATCCTGGAAATAGAATAATCTGTTCTTTTTGTTAGAGACTGAGGAGAAAGGAAATGAATAGGTTTCATATATATAATTTTATCTTGGTACTTAATGCATGCTCAAATTCAGTCATTCATTTTGCTGAATAAAGAAATAATCCTGATTTTAAAAATATTCCTATCGAATATAAAATGACCAGGCTTTAATTCACTGATACTAGCAAACCATCTAAGTTTTAGTAAGAGTAGAGCTTATATTTTATGTTTCATCATTTTCTCTTTAGTGTATACCATATTTTCTGGTGCTCAGAAGGAAGAGTTGCTAAAAACATCTGGTGAATAAATGAACATATACAAATTCTTATTCAATGCTCACTAAAAATGTTAGAAATATTTCAGAGAAAAGATTAAATGGTAATTTAAGTTTAACATAAGGTAAAATAAATACAAGTTTAAATGGACAATGGTGATATTTTCTACATAGATTTTTATGATGGAGCAAAGTGATCATACAGATTATACCTTAAATAATAAAAATTAAGTTGTCAACACTGTAATATTTGGTGGCAAACACATAATGTAATATCTATAGAGTCTTTTCACAGTTAACCATTTTTTGACTGAATGGAGTGAGATTAGATATAATGCTTAAATATTTACAAGCATAGGGACACTGAAATGATTGATAATTTGGCAAATACTAATTGCATACTGGTAAAAATTCTTTTAAGGGAAGCAATGTTGATATCTCAAGGCAGTCATTAAGTGCTTCACAGTATCATGAAATTTCTAAACAGATATTATTAAAATTCATGTTATATCACATTTTTTAGAGGGGTAATAATTCTCAAATTTCTAAAAAAAATAACAACTTTTCCTCAATTTGTCTTTATGGATTGTTACAAATCTTAACTCAGTTGATAAAACCAAGTGATAAATAGGCTGCCTATTTTATCTAACTACAACATATAGCTTTAGAGATTTAGTTTGAATTTTTAGTTGTACTCAGATTGATGTGTTACCAGGGTAATTTTCTCAGTAAAGAAGATTTACTTTAAAATGTGAATAAAGCTTGAAAGTTTTAATTCTAGTATTGTGTAGCTTTCTTATTCAGGTTTCTATTTTTAAATTTCATATACACATATACATATATACACATGTGTTTATATATATGATATATATATATAAAGAAAATACAAATATATTTTTTCAAATAGATTATCCTTATATTGATAATAAAAGCCCATGACTTACTTATTTGTAGTCTCTATTGATAGTTCATCGTTGTGCAAACAAAATTGTCTGTGATTCTAAGATCGAGTTGAATGCAAGCTGTAATACATATTTAATAACATTACAACACTAAATATATTCATTTATTTTATTCCTTTTATTTTATTTTTTTTTACGGAAGTCGAGTTGATTTACAATGCCGTGCCAATCTCTGCTGTACAGCAAAGCAGAGTTTTACACATAGAGACATTCTTTTTGTAATATTCTTTTCCATTCATTGATTTTAAAATAAAAGCTTATTAAAATATCTGCATTTCAAAGTACGAAAATATGAATACAATGAACCCAGAAATGTTTAATACTGATGGCTCTTTCTATATTGTAGTTGTTCAATAATTAACATATACCTAACACTATTACAAAATGGGAGAAAAAGCTGAAAACAAAATCCAGAATACTAGTTAATGTTGTGGAATAAGAGATATAGGCATTCAAGGCGGGGTAGTCTCCAAGAAATATTCCATTTTTAAACTTATTTTTTACCTGTTATTATACATTTTACTTAACTATATCGAATATGTAGAATAGACATAACTTTTGATTTAATCATAATGCAAACTGTTTTCTCTTGTCATCCTCTAACTATATTTGTAGTAAATTTATCCTTCTCCTCCCTGGTAGTAAATTTCTGGTTGAAAACTCAGCAAGTTCCATGAGTATTCTGAGTAATAACATCATTAAAGAAACCTTAAGTTGCAATATGGTCTCTAGATAGAGATTAAAATCTGCATGTTCCAGTCTTCACAAGTAGCTAAGCCTTCTCCTCTTTTTCCTTCTGCTAAGGTCTATTGATAGCAGCTACCTATTACCTGGAAAATGTGGGTGGTCAGTTTGGCTTTTTCTTTCAGTTTAACTCAACCCCAATTTGCTACTTGATAGTTTCCCTCCAGAATGGGATGAGAGAAATTTCCTTTCAGGGGACTGGCTACTTCTTACCTAAATGAGTGGCTTCCTTGTTTCTAGGTCCCAAAGACAGTATAAAGTGCCATTTTCTTTGAGACAGTATAAAGTCCCAAAGACAGTATAAGGTGGGGGAAACTTTTAGTTGTTATTATTTTTACAACTTCTTTTATCTTTCTTTTTTATTTTTCACTTTTGGGGAGGCCCTTATCTTTGGAGACTCGTCACTGCAATGCTATTGATATAACATGGGCAAAGCATACTGTCCTTTAAAATATTCCCTCGGCTTTTGGATTTCTGGAGTCACTTACCCTCAGCACAATTCTCTATTTTAAGGTTAGCTGGTTAGAAATTTAATTCCATCTGCAGCTTTAATTTCCTTTCCCTGTGTGATGCTAACATATTTGAAGGCATAACACCAGGGATTATGATGTGCACATCTTCGGTGAGCGTTAATCTAACTATCACAGATGTATATGGAATATTTCATAAATAAACACTATCTTTGAAGATGCTGACAACACATCAGACAAATTCAAACACAAATCAAGAGTATTAATAATACCAGCCAGTCAAGAATTCAAGTAAAATTACATTTCTTGAAATTTTTCAGATGTAAGAGATAATTCTTAGTAACACTTTAATATTTCATCTTTTAAGTAATGAATAACTTGCTATCTCAATGATTATATAATTTTTAAAACTATAAGGCAATTGACAAAAAATTATTTTGATAGATAATCTAAATACTTGAATCCATGTCAGATCAACAAACAAAAGTGTGAGGGCACTGAGAATTTGAAAAATATAGTATTTTTCTGAGGATGATCAACAGCTGAAGTATCAGGAACTGCTGATGAGTTTGTTAAGAGATTTTCCTAACATGGTTCAGCTGAATTCAAATTGCATGATGAATTTAAAGAGGCTGAAAGAATGATTTCCGTAAATGGACATAAACATTTCATCCTTGGGAATTTGTTGTTCAACCACTCCAGACCACCTGATATCACAAATTAAACAATAAAGCATGGCATTTAAGATAAAGTTATGAATCGACATGTCCATTGCTCAAATCCTGGCTCTGATACTTATCACTCTAATTTTTGCCATCCCACTTAATTTCCCTTGTTTCTGTTTCCTCACATATACCCATTGTTGTGAAGACTAAACTAGTTAATATATACGGAATTTCTTAAAATTTTATGGAAAGCCTTCAGTTTGTGGAAAGCCTTCAGCTAAGTTCAGTACTTAGGTCTAAGCTCCTGGGAGAGAGAAAATAATATGAGAAATTAAGAGAATTTTTTTTCATTCAAATTATTAATGTGTCCCAGATACCACTACTTGTTGTTAAGATGAATTATAATTATACAATATTTAGGTCTTAGTGTATCAGAAGTACTGTGCCATATTCTTCATTTTATGCTGAGTCAAGATTTAGACAGAGTGGGACTCCACGGGATACAAGAGAAAACATTATCTTTTGTCATGCTTCTTGAATAAACCCATTCTGAGAGGCTAATATTTCCCTTCTTCTGATAAAATTCAAGGAATTTTTCACTACTTTTGTGGTTTCTCAATACAACAACAAAAATTCCTCAGTTACTTTCAGCCTCACAAAAGATTTATGTCATCAATAATTAAATTATCCTGTGTAAGAGTGAAACTAAATTTTGTTTAAAGATTTTCTATTTCACTGACTTGGGCCTATTTCCAGCTGGAGATCTAAATAGGAAATAGATGTTTGGGAGACTTTTTCCTCTTTCCTTACTTTCGTCTTTTATTTTTCTCCCTTGCTTATTAAGCGTGAAGCATGACCTCTCTGGGGAAACAGTGAAAGAGGAGGTTAGAAAAGAAAGTTTAAAGGGCAGAAACATTTTTACTCACCTGGTTGTATAATGATTTAATTTTGGCTCCCTCAGGGCTTGGAATCTGGCCAAAGATAACTGTATATTAGGGTACATTTTAAGTTTCTTAACTTGAAACTTGACTGCTCAGAGAATATCCAAATTCCATTTTCTTGACCAAAGCAATGTATTTTCTTAGGCTGAGTGTTTATGATTTTCTCAGTGCTTGGACATCCAGAAGTTTGCTTTTGTCTCTTCCAGACAATAGTTTGAAGCAGCACTATAAATGTCATCGGCCTGGCTCCCTCTTTGCAAGGCACACATCTGGTATACGAGAAAAAATCCAAAATTATACAAGTGTAGCTAGCTTCCAATGAAGTCTTTCCTTTTTCCCTATTTTGCCATCTTAGGAAGATATGAAAACCTCAGGCTACCCAGACAGGAGTTGAACATTGTTTACTGTTCCCAAACTCCAGAGATATTTGTCAGCATGATGAGAGATGTCCTATCTGTCCACTCATAGGCAGAAGAAGGAAAAAGACAGGGAACATCTAATTTTTCTTTTCAAGTGTACTTTTTTTCTTTCCTCGTTAACTTCAACTCTTTTATACCCTCAATAGGGAGATAGACTGAGGATAGAAGTAATTATGAAAACAGTACTTAAAATAAATAAATAAAAAGTTCAACCACTTCTTTCTTAAATCCCTAAAGGGTACCTAGTATTCCATTTTAGAATATAGGAATACTTGCCATACATCTTTTAGCCCAATCTTTTGATGTCTTGTTATAGCTTGAATGTTTGTTTCCCCCCAAAATTCTTATATTGAAGCCCTAACCTCCAGTGTGATGGTATTTCAAACTGGGGTCTTTGGGAGGTCATTAGGGTTAAATCTGGTCATGCAGTTGGGGCCCTCACGACACGATCAGTGGCCATATATGAAGAGGAAAAGAGAGAGCTCTTTCTCCACCACCTCTACCCTCTACTGTGCACAATAGGAAAGGAAAGGCCATACAAAGTCAGCTTTTCCTCTACAATGTTTATACATTTATCGTGACCTTATGTGAGGCAATCACAAACTCTGAATAAATGGTGAACTACTCATACATTCTTTTCACATTAAAAAATATGAAAACTGTCAAACTTATTTTTCACATTTTCGTTCAATGTGAGATAGTTTTTTAAAATGTTCAAAAATTTTGGCATTGCCATGCTTCTGAATTTGCTTCTTTAGGTGTTTCATAAGTTGACATAATATTTTCTTTTATTTGTATTCTTATTTTGTATAATTGGTTTTTCATAATGTTATCCTCATGTACAAATTGAAATAAATTCTCCTTTGCAATGGAGATGAATTTAGCTTGTCAAAATTAAAATGCTTCTCCAGTTTATTATTAAAATATGCAGGGCTTCCCTGGTGGCGCAGTGCTTGAGAGTCCGCCTGCCGAGGCAGGAGACGCGGGTTCGTGCCCCGTTTCGGGAAGATCCCACATGCCGCGGAGCGGCTGGGCCCGTGAGCCATGGCCACTGAGCCTGCGCGTCCGGAGCCTGTGCTCCGCAAATGGGAGAGGCCACAACAGTGAGAGGCCCCCATAACGCAAGGAAAAAAAAAATAAAAAAAATAAATAAATAAAATAAAATATGTGAGTTTTTACAAAGAAGAATTGATAAAGATTCTCTCTGATGGATTTCCTTCTATTTCCCCAGTGGAATATGAATGAGGGCACACTCCCAAGTGAATGCAACTGGAGTCAGCCTCATCTAAGAGAAAAAAATTGATTCCAGAATTTTATTAGATGTACTAAATCCACATTAAATATTGAATTCCTCAGTTCAATATAAACAGTCATAACCAAATGGAAGACTTATACAGAAGAAACATTTTTAAAAGTCTGAAATATTTCTTACTTCTTTGCATTCTTGGTAATTATTTTCTAATTAGATTTTATGGACTTCATTTTTATTTTAATGGAACAGTTTTCCCTTAAGGCCTACATGAATAATATATGAATCAAATCCAGAAGTGTGTAAACACAAGCAAAATTATTTTAGTACAGCAAATTCTTAGGAACAAAAATTAATTATTGAAGAAGACTGAAAAATATTTCCTTTTGCTGTTTATGATTTTAAATGTGATACTGCAGAGGGTCATTTAACAATAGGTAGATATTATGTCTATAAAATTATAATGATTATACAGTCATTAATGATCATGGCCTTGAAAACGTTTTTTGAAAATCTGAACATCACAAATAATGCATATTTATTTTTTCCCTGAGATTCAGTAGTAACTCTGAAAATTAAAACTATACTACAAAAATTGAATAAAGTTAAAAATTTGAAAACATGTTAAGCCATGACCTGGGCAGCATAAAAGATCAATGCTAGGTTAGAATGATTGACAAGTGTTATCTGATAGGAAGCACATCTGGGTTTGAACTTGGGCCTAGAAATGAGACTAAACTTAGTGTTTTATCTATATCTATCTATCTATGGAAATTTTTCTACAAAAGTTGAACAGGATGTATTAAAAATCAAGTTTGCCTCTATGAAGCAGTGGCCTAGAATGACAAAAATCACAATTCTCTTTTTGAAAGTGGTATTAATCTTGTGTAAGAATGAGTCTAAACTCAAAAACTAAAGTAGGTTCTGTTTCTTTCCAACACTATTTGCTATTTATCCTCTTTTACTTGGCTTTTGTACCCACTGTAAAATACTTCAATATCAGTATACACTATATGCCGAGATACAATATACTATTGAATATGATACTCTGATTGGTCATTAATTTTAAAAATGTCTAATTTGAGGACACTGAGGTTCAAAATAATAAAGATGTTTCCAGGATGACATACCTAGGATAAACTTGTGTGTCTCTATACCAAAATGCAGTTTTTCTCTGCAATGTATAATCTTCCTCTTTAAGGATCACATTGTAAAATGTTGCTGTGTACATTGTTTAACTAGGAAGTTTTTTGAAATGTTATTTGATTCACCTGTTATATCTTCTTTATAATAGTCTATGCTTTTTGTTTTTTTTAAATTTGGAACTTTGTAAAATCACTGTTTTTCATTGAGGTTGAGGATTTACAAAATAATCTATGTACAATTACATAGAAGATATGATAATATTTTAATTCTCACATTATCAACACTTAAAAACAGTCTATAACTGTTCTATAAACAACTCTGGTTTGGAAATCTTCTGCCATCTTCCTAGTTGTTCATTGTTTATTTAATCTTTTATATTGTCCATTGTTCCCCAATAGTCTTTAGTTGTATTTGATAGATTATTTTCAGCGCTTTTCAGTCTTCTATCTCTATTGATACTTTAAAGTATAGGACCTTCATAAATTCTATTTTCATAAGTCTAGCTGTTTAGTTTACTGTTTGTTACCACTTTATACAATATATACAAATGCAAGAGGTATGATCCTTCTCTAATAAATTATTTTCACCTTTTGATGCTTGTCTAATAGCTTGTCTTAATAGAAGAAATCTGCTTCCTAAATTTAGTCTGATATCACTGTATCTTCAGGGTGGAAAAGACCAGAGAGTTCTTTGGAGTCTCTTTTATAAGGGCATTGATCCCACTTATGTGAGCTCTACACCTCCCAAAGACATCACTTCTTAATACCATCACAGTGGGGGTTAAGGTTTCAAGGTAGGAATTTGGAAAGAGGTCCAAACATTCCAGTTCACAATAATAACTATGCTTTGACAGGAAAGTGTTGACTGCTATGTAAAAATGATTAATTTTCTTATTCTATGGCTATTTCTAATTTATTAGAAAATCTTGCTTCAACCAGGAGCAACAAAATGAAAAATTACCCTTTTACTCCTCTTACTTTTTATAGTTTAACTCTATTTGCTCAATTTATCCTTACTTTCGCTTTCCTGTATTTCACCAGTTTTACATGGCCACAGTAATGTCCTTTCCCTTTTAATAAATAATTCTCTGTCATCAACTTCCAACACAAATACCCTAATTTTTGGATCAAGCAATTCCTCAGCCCTTCAACTTGAACAGAGCTCTCATCTTATAAATGCCAGAGGAATTACCTTCAGAAGAATAATTTGTGTGGAACTGATTTCTGGGAAATATCTTATGTGCACATTTTGCTATTGTTTTGATATGTTATATCCCTAACTGTTCTTTAATTTTGCATATATGTCTTGTTTCCATAGTCGGACTGTGTGTTCTCTAATAAAAGAGATTAGGTTTTGTACTCTTTAGAAATCAAAGAGCACATTGCTTTTTAAAAATTATTTGTTTAAAAATATTAATTGACTATGTATGCTGTGCTAAGCATTGTTCTTCGATCCTGAAATGTGACACAGAAGTAAGCAAATGTTCTGCAGTGGGACTTTTTACATGTGATCTTTATAGTATTCATCACAATTAAAATTACATGTTTAACTGCACATTCATTTGTTTAATATTTAGGTCCCCAAATTCTGTAAGCCAAACATGGGAGTAGACCCTTTTTAATTTGTCACTGAAATATTAGTGCCTAGGCTGTATCTGATCAGTAAGTACCAATATCTGTTGAATGAACTAGAAGCTTAATAAACATTCCCTCAGGAAAAAATTGTGGGGAAAAACTAGTTATAGAGAAAAAGAGAAAAATAGCAAATAAAATATATTTTTGAAGTTGAGATCCTTATGGCAAAATTTAGTCTTTATCTGAGAGGAAAAGCATTTTCTAAATATTGCATATTCTAAGAAATTTTAAAATATCATTGTAACAAATTAGAAGTGGGTGGTGCTAGATGACACCCACCTGGACAAAAAGAAAATACAGCAGTCCAAAAAAAAGAGTCAGGGCTTCCCTGGTGGCGCAGTGGTTGAGAGTCCGCCTGCCGATGCAGGGGACACGGGTTTGTGCCCTGGTCCGGGAAGATCCCACATGCCGCGGAGTGGCTGGGCCCGTGAGCCATGGCCGCTGAGCCTCCGCGTCCGGAGCCTGTGCTCCGCAACGAGAGAGGCCACAACAGGGAGAGGCCCATGTACCGCAAAAAAAAAAAAAAAAAAGAGTCAAACACTTCAGCTAAAATTATGATTCCTAAAGCTAAAATCAATATTTACTGGTAAAAATGTAGTTATATATTATTTTGCTTAAATTTTTTAATTTTTAAAATTTTTTTTATTTATTTTTTTTGCAGTACGTGGGCCTCTCACTATTGTGGCCTCTCCCGTTGCGGAGCACAGGCTCCGGACGCGCAGGCTCAGCGGCCATGGCTCACGGGCCCAGCCGCTCCGCGGCATGTGGGATCTTCCCGGACTGGGGCACGAACCCGTGTCCCCTGCATCGGCAGGC
>NW_006792822.1:1762163-1771898 GCF_000442215.2 Lipotes vexillifer | reverse complement strand
CCCGTGTCCCCTGCATCGGCAGGCGGACTCTCAACCACTGCGCCACCAGGGAAGCCCAGGACTGTGATTATTAAAGAGTGTTTCTTCCTTATGAATATAAATATATTTATTGTGAATATATTTGTGTGTATATACCATGCATTTCTATCTTCTTCCCTTTCTTATCCCCTTATAATATAACATAACATTCATTAATAATAATTAAATTAAATGATAGTATTTTTAAGTTGCAGGATATCAGTAAGAGTGAACATCACCCAAGGACTTTAAATCCTCTCTTGGGAAAAGTGTTAGAATGTTTTCAGTTGGATCAGAATTGCTGTATCATGTTAGGTGAACTCTGACTTTGCTATTTTCTTTATTTGGAGTTTAAGTATGATTTAAAAAGATGTGTATGCTGCCAAGGTGACAAAGGGTGGACAGTGATGGTAAGTTCTGTGTTTCAACTTGGGTAGGCTACAGTATCCAGGCTTTTAATTAAATGCTAATCTAGGTATTGCTATGAAGGTAATTTGTAGATGTGGTTAACATCTACAATCAATTGCCCATATGTAAAGGAGATTATCCTCTTTTATGGGTCTCATTCAATCAATAGAAGGCCTTGAGAGCAAAACCAGGGTTACCCTGAGGAAGAAGAAAATCTGCCTCTAATATTGCAGCATCAGCTCCTGCCTGAGAGTCTCTGGCCTGCTCTGGCCTACCCTATAGATTTTGGATTTGCCAGTCCTCACACTCATGTAAACCAGGTCAAAAATAATAGTCTGCTGATACTTATGTAGGCATATTTTTGGAATCTTTCTCATTATTTTCGTATAATTTAAATGTGACTTTTGTTCCAAGCCTGTATGTTAATATATTTGCAGAATAAATTCAAAAGTGTCTTAATTAGGATATGAAGATAGAAATAAATTGCATATTGTGACTTGAATTAATATTCAATTTTTAATTTAATTTTGATTCTGTAGATCTACAAAAAGCCACAAATTATTGTACAATTTTATGTCTTTTAAATCTTAGAAACAATCTATTCATACTCTAAAATCATTATTTATATTATCATTATTTAGTTCATAATGTGCAGATACCATATTGCACACAGCATTTGCCAAGCTATAATTCATTATTAACATTAAAATGCAACTTGAGAGGTCAGCTAGTTAATTCATCAAGCTTCAGGAATAAGTGGCAGATAAAAATGAAGAGTTACACTAATTTTCAAAACCTAGAAAAAAAGAATACTAACAACCCTGCTTTATAATACTGAAACATGCTATTAGAATTAATCAAATGTTCCACATAAATGACAACATATAATAAACATTAATTAAGGAATACTTATCCATTTTGTTTATACAAGTGTGACCAGGGTAGGCAATACAATGGTAAATAAAAATGAAAATTATAAAGCATCTGTGATTAACTTTGACAAAGTCATCTCTACAATGCAACTTCTAAGGTTATAAAAACTGATTAAAAGAATGTACATATTTAACAAATGCATGTGTATATTTGTATGTTTGTGAGAGATATTTCTTCTGATGCCACAGGCTCATAAATGTCCCTGTAAAGAACCATTGATCTTGGGCTGCCCTACAGAGATATATTTGCAGGGCCGCCATGCCCAAGGCATTGTAGTGGTTACAGTGATTTACCTTCAGGTAGAGGTCAGGAAGAACCCAACAAGGAAGCAGGTCCCTGACCCCTTTGAGACCACTGAAGCAGGTTGTTGGAGGGAAGTGGGGAAGGATCATTGGATGATGAGAAGAAGCTCTTGTAGTCTGCTTCCAGAAGCAGTGCCTGGCAAGGAATCTAGGGTTCTATTCTACTACTAAGGGGTAGAAGGCACCCCAGAAGGTACCTAACTCCCTTGCCAGTCATAGCACCCTCCCCTGTTTGTGTGCACATTTCCCATCCTGGCCAATGACTGTTTGTCAATGCACCACCTACTGCTGCATTTACCATCCCTTACATTACCTTTGGGTCCTTCTTCTTACACACCAGGAGTTTCCCGGCACTCTCTTCTTATCAAAGTATGCCACAAACTGCTTTTTTTCATAACCTGTTGAAAAAGTAGTTGATAAGCTTCTGTTTCCTGAAACATCATCTTTAGTGATCTCCCATTTCATGGGCAACACTCCTCTTCCTTCTTTAAAGAACAGAGAGAAAAACTAACTTCTTTAATGTTTCCTCTCTCCTCTCTCTCTCTCTCTCTCTCTCTCTCTCTCTCTCTCTCTTTCACACTTTCTCCCTTTTTGGCAAGATCATTGAAGTTACCTTCTGGTTAACCCTCAAATTTCATACTTTGGAAAGAATTACAAAAGTCATTTATTTTTCTTACTTTTATCAAACACTCAAGTGTTTAGTAAATGCTGATAATTTAGTTCCAGATATCATTTGAAAACTTTGTTTGCAAACCTAGTAGTTATTCTTTGTACAAAAGCTCCAGGTTTTCAAGAATCAATTATTTTCAAACGCAAAATGGAAGATTGCTGTGTTTTTACATTAGGAAACCTTTAATAGTAACCTTGCAGAACTGAAATTTGTAGAGTTGGACATTAACTGTTAACTGAGAACACTCAGCTATTGCAAACTCAAAAAAATATTTAAATAATATATGAAATGTCACAAATTTGTGTTCGTAGTATATGGGATGATAATTTTAAAGATGTGCTATAATTACATATTCCATGGAGAAACAGAGATCTTCCATTTAAATACAGCAATGCCATCCCATACATTTAAAGTTCCCTGTCATATCAGGTTTCCATTATATTTTTGTGACAGGTGAAAAATAAGCAATAAACAAAAATGTTGATAAGGTCACACACCTGTTATGCTGTCTTCAGTCTGAGACACTTTAGTGTCATAAAGATGCTGACAAAGGGAAAGGGCTTTTAAGAAAATTCAGTAGTATGATTAAGGAGCTAGGAAGTTAGACTTAAAATGAGGGATTAAAAGGATGAAATATGTTCACTGAGCTGAATTGTGACAAAGTAGGATGAGCCAAGTTATCTGTTTAGGAAAATCTGGAAGTTATCAATGACAAAGAGGTCGCAGTGCTATTTTGCATGCACACATATGCAGACATACATACACATGCATATTTTCTGGAATAATTGCCATCGTTCCTTTGGTGAGATTTTAATATAATAAATTTTCAAAGCTAAAAGTATTAAAAATAAATTTTCCATAATATTACCCATATAATTAATTGTATTTTTAAATTATTGATTTAAAATTCTAAGAAAAAGACACCTTCCCATATTAATTGCCAATATATCTACAGTAAAATTTTATTATGATTCAGCTTGGTGTATTAAGCAGAGCACAAGCTGTGCAAAAGATGTCCTGTTTGACAATTTCACATCTGTCACGAGCTAGCAAATAGCCTCTTAACCTCTCCCAGCCTTAGTTTCTTCATCTATATAATGACATTGCATTGGATGTCTTAAAAACTTCTCTGGTGTAATCAATTTTTCATTAAAATAAAATTTATTTTAATAAATAAATTTATAAATTTATAAATTTTATAAATAAATAAATTTATTTAATAAATAAATTTATTTAATAAATAGTCAATGAAGTATTGACTATTGGTGACATTTCTTTGAATTAAAAACAATGAATACACAAAGTATTTTAAAATGTTTTTAAAAAAGAGCTCTTTAATAAAATATAGTGATTTAGAAAGCAGTAAGAAGAGAGGCCAAAAAAGAGTGAAGCCTTCTCTCTTTCCCAAGTCCTTAATAAAAAGATTCAACAAATAAATTAAGAATTCTCTTTTAGGTGAAGTGGAATTTAAGCTTGTCAACAATTTCTGTAGACTATTTATTATAGGAGTTGTTATCATTGCCTGAGAAGCCAGGGAACCCAGAAACAAGTGCGGAAAAGACACACATTTATCAGGTGACATGAGAATTTTGACATGTGTATTGAATACCTTCAGCGGTGTGTTGATGAGGATTGCTTTGCCTATCGGCTTCATGAGTACATTTGAGGAGCTAATTTATGGGACCCTTACATTGGAAGGAGACTTTCTTTTTGAGTGAAATAAAACTTACCCTTTGTATATGGGCAATATTTGCTTTTCCTGCACTTTATTAGGGGGAGCAAATAAGGAGCAAAATAATTGTAATTACAAAAATAATGAGAAGTTTTGAGGACCTTATCTATTCATTTCCTGAATGACCACTGGTACGGTTCCCAACATGACTGAAAAACTCCCTGCTGTAAGTAGCTTATATTTTGTTAGGTAAAATTTAAAAAGTAAACCAATAAATATTTAATATGGTAAGAAATATGTACAAGTGCTACTAATAAAAATAATATATAGAAATAATTGATAGCATGACTCTGGGAGAGAGGGATTGCTTTTGTAGACAAGGTGATCAGGATAATGCCTGTCTGAGACTGTGACATTAGTAATCAGAGTTAATATAGTTAAAGTGGAAACTAGGAATTATGTTAAAATATGAGAGACGACTATTTCAAGCTAAAATGACTTTATGAAATGAAAAATCATATCATGTCATATTTAAAACTTTAAATATAAGCAATAAAAACAAAATGGTCATTTCTTAGAAGTGAATTAAGGCTACAGATGTCAAAAAGATAAAATATCTCTCAACGAAGCAAGGATATGAAGAAATAAAATCTACAATTGAAAAGAAATGCCTTTGGGGCTTCCCTGGTGGCACAGTGGTTGAGAGTCCGCCTGCCAATGCAGGGGACAAAGGTAGTATTAGTGATACCGTAGGATGTTTCTTTTTCCGTGTGACTTATTTCACTTGAGAAAAAAAAAAAAAAAAAAAAAAAAAAAAAAAGAAATGCATTTGAAGGATAAATGCTAGAGACCTAATGTGCAAGTAGAAATTTTAGAAATGATAAAATGAAGAGATGCTGGACTAATAAATCTTAATAATTAATAGAAGAAAATGTATTTTAGCTAAATAAATATTCCAGTGTTAGAACTGAAATGGATCTCTAAGTTCCTGGCATTTTAAGCAGAAAAGGCATATGCCCAGATGAATTATGGTGACACTTATGGATCAAAAGAAGAAACAGAAAATCTAATGCAAGTATATGTGTATATATATAATATAACAAGAACATATATATGTATATAACAAGAATACATGTATATATAACAAGAAAAAATTACCTAGAAAAGGCAGACTAATAAGCTTTTTCATTTTCAACAGTAGAAGCTAGAAGACATTTGAACACCATTTATAGATAATTGAGGGAAAATTTATTTTGAGCTAAGAATTATATGTACCTCTTTAGAGAAGAACAAAGATGACAAGTTCAGATGTCTAATAATTCAGATAGTAGGGCTTCTATAAACTGTAGGAAACACAAAATTACTTAAGGAAAGTAAGTAAGAACAAAATCTCAAGAGAAGAAAAGACAAAAGGGAACATTAAAGTCACTAGTGATAAATCTGTGATATTTAGAGTTACATCTAAATGTATCATGAGAACATGATAAGAGTTTTAGTATTGATAGTAATTTCAGATTATTGGATTAAAAGTAATAAAAAGAGCTATTGTAAAAAATTTTTAAAGTTTGGTAGCTTGATATTAGCTTTTCTAACTTATTTTTGCAAGACTTAATAGTTCATTGGGTAAAGAAAAGTGCAGAGTTGGGGTGACGGTAGTGTAAAGTCAAAATATCTTGGTGTTACCAAGGTATGTATAAATTAACTCAGTTTTATATAATAATAGAGAAAATTACATTTTGTTGATAGTTTTGAGCTCAATAAACACATCTTGGTGAATTTATTTGATTATTAGAAATATAATGTGTCATATTGTGTGCTATAATGTGTTCCAGGAATATTTTTAACTTAATATTCTATGCTCTTTATATTCAATCACTGATTTTAAGCTTTTTATTTTTCTGATCTATTGATCAGCATCTTTGTTTTATTTATCTTTCAAGAAGATCTTTTAACAAGCATCTTTGTTTTATTTCTCTTTCAATCAGATTTATTCAATCTTAGGTTAATAGACATATTCAATCTAAAATCTTGCAATAAATATTTCTCATTTGATTTATTTTAATTTCTATTTTATTTTATTGAATGGAATATTTATATAAATATTAATATATATCATACATAATACTAATGAAGCTCTTTAGAAGAACATAATATAATCTTTAATAAAATATTAAAAATAGTTAATATTTTTTCTCTAATTAGAGAATTATACTTATGAAAATCAGTTATGGCAAGCTGGAAAATAACTTATTTCTTCCAAGTGACTTGAATATGAACAATTTAAAAGATTCAAGTAGAAGTGAATTCAAATGGGATAAACTCTTCTCATGTGAATTTGTGACTCTCTGATCTGCTCTAATTCTGATAAATCTAGGAGCTCCTTTATTGCCAGGTATATTTTTCAATTGATCTGACACATTTCAATAGAATGTTTGTCTAATGTGAGGAGCCTAAAGGTTCATGAGCAGCGTAACAATCTGACTACTAATAACTAAATGCAGTTAGAAGTGGAACATTAAAATAATCTTGTTTTGTAAAATCACTTCTCAAAGTAGGAGAGGAGAAGAAAACTTTATTTTTACTGGCTAATGTGTGAGAATTTATTTAATGTTAGTGTCTTTTGTAAGAAAATTTTATATCACCAAGCAACACAATCTTTATGCTAAGAGTGGAAAAGTAAGCTCTTAATATTCCAGATATCTGTGTTCTAAAATTTTAATATTTAAATGATTTCATTAGGTTTTAACACATATTGAGTTAACTGCATTGAAATACCCATACTACAAAATAACAAACAAAAATATTTTCTTCTCTTGTACATTTCAGTTAAAACAACCCTCTCTCTAGCCTACTACTTTTCAGAATAAGGATTTTGCTCCAAATTACTATTTTAATAGTGAAAAGGTGAACACTAACTTCTTCAATTTCTATGTATTCCAACTTCAACAATTCAAAAGCAACTACTCCCTAGGGACTTCCCTGGTGGTCCAGTGGTAAAGAATCCGCCTTACAATGCAGGGGACATGGGTTCAATCCCTGGTCAGGGAACTAAGATCCCACATGCTTCAGGGCAACTAAGCCCACGTGCCACAATTACTAAATTCTTACGCTTCAGCTAGAGCCCACATGCCACAAACTACAGAGCCCATGTGCTCTGGAACCCACACGCCTCAACTACAGAGCCCACATGCCCTGGAGCCTGTGCACCACAACTAGAGAAGAGAAAACCCACATGCCACAACTAGAGAGAAACCCGCACACCACAACGAAGAGTCTATGAGCCGCAATGAAAGATCCTGCGTGCCTCAATGATGATCCTGCATACCACAACTAAGACCCGACGCAGCCAAAAATAAATAAAAAATAATAAATAATAAAACAAAACAAAACAAAAGCAACCACTCCCATCTCTACACCTCCATCTGTGAAGAGTAGTCTAGAGAGGAGGTTGTTTTAACTGAAATGTACAAGAGAAGAAAATGATATTTTTGTTTGTTATTTTGTAGTATGGGTATTTCAATGCAGTTAACTCAACATGTGTTAAAACCTAAAATTAACCTAGTAGTAATAAAATCATTTAAATATTTAATTTTTAGAACACAGATATTATTCTGAAAAGTATCCCTTATTAAGAGAAAAAAATTATATTTGAATTCCCTTAGCACCAGTATATTAAGAGGAAGGCAGAGTCAACTACATCATAAAGTGTGAATTCCACACTGCAGTAAAGAGACAAAAACAGAAATGATACAGAAGGTATAGAAAGCCTATTCTTTGAGAACTGCATAATTGTGAGAAGAAAAGAGGTAGAGGAATTGATCACCCAACTGCCTGGCATCCTGTACATGGACTGTAGTATCAAGTGTGAGGCCTGGGTGATAGGTTGAAGGGAACACTGAAAACCATCAACTCCACATGTAGGCTGAGAGACTAACCAATTAGGTCCTTCTGAGCCAACCTCAAATCTCTTTTGGCTTGAAGATTACCCAGAGAGACTACCCTGTCCCCACAGAGGGACAAATAATGCCGTTTAAGGTGCTACCCATGAATAAGAAATAGTGGTAGCTTGAAGGAGAATCTGCTGTGTCCTGTGACCAGAGATCCTAGAGCAACCTTCTCATACTGAGAGACAATGAGAGTCACTGCTAGAACACAAACATATACACCAAACTGGCAACATATTCATGGGGCTAGGTGCAAAATGAAAATGAGGTACCTCTTGCTACATTTTTAAAAGAATTTCAGTATGGTGACAGCAGCATTAAACCAAGGGTAAGGCCCTTCTGAGTGTGGGCTGTGCATGACTGCACAGGTCACACACCCATGAAGCTAGCTCAGCATATACACAGAATCAGTGAGAACACAGGTAGGACTGAGTCACTACGGAGGAGAGGGATCCTATCTCGACAGCTAGGCAGTCAACAACAAAGCAGAAAAAGAATATCCTAGTGGAAGCAACAGGACATGGTGAATAATACAGAGACCTGCAGATAACCTTAGGGTCCTCTTCTGCACACGAAATCCCCAATTTCCAGATGCCACGTTAGAAAAGAAGAAATAAGACAGAGCTAAGAAATCTAAAAGACTAGATATGTATCCTTAAAAAATGGTTTGTGTTAGTTCATCACCATATTTTGAATGGAGGGGCTGTAAGAAAAGCAATTCAATTATTTAATAAAAAGAAACTACAATTATTTGGTTACATTTGAGTGTCGTGTGAAACTTCAATGAAACTGTTTTGTTTATCAACTTCAGTAAAAAGTTCAAATAAATTTTAAGTATGACACTATTTTTCTAATTGAAATTACATCCTTTATTTTTGAAAAAGAAAAAAGAATGTTAATTTTCTTTTTCATCTGAATTGCCTTGTTGAAAGAACTTCACGACATAGTGTTTATTTAAAAACATTTAATAAGGTTTTCAGTAATGGTTAAATTAGATGACTTAGGATAAATAGAATTAACTATGAAAAAAACCCTACATTATTATCTCATGAATTTTCATAAACATTCACACATTTCTTTTATAAGACTACAGTACAAAAAATAAACAACTCTGATTTGAATGATTTTTACTACCTTGAAGATATTACACATAAAATACTTTTCAAATTAAGAAGTTTAAAAATCCCTGGGGAAAATTTAAAATATATGAAATTTATAGGCACTGATATTTAAAATAAAAAATGTACAAAACCATCAACAGAGAAGGGAGAAAGAATAGCATCTGGTTTCAAAGTACTTTCCCTGCATGTGCTGTACATATGTGCCAAGAATGAGATATTTTCTTATAACAGTTCATTTCCTTCAGAAATGTTGAGAGGAAAGAGTAATGGTAGAAAAGAAGCAGTTAGCAAGAGAAGAGGGGGTAAATGAGAATTCTTTCCAAGAATAGATTGATAGAAGCAGTTATAACATCAAATAGAGAATGGTTCAGTGTGAGTAATGGTGGTTGGTGGCTGTGATATGGCAAGGATAAGGTGGCAAGAATTGAAGTTATATGCTGAAATTCACTTTACATTTGACATTGTGATACGTCCTCTTTGCCCCTCACAGAAGGTTTCATATCTCTCTACACATTTCTTTAATCCTTCTATATTACTACGCCTGTGACTATAATTTTTGGCCATTCAGTTAGTGACATTTCCAGCCGAAATTCAAATTCCACTGGAAATCTAAAACTACATTGGATTGTCTTTGTTTTTCTATTATACTCTTTTTTTTTTTTTTTTT
>NW_006792822.1:1748173-1762153 GCF_000442215.2 Lipotes vexillifer | reverse complement strand
TTTTGCGGTACGCGGGCCTCTCACTGTTGTGGCCTCTCCCGTTGCAGAGCACAGTCTCCGGATGCGCAGGCTCAGCGGCCATGGCTCACGGGCCTAGCCGCTCCGCGGCATGTGGGATCTTCCCGGACTGGGGCACGAACCCGTCTCCCCTGCATCGGCAGGCGGACTCTCAACCACTGCACCACCAGGGAAGCCCTCTATTATATTCTTAATAAATTCCCAAAGATGAGAATTTTGTTTACCTATCAGGATATTTTTTACTCTTAAGATGTGTAGCACGTTGAAATGTTTAAAGCAAAACCCATAAAAATAACATAGAACACTTGAAAATAGTGTATGATAATAACACATATTCAACGTTCTCAATTAGAAATGCCTTATTTTCCAGAAACAAAATAAGTATGATTTTTTTAACATCTTTATTGGAGTATAATTGCTTTACAATGGTGTGTTAGTTTCTGCTGTATAACAAAGTTATTCAGCTATACATATAGATATATTCCCATATCTCCTCGCTTGTGCGTCTCTCTCCCTATCCTACCCCTCTAGGTAGTCACAAAGCATGAGGCTGATCTCCCTGGGCTGCTTCCCACTAGCTATCTATTTTACATTTGGTAGTGTATATATGTCCAGGCAACTCTCTCACTTCGCCCCAGCTTACACTTCCCTCTCCCCATATCCTCAAGTCCATTCTCTGTGTCTGCGTCTTTATTCCTGTCCTGCCCCTAGGTTCTTCAGAACCTTTATTTATTTATTTTTAGATTCCATATATATGTGTTACCATACAGATTTTGTTTTTCTCTTTTTGACTTATTTCACTCTGTATGACAGACTCTAGCTCCATCCACATCACTACAAAAAATTAAGTTTCATTTCATTTTATCGCTGAATAATATTCCATTGTATATACGTGCCACATCTTCTTTATCCATTCAGCTGTCGATGGACACTTAGGTTGCTTCCATGTCCTGGCTATTGTAAATAGAGCTGCAATGAACATTGTGGTACGTAACTCTTTTTGAATTATGGTTTTCTCAGGGTATATGCCTAGTAGTGGGATTGCTGGGTCATATGGTAGTTCTATATTTAGCCTTTTAAGGAGCCTCCATACTGTTCTCCATAGTGGCTGTATCAATTTACATTCCCTCCAACAGTGCAAGAGGGTTCCCTTTTCTCCACACCCTGTCCAGCATTTATTGTTTGTAGATATTTTGATGATGGCCATTCTGACCAGTGTGAGGTGATACTTCATTGTAGTTTTGATTTGCATTTCTCTAATGATTAGTGATGTTGAGCATCCTTTCAAGTGTTTGTTGGCAATCTGTATATCTTCTTTGGAGAAATGTTTATTTAGGTCTTCTGCCCATTTTTGGATTGGGTTGTTTCTTTTTTTAATATTGAGCTGCAGGGGCTGCCTGTAAATTTTGGAGATTAATCCTTTGTCAGTTGCTTCATTTGCAAATATTTTCTCCCATTCTGAGTGTTGTCTTTTTGTCTTGTTTACAGTTTCCTTTGTTATGCAAAAGCTTTTAAGTTTCATTAGGTCCCATTTGTTTATTTTTGTTTTTATTTCCATTTCTCTATGAGGTGGGTCAAAAAGGATCTTGCTCTGATGTATGTCATAGAGTGTTCTTCCTATGTTTTCCTCTAAGAGTTTTATAGTGTCTGGCCTTACATTTAGGTCTTTAATCCATTTTGAGTTTATTTTTGTGTATGGTGTTAGGGAGTGTTCTAATTTCATTCTTTTACATGTAAAAAGCTGTCCAGTTTTTGCAACACCATTTATTGAAGAGGCTGCATTTTCTCCATTGTGTATTCTTTCCTCCTTTATCAAAAATATGGTGGCCATATGTGCGTGGGTTTATCTCTGGACTTTCTATCCTGTTCCATTAATCTATATTTATGTTTTTGTGCCAGTACCATACTGTCTTGAACACTGTAGCTTTGTAGTATAGTCTGAAGTCTGGGAGACTAATTCATCAGCTCTGTTTTTCTTTCTCAAAATTGCTTTGGCTATTTGGGGTCTTTTGTCTTTCCAAACAAATTGTGAAATTTTTTGTTCTAGATCTAAGAAAAATGCCAATGGTAGTTTGATAGGGATAGCAACGAATCTGTAGATTGCTTTGGGTACTACAGTCATTTTCACAATATTGATTCTTCCAATCCAAGAACATGGTATACCTTTCCATCTGTTTGTATCATCTTTAGTTTCTTTCATCAGTGTCTTATAGTTTTCTACATACACGTCTTTTGTCTCCTTAGGTAGGTTTACCCCTAGGTATTTTATTGTTTATGTTGCAATGCTAAATGGGAGTGTTTTCTTAATTCCTCTTTCAGATTTTTCATCATTAGTGTATAGGAATGCAAGAGATTTCTGCGCATTAATTTTGTATCCTGCTACTTTACCGAATTCATTGATTAGCTCTGGTAGTTTTCTGGTAGCATCTTTAGGATTCTCTATGTATAGTATCATGCTATCTGAAAACAGTGACAGCTTTACTTCCTCATTTCCGATTTGGATTCCTTTTACTTCTTTTTCTTCTCTGATTGCTGTGGCTAAAACTTCCAAAACTATGTTGAGTAATAGTGGTGAGAGAGAACAACCTTGTCTTGTTCCTGATCTTAAAGGAAATGGTTTCAGTTTTTCACCATTGAGAACGATGTTGGCTGTGGGTTTGTCATATATGGCCTTTATTATGTTGAGGAATTTCCCTCTATGCCTACTTTCTGGAGGGTTTTTATCATAAATGGGTGTTGAATTTTGTCGAAAGCTATCTGTGTCTTTTGAGATTATCATATGGTTTTTATCCCTCAATTTGTTAATATGGTGTATCACATTGACTGATTTGCATATACTGAAGAATCCGTACATTCCTGATATAAACCCTACTTGATCATGGTGTATGATCCTTTTAATGTGCTGTTGGATTCTGTTCCCTAGAATTTTGTTGAGGATTTCTGCATCTCATCTATGTTCATCAGTGATATTGGCCTGTAGTTTTCTGTTTTTGTGACATATTTTTCTGGTTTTGGTATCAGGGTGATGGTGGCCTTGTAGAATGAGTGTTCCTCCCTCTGCTATATTTTGGAAGAGTTTGAGAAGGATAGGTGTTAGCTGTTCCCTAAATATTTGATAGAATTCGCCTGTGACGCCATCTGGTCTTGGGCTTTTCTTTGTTGGAAGATTTTTAATCACAGTTTCAATTTCAGTACTTGTAGTTGGTCTATTCATATTTTCTATTTCTTCCTGGTTCACTTGGAAGTTTGTACTTTTCTAAGAATTTGTCCATTTCTTCCAGGTTGTCCATTTTATTGGTATATAGTTGCTTGTAGTAATCTCTCATGATCCTTTTGTATTTCTGCAGTGTCACTTGTTACTTCTCCTTTTTCATGTCAAATTCTATTGATTTAAGTCTTCTCCCTTTTTTTCTTGATGACTCTGGCTAATGGTTTAACAATTTTGTTTATCTTCTCAAAGAACCAGCTTTTAGTTTTATGATCTTTGCTATTGATTCCTTCATTTCTTTTTCATTTATTTCTGTTCTGAGTTTAATAATTTCTTTCCTTCTGCTAACTTTTTTAATTTGAATGTTGTGCATTTAATGTTGTCCCAGAGGTCTCTGAGACTGTCCTCAATTCTGTTGATTCTTTTTTCTTTATACTGCTCTGTGGCAGTTATTTCCACTATTTTATCTTCCAGGTCACTTATCCGTTCTGCCTCAATTAATCTGCTATTGATTCCTTCTAGGGAATTTTTAATATCATTTATTTTGTTGTTCATCATTGTTTGCTCTTTACTTCCTCTAGGTTTTTGGTAAATATTTCTTGTATGTTCTCCATTTTATTTCCAACATTTTGGATCATGTTTACTATCACTACTCTGAATTCTTTTTCAGGTAGACTGCCTATTTCCTCTTCATTTGTTTGGTCTGGTGGGTTTTTTACCTTACTCCTTCATCTGCTGCATATTTCTCTGTCTTCTCATTTTGTTTAGCTTACTGTGTTTGGGGGTCTCCTTTTCACAGGCTGTAGGTTAGTAGTTCCTGTTATTTTTGGTGTCTGCTCCCAGTGGGTGAGGTTGATTCAGTGGCTTGTGTAGGCTCCCCAGTGTAGGGGACTGGTGCCTGCGTTCTTGTGGTTGGGGCTGTATCTTGTCTTTCTGGTGGGCAGGGCTGCATCCAGTGGTGTGTTTTGCAGTGTCTGTGAACTTAGTATGACTTTAGGCAGCCTCTCTGTTAATGGGTGGGGTTGTGTTCCTGTCTTGCTATTTGTTTGGCATGGAACATCCAGCACTGGAACTTGTTGGCTGTTGGGTGGAGCGGGGTATTAGTGTTGAGACATATATCTCTGGGAGAGCTCTCACCGACTGATATTACTTGGGGCTGGGAGGTTTCTGTTGGTCCAATGTCCTGGACCCAGCCTTCCAACCTCTGAAGCTCAGGCCCGACACCCGACCAGAGCACCAAGACCCTGTCAGCCACACAGCTCAGAAGAAAACGAAGAGAGAAAACAACAAAAACAAAAGCAAAAAAACAAAAACAAAAAAATGAACAGAGAACCCTAGGACAAATGGTAAATGCAAACCTATGCAGACAAACTCAGACAAAGAAACATACACATACACACTCACAGAAAGAGAAAAAGGAAAAAAAATACATATATATATAAAAAAACAGAAAGAGAGCATCCAAACCAATAAACAGATCCACCAATGATAGTAAGCACTAAGTATTAAACTTAGATAAACATAAAACCAGAAACAAATTAGATTTAGAAAGGAAAGCCCATGTCTACAGTTGCTCCCAAAGTCCACCGCATCAATTTTGGCAACATTCGATATCTATTCAGGTATTCTTCAGATGCAGGGTTTATCATATTGATTGTGGGGATTTAATCTGCTGCTCCTGAGGCTGCACAGAGAAATTTCCCTTTCTCTTCTTTGTTTGCACAGATCTGGGGGTTCAGCTTGGTTTTGGCCCCACCTCTGTGTGTAGGCCAACCTTAGGGGTCTGTTCCCCACCCTGACATGAGGGGGTTAAAGGAGCCACTGATTAGGGCTCTCTTGCACACTCAGGCTCGGGGGAGGGAAGGGTACGGTAGTCATAATTGGAATGTGGGGTAAGCCTGAGGTGGCAGAGGCCGGCGTGATGTTGCAACAGCCTGAGGTGCGCTGTGTGTTCTCCTGGGGAAATTGTTCCTGGATCACGGGACCCTCGTGGTGGTGTGCTGCACAGACTCCCAGGGGGTGTGTGGATAGTGACCTGTGCTTGCACCCAGGGTTCTTGGTGGCAGCGGCATCAGCCTTAGCGGTTCATGCCAGTCTCTGGGGTCTGAGTTGATAGCTGCAGCTCACGACCATCTCTGGAGCTCGCTTAGGCAGTGCTCTGCCTTCTGTGGGCACACTGAGAAGGAATCCCCTCTCCTTGGGCATGCCGAAACAAAGGTCTCTTGCCTCTCTGGCAGGTCCAGACTTTTTCTTGGACTCCCTTTAGCTAGCTGTGGCGCACTAGCCCCCTTCAGGCTGTCTTCACGCAGCCAACCCCAGTCCCCTCCCTGGGGTCTGACTTCTGACGCCTGAGCCTCAGCTCAACTCCCAGCCCCCGCCCGCCCCAGCAGGTGAGCAGACAAACCTCCCAGGCTGGTGAACGCTGGTCGGCACTGATCCTCTGTGTGGGAATCTCTCTGCTTTGCCCTCTGCACCCCTGTTGCTGTGCTCTCCTCTGTGCCTCTAGAGCTTCTCCCCCGTCCCCACCTTCCCACCAGTGAAGGGGCACCCTAGTGTGTGGAAACTTTTCTTCCTTCAGAGCTCCCTCCCAGAGGTGCGGGTCCTGTTCCTATTCTTTTGTCTCTGTTTTTACTTTTGCCCTACCCAGGTACGTGGGGAGTTTCTTGCCTTTGGGGAAGTCTGAGGTCTTCTGCCAGCATTCAGTAGGTGTTCTGTAGGAGTTGTTCCACATGTAGATGTATTTTTTGATGTATTTATGGGGAGGAAGGCGATCTCCACCTCTTAATCCTCCGCAATCTTGAAGGTCTCTGACTCTTATGTCTTCTTGATGAAGACTTCTATCATTATAAAATATCCTTCCTCAACGCTAATAACATTTTTTGTCTTTAAGTCTCTTTAGCTAATATTACTACTGCCATTGTAGCTTTGTTTCAATACATATTAGCATGATGTAATTTTTTCCATATTTTTTACCTTCAACCTATTATGTCTGAATCTAAAGGTTATCTCTTAAAGATAGCATAAAATTGGATAATTTTTAAAAATCAATCGGGCAAATCTTTTATTTTCTATATTGCCCCTGTTCCCTTCTCTCTGGTAATCACTAATTTGTTCTCTATATCTGTGAATCTGCTTCTTTCTTGTTTTATTCAGTAGTTTGTTGCATATTTTAGATTCCACATGTAAGTGGTATCATACAGTATTTGTCTTCCTCTGTCTGACTTATTTCACTTAGCATAATGTCCTTCAAGTCAATCCATGTGGCAAATGGGTGGCAAAATTTCATTCTTTTTTATGGCTAATATCCCATGTATATATGTATACCAAATCTTTACCCATTCATCTGTTAATGGACACTTAGACTGCTTCTATACCTTGGCAATTGTAAATAATCCTGCTATGAACATTAGGGTTCATGTATCTTTTCTGATTATTTGTTTTGCTGGGTCAGATGGTAGTCCTATTTGTGTTTTTTTGAGAAACCTCCATAGTATTTTCAGTGTGGCTGCACCAATTTACATTCCCACCAACAGTACTGAAGGAGGGTTTCCTTTTCCCCACCTCCTTGCCAACATTTGTTATTTGTGTTCTTTTTGATGATAGGCCATTCTGACAGATGTGAGGTGATATCTATTGTGGTTTTGATTTGCATTTCCCTGATGATTAGCGATGTTGTGAACATTTTGATGTTCCTGTTGGCCTTCTGCATTTTCTCTTTGGAAAATTGTCTATTCAATTCTTCTACCCATTTTTAAATTGGGTTGTTTATTTTTTTCTGATGTTGAGTTGTACGAACTGCTTATATATGTTGGCTAGTAACCCCTTATCAGTCATATCATTTGCAAATATCTTCTCCCATTCAGTAAGTTGTTTTTGTTTTGCCAATGGTTTCCTTTGCTATGCAAAATTCTTTTAAGTTTAATTTGTTTATTTTTTCTTTTGTTTCATTTGCTTTAGGAGATGGATCTAAAAAATATTGCTGAGATTTATGTCAAAGAGTGTACTGCCTGTGTTTTCCTCTAGGAGTTTTATGGTATCTGGTCTTACATTTAGGTCTTTAATCCATTTTGAGTTTATTTTTGTATACAGTGTTAGAGAATATTTTAATTTCATTCTTTTACAAGTAGCTGTCCAGTTTTCCCAGCACCACTTATCAAAGGGACTGTCCTTTCTCCATTGTATATTCTTGCCTCCTTTGTCATAGATTCATTGATCATAAGTGTGTGGGTTTATTTCTGGGCTTTCTATTCTGTTCCATTGATCCATGTGTCTGTTTTTGGGCCAGTAGCATACTCTTTTGATTATTGTAGCTTTGCAGTATAGTCTGAAGTGAGGGAGCATGATTCCTCCAGTTCTGTTTTCCTTTCTCAAGATTATTTTGGCTATTCAGGGTCTTTTGTGTTTCCATACAAAAGAAGCCCTAGCCACAGAAATCAAAGAAGAAAAACAAATAAAAGGAATCCAATTGCAAAGGAAGAAGTAAAAATGTCACTGTTTGCAGATGACATAATAATAGTCATAGAAAATCCTAAACATGCTACCAGGAAACTACTAGAGCTCATCAATGAATTTGGTAAAGTTGCAGGATACAAAATTAATATACAGAAATCTGTTGCAGTTCTATACAATGAAAAGAGAAATTCCATTATTCCTCCATTACTACCTTTGTCATATTAAATAAATATGTTCCAGTGTACTGTTTTAATTACCTCTTTTCGTTTAACATATGTTTTTTGACTTATTTTCTTAAAAGTTTTCTTGACAATTATAACATCTTAATTTTTATAATTATTTTGGATTAATATTGATACTTACATATTTCCAGTAGCATACTACAAAAATTTTGCTGCAGTATAACTCCTTCCACTCTCTTATTTTGTGTGTTATTATTTCATCATACAAATTACATCTTTACATACTGTTAAGTCCATCAAGACAGTTGTATAATTATTGCTTTATGCAGCAGTCTTTTCAAACAGATGGAAGAAGAAAAGAGTTTAAAAAATAATTTTACAATCTTTATACTTATCCATGTAGTTGACTTTCCCAGTGTTGCTTAATTCTTCACTTGTATTCTAGCTATTGTTTGGTGTCCTTTCATTGCAGCCTGAGGGCCAAACTTAATATTTCTTGTGGGGCAGGTCCACCAGTAAAAAGTTCTTCCATTTTTGTTTTCCTAAGAATGCTTTAATTTCTTCTTCATTATTAAAGGATAATTTTGTTGGATATAGACTGCTGGGTTAACTTTTTTTTTTCTTTCAGTGCTTTTAATACATCATTTCATTAGCTTCTGACCTCCACAGTTTTTGATGAGAAGTCTATTGCTAATCTATATAGGACCATGTGTACATGTGGAGTCATTTATCACTTGATATTTTCAAAAATATCCTTTGCTTTCCACAATTTGACTATTCTGTATATGGGTGTGGATCTCACTGAGTTTTGCCAATTGGAGTTTGTTGACTTCTGGATGTGTAAATTAGTTCTTAATCAAATTTTAGGAAGTTTTCAGACATATTTTTAGCCATTACTTATTCAAATATTATTTCTATTGCCTCTCAGCTGTATTCTGGGACCCCCACTCTGTGTATGTTGGTATGCTTGACAGTGTCCCCATTGGTCACTGAGACAGCTAGTTTTTCTTCATTTTTTTTGTGTTCCTCAATCTGGATAATCTTTAGTAACCTATATTCAACTTTGATGATTATTTCTTCTGCCAGTTCCAATCTTTTCAGCCCATGTAATGATTTTTTTTTCATTTCAGTTACTATATTGTTCAAACCAGAATTCCTGTTTGATCATTTTCATATTTTCAAATTTTTATGGATTTCTTTTTTTGGTGATATATCATTCTCATACTTTCCTTTAATTCATTAGAAAAGATCTTTTCTTAATTTTATATATTTATGACACTTGATTTAATGTATTGCTTTAGTAAGTGCAACAATATCTGAAATTTCTCAGGGATAGTTTTGTGAATACATTTTTACCCTGTGTATGAGCCATATGCCTATATTTCTTTGCATGTCTCATAATTTTCTGTTGAAAACTGGACATTTAAAATAAATAATAAGCAACTTTGGAAGTCAGATCCTCTCTCCTCTATTTGTTGTCTGCTTTTGTTGTGCTGTTACTGTTGTTTTTGCTACTGCCAATGGATTTTTTCTTTAATTGATTTCTGTAATAATTCCGTAAAGTCTAAATTATGTGTCATGCGTGGCCACTGAAATTACTACTGCATTAACTTATACTACTGCATTTCCTTAAGTGCCTTGAATCAATGTCTCCCACCTTTTTACAAGTACTGTGTACATTTTGAAGCATGCCTTAATTGTATGGCTGTTTACAACTCTGTCTTAGCCTTCATTTCCTGTTTTTGCAGATAATCAGCCAGAGGTGAGAGATTAGGACTTACTCTTTACCTTCTTTGCCATATTCACATTTCTGCACATATGTGTGGTCTTCTAGACATTCAGGAATATGTTGGAGTTTTTCAAAGCCCTCTATGAACATATAATTTACAGATCTTCCTTTTAACCTGTTTGGGTAGCTTATTCTTTGCTCTAGTTGGTATCACAGACTCAAGCAATTATTTCACAATGTTAAATAATTCTTCTGATTGTTTTTAACCAACACCATGGGTATAGAACTCCCACTGAGAGTGTTCTGAGTCAGATCAAATAAAGACAAGCCCTGTAAATGGAGCTTTTCCAGGAAGTTTCCACACATGTCAAATAGACAAATTCTCTGAGCATGGCCCTTTTGGGAAACTTCAAATTCAATCTGCTCCTTCTAGTGGCTGGTTTCACAATATCATGGTTTGAGGATGCTGGAAGTTAAGACAATCCCACAGGAAATAGGGCAAGGTAAAATGTAACAATTTCTGCTATTCTTAAAGAGGTCAGCCATTTTTCCTGAATAAATGATCACCTGATTTTTGCTAACCTTTGGTTAATTTCTTGAGTTAAGAACATTTGATGATTTTCAATTTGTTTTGCAAGTGTTCCTTATTGCTTTTATGGAACAGCAGATTTTCAGACGGTCTTACTCTGACATTCCAGAAGTGTTTTCCCTTTGCCATGAATTCTGAGTCATATATCCCTTCTTTGTCCTGACTGGCAGCTGAATTTAACATCTGGTATGACTGGAGTTTACATAACTCCTATCTGCTAACACTGAATTACCTATATTACAGATATTTCTCTTTCTGTATTTTTTTTGCAGTGAATTCCCCACCTGTTCTCTCAAGAAGGACAAGTGTCTGCAAGCAATTGTCATTGAAGGATCTGATGCTAACATAAAGGTTTATTACTTTATGTGATTTTAGAATACTGCATAAGAATTTTCTATGCTTAGATTTTTCTATGAGGAAAAAAATCACCATGTTATTTTTTTAAATTTATAAAGACTATTGCATTTTAAAAGGTAATTTTTAAATATGTTTCTAAAGATATTTGGAAAATCATAAAATTGAGTTAATCAAAATTTTCAAAATATTCATATGTTTTTCAACTGAAATTTGAAGATTAATTAACATGCTGATCACACATTTTTGAAACAACAAATTTTGCAGATGAAATCTAGTTATACTTGCTTTCTGTTACCAGCTTTTAGATTTTGTTATGCCCTCCACTAATTATGTAAATCAAAAATATGTATAACTATTTATATTATGAAATATGTAAAAGGCATTATACAATATTTTTGAAGCAACAGTTGTATAAATATTTGGAAATATCAATAAATTACATCAGATGTTATAAACTTTTGATATAATTGCAAGAATTAAAGATGATTAACCCTATAATTAGGATATTTATATTTAATGTGAATGGATCAAAAACTCATATCTTTTATATCATTTTAGGATTCTTATGACTGTGAAGTTTTAAGTTTCTATAACATATTGAATCTAATTATGTATCTTTAATATTAAAATTATATACATTTATAAATTATAATTTTACACTATATCCCTACTTTTATTAAAAGGCTCATCTTACTATTACATCTATCATTATGGCATATTTTATGTTTATCACTTAAAAGCTACAGCTAAAGCAAAATTTAAAAACACAAAAATAGTTCCTTTAAGATTCATTATTGAATTCCTAATTTTCACAACATGGTTTCCAAGGACGTTTACAATCTGTATATATCAGACTTTTTGATAAAATCTCATTTCATTAAGAGCTATATATATATAAAAGAACTCCTAGTTTCTCTATTTTGCATTTCCATGTCCCATGTTTATTGGTTTAATGTCTGTGCTGCATGATAAACCATAAATATGATATCTTGGGTTTTATCTATTTTATACATTCTCAAATTTTTGGAATCCAACTATTCGTGCCATATAGTATATACTTATTCCTAGTAGTAGCTGAATAAGGACTAACTGATATCACTTCATTAAAAATTTTTTTTTGCTTTCTTTATATTTTTCTCAACAAAATTGTTTTCAGTGTACCAGTTTCTCTTTCACACTCCATTGCATTCTTGTCATGGAAAGATATTAGTTGAATTCTGTGATGTAGGGCTATAGAATAATACAGCAAAATATAAATTCTGATTTAATATTGTAAAATGACATCAAGTAATTTTAGGGGGATTCTTTCAGAGAGAAAAAAAATTTACAGTGAAATATAACCAGCCTGAACTGCTAAACATATCAAGTAAAAATATTGTAGCATCATTTTTCCCCCAGTTAAGTGCCTGAGCTTCCACCTGCCCCATTAACAGGAAATATATCCCACTAGGGCTACAAAGTCTTCAAAATATCTCAAGAATGCTAGGGGCTGGTAATGTTCAAAGACATGTCAGAACCTGTTTTCCACCTCTAAGTGAAGAGAAAACAAAAGTTTTATCAGGTTGATAATGCCATGGATTTTGAAAAAGAATTGGAGAGAATCATAATGTTTTACTTTACTATTTTTACTATTTGAAATGTGAACATTTTAAAACACACACACAAAAGTACAGAGAATGGCATAATGAGAACTTGTGTATCCATAATTCTGTTTTAACAATCATCAACAGTCTGCCATGCTTATTTCATTGATCTCCCCCTTTCTGCAGGAGGCAGGTGGCTAGAGTGTTTTAAAGTAAACCCAAGACATCAAATCATTTAACTATTAAATGCCTCACTAGACATCTTTTGTAGGTAATGACATTTAGTAATTCTATAATACTGGTATCACATTTAATAAAAATAAATATCACTGCTGACTATTCTATTTCAATTTTTTTCTGATTGACTAAAAATGTGTATTTACAACCAGTTTGTCCTAATCAAGATCCAAATGAGATCTGCTTTTAACAATACATGTTATTGTTTTACGCTGTTACATATTAAAATTATTGGAGATTGATCTAAAATAGTACAGGTGACTTGTAAACCAAACCTCATTGCACCAGCTTTCCTCATAATCCATGGAATGCATCAGTAGCCCACTACCACACAAGCCAATAAACGTGGCCATTTTGCTTTCCTGATCATTGTTCCCAGGACTCTGACTACTTCCCTTTTGTATAATTCAGGCACAAACGGTCTGGTTACATATTCTATTTCCAATGCAATGTGCCATTCACCCTATATTTATCCTTCTGCATGCCTCAGGTTGATGAATCATTCTGAGAAAGACACTGCAGGTGATTGCTAAGTGTTTTATACTGTAGCTATTAAAATTTAGCATCATTAAAAACACCCCAAATATACTGGCTTCAAACAATTTGTATTGGGCTAAGCTGGGCATCTCTACTTCTTGTTTTGACTGGGGTCACTTGTATGTCTGTATCATTCCACTCATCTATGCTTTTCATCATAGGCTGGCCATTAGGGTGATCAGAAAAAATGAGCCATCTGTGTCTGTCTTTCATTACACATACAAGCTTGGGTTTCATTATATGGTGGCAATTGAAGGGTTTTCATTATGCAAACATTTTTCACCTTCCTGCTTGCAACACGTTAGCTATTGCTCTATTGGTCAAAACAAGCAATGTGACCAAGGTCAGAATCAGAGTAGTAAGATACCACACAAAGGTAGGCTAGGCTAAATGCACTGGAGAGAAGTATTCTGATAATCTACCACATATTTCAACCTTCTAAATAACTATATTTAGAGTATATTTTGGCACCTTCTTCATGAGAGAAAAGGAAAACAATCTCATAAATTTAATTCCAGTTAAGCATTCCTCTGTAAGATGACTTGATTAATATAACTTTGTTTTGAGAAAAGCAATATAATAACATTATATTCACAACACTAATCATTTGTCCCAGCTTATAATTAACATTGATAAAGCCCCTTAATGCCTTTGCTTGGTTTCCTTCAAATTGGAAGAGATTGTATCTGTCTATTCTTCATCAAAATGGCATTTTCAATTGCATCACCTGAACGAGATAACCACAAGCCTCAAATCTGACAGGACTGTCTTTCAATACAGTGGTGGAAACTGACAATGAAGCCCTGGGAGACTGATGCATTTTCAACAATGCAGGGATTTTTTTTTTTTTTTCCTTAAAACCTGCCTTTTTCCCCCAACACGGAACAGGTTTAAAACATTCAGTGAAGGATAAAAGCTATTCTACTGTTTTTCTTAACGGTTATTTCTAAAAACTTGAAAAATTTTATGTCACCTTCAAGTACATTATTAAGAGAGGCAGACCAGATCAGATTCAAACTTTCGTCTCTCACAGCCAAACTCCTGCAATTGAAAATACCAGGGTGACAAAGGAAGCTGCCGTGTAAGAA
>NW_006792822.1:1699935-1748163 GCF_000442215.2 Lipotes vexillifer | reverse complement strand
GTGAAAGAACCTAACTTTTCCGATCATCCTGACGCTACCTGTGTTATTTCATAGGTGTCACACTTTGATTAGATAAAAACACTACAATTGAAAACTAATGACACTACAGGAAAAATGTCAAGCAAGTATTATTTTTCAATAATCCACGTTATTGTTTTTGAGAACCTAATGTGAGGCTTCTAGTATGGTGTGCAGGAAGGCTGTCATGCATGCCATAAGCTGAGCTGAGTGGCATTATAAGCTTGATCAGGAAATTAAATGTCTTATAAATGGTATGACAGAAAAATCACTATGACCCAATTGCAGTTGGCTGTGGGTCACCTGTTTTCCTTTTGGCTTCAGTTATTAAAGCCAGTATCTATCTCCCTGTATCCTGTAGGATTATGTTAGCTTATACAGACTTATAATTATAAGGAAACTGGAGAGGAATTGGAAGAAAAAAATAGTGTTTCACCGATGGCTCAGTTCTTGTCTCTTCCTGAAGAGATCAGCTACCCTTCTGAAATGCTCTAAAAATACAATACAATCATTAAAATTAAAAAAAAAATTTCTACTCATATTAACTGCTAGATTTCATAAAAACAGTATTAAGGATCTCTTTGAAAAGTAAAATTTAAATGATGTAATCTAGAAAGCATAGAGCGAAAGTGTTTGAGTATATTTGTTTTATTTTTCAAAGTCAGCAGCTTTAATTTGGCAGTTATTTTTAAGATAATTTTTGACTTAAAAAAGGGCTGCACAAGAATATTACAGAGAGTTTCTGAATGTCCTTCACAGCTATCCCTGTGTTAACGACTGTCAAAACTAAGCAATTAACCTTGGAACACTACTATTAAGTAAAGACATTAACAATTGTTGATGAGGATGTGAAGAAATTGGAACCCCTGTGCACTGTTGGTGAAGATTCTTCAAAAAATTAAAATTAGAACTACCATATAATCCCATCAATCCTTCTTCTGGGTATTTATCCAAAAGAATGGAAAACAGGATCTCAAGGAGATATTTGCAATTTCATGTTCATTACAGCGTTAATCACAGTACCCAGGAGGTGGAAACAACCTAAATGTTCTTTGATGATGAATGAAGAAAATGTGGCATATACATACACAGATTATTACTGTCATAAAAAATGAAGGAAATCGTGTTATATACTACATCATGAATGAACCTTGAGGAAATTATGCTAAGTGAAATAAGTCAGCCACAGAAGGACAAAAACTGCATGATTCCACTTACATGAAGTTTGTAAAGTAGTCAAACTCATTGAAGCAGAAAGTGGAATGGTGTTTGCCAGGGCCTGAGGGGAGTGGGAGATGGGCAGTTGCTGTTCAGTGTGTAAAAAGTTGCAGTCATGCATGTTGAAAAAGCTCTACTGTATAACATTGTACTCTACACTTGAAAATTTAACAGGTTAGATCTCATATTATGTGTTTTTTCACAATTTAAAATTGCAGTGATAACTGTAGGTTGACTTTGTCTCCTGTGATACTTCTAAACTATTTTATTAGTTCATATAGTGTATTGGTAGGTCTTCTTTCTTTTTTGGTATTTTTATATAGTCATTTATGCCGTATGCAAATAGAAACAATTTTATTTTGTCTTATCTAGTGCTTCTGTCCATTTGTTTTGTTATAACAAAAATACCATATATTGACTGGCTTATACACTACAGAAATTTACTTCTCACACTTCTGAAGGCTGTAAGTGTAAGAACAGGGTAAGTCCATTGTGGTGAAGGTCCTCTTTCAGGTTGCAAACTGATGACTTCCCACTGTATCCTCACATGGTGGGAGGGGTGAGGGATATCTGTGGGAACACTAATCCCATTTATGAGGACGCACTCTCATGACCTAATCACCCAAAGCCCCACTTCCTAATATATCACTTTGGGGGTTAGGGTTTCAACACGTGAATTGGTGGGGGGGACATAAATATTCAGTTCCTAGTATACAGTCTGTTTTCCATCTATCCCTTATTCACTGTCTAGGAATTCAAGTATGGTGAAGGGGTAAGAGAAGACAATCTTTGCCTATATTCCAATCATAGGGGCAACACTTTCAGTCTTTTACCATTGGATATGATGTTAGTGCTATGGTTTCTCATAGAGGCCCTCTATCAAGTGAAGGAAGTTCCCTTCTATTCCTATTTTGCTGAGAGTTTTTATCATGAATGAACATTAAATTCTGTCAAATGGTTTTACCACATCATTCTGTTGATAAACATTTTTTTTCTTGTTTAGTCTACTATTAGGGTGAAATTGATTTCCAAACAGTGAAACAGTCTTTCACTCTTGAGGCAAGTCTCTACTTTGTCTTGATGTATTATTCTTTTTATATATTGTTGGATTCAATTTGCTAATAATTTGTTGAAAAAAATTTTATCTATGTTCTTAAATTATATTGGTTTAGGTTTTCTTTTCTTGTAATATCTTTGTCTGTTTTTCATTTTACAATAAGCTGAGCTCAGCAATGATGTGGCAAATGTTTCCCTCTTTTCTGTTTTCTGGAAGAAACTGTGTAGGATTGATATTATTTCTTCTTTATACTCACTAATAAAATCACCTGGGTCCAGGATTTACTTTTTTTGCAAAGCTTTTAAATAGAAATTCAATTTATTTTATAAGTATAGGGCTATTTGGGTTATTTATTTTGCAAGATTTTGTCTTTAGAAATATTTGTCAATTCCAAGGTTTTGAATTTATGTGCATAAAATTGTTTTTTTATTCCCTTATTATCCTTTTAATATATTTTTATATAAATTTATTTATCTTTGGCTGCGTTGGGTTTTCATTGCTGCATGCAGGCTTTCTCTAGTTGCAGTGCATGGGCTTCTCATTGCAGTGGCTTCTCTTGTTGTAGAGTACGGGCTGTAGGTGCGGGCTTCAGTACATGTGGCTCTCAGGCTGTAGAGCACAGGTTCAGTAGTTGTGACACACGGGGCTTAGCTGTTCTGTGGCACGTGGGATCTCCCCGGAGCAGGGATTGAACCCGTATCCCCTGAACTGGCAGGCAGATTCTTAACCACTGTGCCACCAGTGAAGTCCCATATCCTTTTGATATCTGTAAAGACTGTGACAGTATTCTTTCTTTTCTTCCTGATATTGACAACTTGAATTTTCTCTTTTTTATTCTTGGTTAGACGGGCTTGAGATTTATCTGTTTTATTGAGTCTTCCAAGAACTGAAACAGCATTTGATTTTCTTGATTTTCCTCTACTATTCTGTTTTCAATTTCATTGATTTCTACTCTGGTCTTTATTATTTCTTTCTTCTGCTTGCTCTGGGTTATGAGTTGACCTTTAACATTGAAGAATATGGACATTACTTTTGCCTTAAATTCAAAATGTTCCTTGAGTTCCTATCAGAGCAAATTCATGGAAAAAAACTGGTTTTATTTAATTTTTTTCAGTTTTAGAATATGTTCCCTTGGTTGCTTATGATATGATGATGTGCATCTATCCCTATAGCTATAGAAGAAAAGACATGCCATTCTGAGAATTTTCATTATAATCCCTATTGTGTAAAAAGTGGGCTGTGTCTTTACAAATCAAAAACATTTAGTGACAAAACCTTTTATATTAGTACATGATGATAAAACTTACTTTTGCACTACAAAGATAAAATGTGCACTATTGTGCATTTAACTATGAGCCTATAATACCTCTTCCATTTCTCTAATCTCTTGAATTAATTTAACAAACCAAGAGTATTAGTAGGCTTAATATCTGCTCACATAAATGAATAATCAAAATAAAGAGTTCAGTGAGGAGAGTTGTAGCAAATGGAATCATGGTGAATATTACATCTTTTGCGGAGCACAGGCTCCGGATGCGCAGGCTCCGCGGCCATGGCTCACGGGCTCAGCCGCTCCGCGGCATGTGGGATCTTCCCAGACCGGGGCACGGACCCGTGTCCCCTGCATGGGCAGGCAGACTCTCAACCACTACGCCACCAGGGAAGCCCGAATATTACATCTTTTAACATGTAGACTAAGACCTATATGACTGGGGAGATTAAATTAAATTATATTCACAGCATGAAATGCAAATGTTGTAACCTACTTAGGTTTAAAGCAACAAAAGTTCATATAAGAATGCTGATCTCCCTCATCTTTATTAGTTAGTAAATTTATACTTCCTAAGTGAGATCCACAAAGTCCAAATTATCAATAACTAAAACATTCTAATAGTTGTTATAAAACTTTTTCTCAAAATTTAAGACCAATTTAAGTATTAATATCATTTGTGAAAGGTCTTCATTTTCATTTGTTTTCTTCCATTTCCTATAAAAATGAATTTAGTTATTTGTTAAAATTACAACACTAGCATTATATTCTTATGAAGTATTTGTCTATTTGTCTCTCTAGAGCATTATTTTTTTCTTTTAGATTGGAGTTTAATAATTTAATATGCTTCAGTAGGTACTGAGTTTTAAGAAATAAAATTTTCCTTGTGCGAGTTAGGGAACTCTTAGACCAACAAGTAGTTGATTAGCAAGATTTGCAGTAACCTCCAGGCCAGAAAAACACAACTACATTTAGAGACAAAGAGGCAATTATTGCCAGTAGCATGAAAGGGCTCTACAAAGAAAAGGTAGTCTTCCTCATTCAGCTTTATTTACACTTTCTTATTCTTAATACAGAGGTGAATATAGAGAGGTATAGGCCAACAGACTTCAATCATCTCCAATCAACAATATCAGTGCTGTTGTATATGCCCTCTTTCACTCTCAGAAGAGTGCTACTTCAGCTGGGTGTTATTTTCTCTTTCACTGAGTGCTTCCATTGTTCCCCTATGTATCATCTTCCTTTTTTAGGCACCATAGATTTTATTCTCCATAAACTTGTTCCCAAAAGGTACAAAAAAAAGCCAGAAATATAATCTTAACTATACCTTGCATATTTTTGTGCCACAAATTATATAAGAGATAGAAAAACAGGAATTTTATATCTTGAGGACTTAAATGTGTTTAGTTTTAAATACACATCTGCCCATCTCAACCTGTCTTTAATTAGACATGGGTTTGTTTACTTTTGTAGCTGTTCCTGGAGATAGAGATGAAAATGTTGATGTGCTCAAAGTTAATCTTCCTAACACCAAAAATGTTTATTTACTATGTTAAGTTTGTCTCTTATCATTTTATCATTTAGGAAAAAGAAATGTCCCCTTTCAAAAGAATGTTGAATAAGCTTACTCCTCTTTTAACCATATAGGTCCAGACATATGAGTTTCAGCTCTAGCTCTTGTCTATTCCCCCTGGCTTACCTGCATTATACCACTAATTACTACCTCATATAACTAACAGTTTTTTTGTTTTTTTGGCGGTCCGCAGGCCTCTCACTGTTGTGGCCTCTCCCGTTGCGGAGCACAGGCTCCGGACGCGCAGGCTCAGCGGCCATGGCTCACGGGCCCAGCCGCTCCGCAGCATGTGGGATCTTCCTGGACCGGGGCACGAACCCGTGTCCCCTGCATCGGCAGGCGGACTCTCAACCACTGCGCCACCAGGGAAGCCCTAACTAACAGATTTTGACTTATAAAAAACAAACACATTAAGTAACTCCAAAATGCATTTAAACAATTTAATGTGCAATGCAAAATTCCAAGATATAAATAAATTTCATATTCCATGAAATTTCTGAGAAGGAAAGACATAATCACATGTGCATATATCAAATCACTCCCATTCTGTGGTTAAAAAATTATTGCCTAAAGCACTATAAAATGATTTTTAAATGCTTATGGTATTCAATAAGAATAAAATATTTATATCATATTATGAGTAAAATCATGTTTTAATATGAGGTATGAATGTACTTGTAGTAGTTAGGGCTTATTAATTATTAAACTTTCTACTATCATATATGAAAAACTTTGGTGAATTACTTTCCAAGTGATGTAAAAATCTGTGGCTATATCATTAATTAGTGATATATCCAGGTCATTAATTTGCTTCTCCAAGTTTCACTAATGCTCTAGGCATGGATTTGAATGAATTGATGTCTAATACAACATGATGTTCGTTAGCCATATTAAAGAAATTCTGGCATATCCTTTATATGAAATATCCTAAAACTAGTGCAGATCTCAGTCTCCTCTTGGAAAGAGAGGCAAATTCTGGCCTTCAGATTTAAACTCTCTATGCCCTTATACCTGAATAGCTTCAGAGCATATGTAAAATGCGATTTCAATGATATATTCAGAAACACAAACATAGTAAGCCTGTTATACAAAGAAAATAGGGAATACTTCTTAAATACTTTATTAAATGTACAATTGTTGGTAATATAAGGGATCAGGAAACTTTAACTGAAATATATAGTAATGAATCTTTCTATGAAAAATTTTCCTACATTAAGAAACCATTTAAATGTATGTTTTGAAATTTCATATTTTAAATGATTTAGTAAAGATGATGGTTTCCTCTTTCTCCTCTTAGAAAACATTCAAATATATCAGGGAGAATGTAAAACAGGAATGCAAGCTCTACTTTTACTTAAAATAGGAAATACCTCAGACTGAATGACTTTAAGAGAAGGTGATGTCAACTGGGGGAGAGTTTATATGATGTATATGATGGCTCTCACAAATAACACTAAAAGCTGCAGAGCACAGACAAATATTGCAAAAAGCAATGCTCCAGGGTAAGTGATGCACTACAAGAAGGAAAAAGGAGCAGAGATGCTGCCTGCAGGATCTATTCCACTCTTATTTTCACTGCTAAAGTAATTCACTGACATACAAAACTCTGTACTAAGCATTCCTATAAGTCTGGATCACGGTTTGGACTTCCATGTCATAAAATATTTCTGAAAATAGGTGGTCAAATTAAATGAACACCATTTCAGGGTAAATAATGGTAAAAAAGAAACCTGTCTAGGAGTTGCACAAAGATGCTACAAGAAAAATGAGAAAAGAAAAATAAAAGAATAGAAAGAAATGAAAGAATATCCTTAGAAAAATTTTGCTACAGAGCAAATGAAGTTATGACTAAACAGAATGCCATGAATTAATAAAACAACACCTCAAAGCAGAGTTTCAAAAACTCAAAGACTATGATAAAAATAAAAAAAGATGAGAATATTGTAGAGACCGTGGACTTCACTCTGAGTGGCCTGAAAGACACTGGATAGTAGATAGACACCAATAGTATCCCTAGAAAGGAAGGCAATGTTAAAGGGTCAGATCAGATAAGTGGGTTAACATAGGGAGTGGTGGTGGAATTTCCCTAATGATGGTTTCTATTTATGAAGAAGGGAGTGGAGGTATTGAAAATTGAAGAGAATAGGGAAGATATGAAATATTAATCAATCTAAGAGTATGGTTAGTGAATGGCCTAGATTGGTGGTTCTCAAACCTGACTGCACACTGAAATTACCTATGAAATTGAAAAAAAACAGAATTGTGCAATTATACAATTCTGATTTAACTGATCTGGAGTGTGTCTCTGTATCACAATGCACAGACAAGTATGAGAATCACTGACCTAAGGAAGTGTGGTAGGTGTTATATATATCAATATATGACACAGAAGGGTCATCTAGAGGTGGGTGGTCCATTTTTTTAACTTTTTTATTGAGGTATAGTTGATTTACAATATTACGTTAGTTTTAAGGGTACAACATGGTGATTCAATATATTTATAGATAATATTTCATTTAAATTTATTATACAATAATGGCCATATTTCCCGTAGCTTATTTATTTTATACATAGTAGTTTGTACCTCTTAATCCCCTACCCCTATCTTGCCTGTTCCTTCTCTCTCTCCCCTCTGTTAACTACTAGTTTGTTCTCTATAACTGTGTCTGCTTCTATTTTGTTATATTCATTTTTTTAATTTTTCAGATTCTGCATATAAGTAATAACATATAGCATTTGTCTTTTTCTGTCTGACTTATTTTACCAAGAATTATACCCTCTAGGTCCATTCATGTTGTTGCAAATGGCAGAGTTTCATTCTTTCTATGGCTGATTAATACACATCTTCTTTATCATCTTTTTCCATTCATCTATGGTAGCTCTATTTTCAGATTTTGGAGGAACCTCCATACTGTATTCCATAGTGGCTGCACCAATTAACATTCTCACAGACAGTGTACTAGGGTTCCCTTTCCTCCACAGGTGGTCCATATTTTTAAAGTGAGACTGGTCAGCACGCTCACGTGTTTTTCTCCATTCCTTTGTTTTTATTTTGTTGGTACAGAGTAGGTCAAGAGTGCCTTTAACAAGCATTAAACATGGGCAGGTTTGTATGAGAAAAGGGAAAAGAGCAAAGGATAGTAGACAAAGAAATAGTTTTAATTAAGACCTATTAGAATCTAAAATAGAAAGGAAGAGAGATAATTAGGTGTGTTATGGACTGAATTGTGCCCCTCACCAAAATTCATATGTTGAAGTCTAAAGCCCAAGTACCTCAGAATGTGACAATATTTGGAGATAGTGTCTTTACAGAAGTAATTAAAGTGAGTTATTGGGGTGGGCTCTAATCAAATATGACTGGTACCCTTATAAGAAGAGGAAATTTGGACACAGACACAGAGGGAAAATAATGTGAAGACACAGGCAAAATATGGCCATCTACAAACCAAAGATAGGTCTAGAATAGATCTTTTCCTCACAACTCTTAGAAGGAACCAACCCTGCCAACACCTTGATCTTGTACTTCTAGCCTTCAGAACTGTGAGAAAATAATTTTTTGTTTTAAGCTACCGGTATGTGATACCTTTTTGTGGCATCCTTAGCAAACTAATACAAGGAGCATGAGATAAACTAAAAAAATGTGAAATTTCAGGTTTTAGTGAAGTCACAATTATTTAAAGTAGGATTGAAATAAAGTGACATTAGTAAATTGGGTACTTGAAATTATGATTATGGAAGAGTTGCTCTTTCAGGAAATAACAAGAACTAAGGAGTATGGCAATGGAGAATCAGTGATTGTCATTAAGTGGAAGACAATATTCATGGAAAAGAGATTAAGGGGTAGGATGCCCTGGTATTGCAAAGATGAATTAACTGATTATTAAATTCATCAATAATTATGATAGGACTAATTCTTGGAAATAGCGATACTGAGCCAAAAGCTAGATTTTTAAAGGAATTAGAGTGGGTGCTGCCTAGTAGTAAATTCTAATGATATTCAGTGTTGTGTGTTCTTAGAGAAAAGGAGAGAGAATGATCTGGATATTTTAAGAAGAGGTCCAGTTGGGATAAATTAGTTACCACTTGAAACACTGGCAAGGGATGCAACATTTTAAGGGAAATCCTGGTTTCATTTAGAATAAAAAGGGAGGAAGCATTGTAAAAGTAAAAGGATATAACTGTAAACTATGATCATTTTTAGAGATAATATTGGGAAGATTTCAACAGCTAGAGGGGAATAGAACATGTGATGGAAAGTAGATGTACAGAGCTACATGGAGTTATAGGATATAGTGCAGGAAATGACTTGAACACCCTAGGTTCCTTGTGGTGACTCATGTAAACAGGTATTCAAGGCATAAATAGATTAGATCTGATTGTATAAGGCAGGTGTTAAACTATTATTTCATTTTTAAATATACGATTTACACACACACATACACATTTCTGAGTATATTTTACAGAGTATTGCTGCTTGTCATGTAATTTCCCTGGGTGCTGGGTGTTAAGTTAGATTGATATCATGTTTTTCTATATGAGTTTCTATATGCTTAAATGTTTTTCAGCACGTGTTTATCATCAGAAATTAACATAATATACAACAGCATGGATATAGATCCACAGTTTGTATAGAATATGATAATGTGTAAAAAATAAAATTGTTCAGATTTCCTTTCCTGGATTTGTTGAAATAACTGAAGACAATGTTTAATAGGGGACTATTTTAAAAGTTATTTCCAAATCAGCTATTGGAAGAATGCATTCTTAGCTTTTAATTAGAAAGAAAGTGAAGTTACTTTTAAAAACATACCCAAAAAGGAATAGGTTTGTAACTGGAAGAAATTCAGGGTTACCCTTTTGAAAATAAACTGAGCTCAGTTTGCCTCTTTTGGTTAACAAGGATAAAAGCCCTCCACTCAGAATATGAATTATATAGAGTTCCATAATAAAACATATTATTCAAGGCCCTACTTGAACTTTAGGTGATTTATTAGACTAGATATAAAACTGGGTTAATGAATCATGGCTAGGTGGATTCTTGGGGTCTTCAAAATTAATGGTAAATATGACAGAGCTTTAAAATGAAAAGATATATAAACCATCTAATCTTTAATGGCAGTTTATATCCCTGCAATGCCTATATGTTCTGCATTAATTCCTACTTTCATTCCGGGAGCAGTATTGTTAAGCTTCTAAGAATTGGTTGCTATCATAACTGGAATGAATGATTGAATGCATGAAGAAATGAATTAAAGCAGTTACCTTCCAATCCATTATTGCAGTTATAATTTCAGTATGATATGCTATGATTATGCAAACATAGGAAGTATACAAGATATAAGACATGGCTTTCATGGAAGCATTGTTCCTGAAATTTATGACTGCTTGATTTCCCCAGATGTGTAACAACTCTATAAATAATGGAGGGATGATATAATCTGACAAACTTTATAACATAAATCATGTGCTAATTGTACTACTTTTGCTCTGTTTATTCCCTTCATTCCCTTATTTAACAAGGATTTCTGTTTAATAATAGAAATATAAAACTATTTAAAATGAATTTAACTGTAATCATTTAATATAATCTATTGTTGGCATAATTAGTCATGGATTATTATAAATAATATTTGACTTTGATAAGAGTAGCCAATGAATCAAAAGATGGTCATATGAATACTATTTTTTCTAATCAAAAATAAGTAGATATTATAAACTTCTTGAATCTTTTATTTAAAGGACAATATAACCACCTAGTTGGAAAAGCCATGTTATTTACTTTACTTTTTGTTTCCCTAGTTTCTTAAGAGAAATACGTGTAGAACATGTGCAGTAATATCCAGTAGACTAGCCTAGCATGTCATTATTCCCATTGTTTTAGAATGTAAAGAATTTGAATTAGTATAGTGAATGCTAAAGGAGTCCTACTGAGAGAAGGAATTTAAGCACAGCAAGCAACCCAGGCCAAATGGATAAACCCCTGCTGACATTTTCAAACCTGAGCCAGAATCCAAGGAGGGCGTTAGTACCAAATCACCTAATTCACACTTATGATGCCAGATATTCATTTTTCTTAGCCTTTGTGGCAATGATCTGTTCTTGTGTTTTTGTTGGAGGATTAATCTTATGTTTGTCAGTTACTGATTATTCTTCCTTCATATTAAAACTTTCTGAATATTTTATAAAACAATAATCACCAAACAACAATGAAAACCTATGCAAAACTAAGTTGGAATGTTTATATTGTGTTCTAGAAAAAATTTCCAAGTAACTTAAATAATTATCTTGATGTGGAACTCTTATTTTCTTTCCTGATTATCCAGGGTATCAATGTAAAAAATACCAGTTATGGGCTTCCCTGGTGGCGCAGTGGTTGAGAGTCCGCCTGCTGATGCAGGGGACACAGGTTCGTGCCCCGGTCCGGGAAGATCCCACATGCCGCAGAGCGGCTGGGCCTGTGAGCCATGGCCGCTGAGCCTGCGCGTCCGGAGCCTGTGCTCCGCAACGGGAGAGGCCACAACAGTGAGAGGCCCGCATACCGCAAAAAAAAAAAAAAAAAAAAAAACCCAGTTATATCAGTTCTTTTTTTTCCTCTGTTTACCTCAATCTCACAGTCCAGTGGGCTCATGGTTGGAAAACATATATTAATATGTATTAATACAATGTTTATTAAATATGTATAACATTGACACATAATGAACAGTACAATGAATTATAAAGGTTTTTTACTTCACTCTTCTTGTGATACCTACTTTTAAAATGGAACTTGAAATCTTATCAATAGAATTCATGAAATATGAAAATTAGAAGAAAAACTATTTTCTAGATGAGAGTTCTAAAGTTTCCTCTCTAAACATATTATGTACTTAGTTATTAATTTGATGATGAAAATAACTTAATAAGTGTTTCTAATCCTCAAATATTTCTTCCATTCAACTAATGGCATGAATTGCTAAATTAAAATATATTTTACATGTATACTTTATGATATATACATATCATCAATTATTAGTAGAGATTATAATGTAGTAGATAATTAATAAAAAGCATACTGAATTTTGAGAACATTATGTTACTACTTTCAAGTACACTTTGTTATTTGTTTATTTACCATAAGTTTGGTATATATCAACAATTGTAAAGGAACACAGTATGTTGAACCATCCTTTTAGAATGCGTGGATACATCCAGAGAAACTACTTTGTGTGAAATTTTAAATTCCTACATTAGTAAAATATAGCAAATGGACCAAGAGATTTTTACTCTATCTTAAAATAGACCTAGAGACAGAAGAGTAATATAGTCATGTATTTTCAATTAAGTTAAGATATGCCATAACAACCTCAAACATCCGTATGTGTCTCAGAAAGTTATATGATTTCTAGATATATATGTTAATTAGTTTGTGAAATAGTCTAAAAGTAATTAGAGAAAAATAAATACAAAACCAAATATATATTTACAATTAAGTGAACTAAAAATATGTTTTGGTTTATTAATCTTTTTATTTTACTTTCAAGGGCTAATACTCTAGAGCATTAGCTACATATTTTATTTTATTTTATTTATTTATTTTTTGTTTGCGGTACACGGGCCTCTCACTGTTGTGGCCTCTCCCATTGCGGAGCACAGGCTCTGGACGTGCAGGCCCAATGGCCATGGCTCACAGGCCCAGCCACTCCACGGCATGTGGGACCTTCCCAGACAGGGGCACAAACCCGTGTCCCCCGCATTGGCAGGTGGACTCTCAACCACTGTGCCACCAGGGAAGCCCAACTACATATTTTAGAGTAAGAAATATTATTTAATCTAACTCTATAATTTAATGACATTTTAGTCTTGCTTGTAGTTTCCAATTCCTTCATCTGTAAAATACGTATAACAATTTCCTGTCTGAAAATAACTGTAGCTTAGGTTTGCATGGTAGTAAATACATCACTCTAGTCATTGCCAATTTGCTCTTTTTCATATTTATGCTTATTTGAAGGCATCTGATATCTTAATTGAAGTTTGATTACAGTTATTTTTGCACTTGATAAAGTCCATAAAAATAAAATATTCATTTAAAAGATCATTTTTCTTGGAGTCGCTTGAGTTGTGTGCCCTTATGATTTACATTTTAGAGGTATGTACTTGCTTTGCTTGTAAGAACGAAAACTTATTCCAAATGATTTAGCTGAATCTTGTTTGTGACAACAATGCAGTCAAAAAGTTATGTATTTACCTATTAAGAGAGGTTTTTATACTGTATTATGGAAGTTTTGCAGAGCACAGATTTATTCACCCAATTCTTGAAAAAGGCAACTGACAGAGAATAGTTACACTTAATTGGGACATAACATAATATGTAAAAGTTTGAGAGTGTTTATTAACCTCAATTAACTTAGTGCTAAGTAACTTAAGTAGCTTAATCTTGAGCAATTTATCATTGATAACCTCAGTTACTTCACATACAAAGCTATTCATCATGTACAGATTGTGATGGTTAACTTTATGTGTCATCTTTACTGTGCCACAGAATGCCCAGAGAGCTGGGTAAACATTTTTTTCTGGGTTTGTCTATGAGAGTATTTCTGAAAGAGATTATCATTTGAATTGGTGAGCTGAATAAAGCAGATGGTCCTCCCCAATGTAGGCATTGCCCAATCCATTGAGTGGCCTGAATAGAACAAAAAGCTGGGGAAGACTGAATTATCTCTGCCTAACTGCTGAGCTGGATATCAATCATCTCCTGCCTTTGGCACTGCTGTTTCTTAGGGCTTTAGATTCAGGCTGGAATCTATACCATCAGCTGTCTCTTAGGCCTTCAAACTACATCAGTAGCTTTCCTGGGTCTCCACCTTGCAGATGGTGGACTGTGGGACTTCTTTGCCTCCATATTCACGTGAGATAATACCTTATGATAAATATTTTATGATCTTCAGATATCTGACCGTAGAGCATTCCTATGAAACCTTTCGTAAGTGAAATGACATAAAGCAAAGAAACAATTATCTTAGGACATATCTTGTTATTGGATGAACAAAATAAATGGAGCTAAAGCACAGATGCTCTCAGAGTTTAAAGCTATGGCAACTTGATCCTGAGATGCTGAGTATTAGTTCCCAGAGAAGGAGCTTGGCAGTGCCACTTTCACTGCTCGGGGGATATATTGCCTCTAAAATCTGTCACTGCAAAACAAATGCTAAACACTATTTCACATTTTACCTTTTCTGTAAAATCAAAAATCTTCTTCTGATTTCTTTCAGTTAGTGAAAACAGGTACTAATGTAAGTCTTTCATAAAAGCGAAGTGGTGTTAAGTGAACTTTCAAAAAGTAGGGAATACCAGTATATATAACCTATTTATTCTGTTTCGCTGGAGAACCTTACTAATACACAGGTACAGCTTCCATATTTAGGATATCAAAATGTTTTTCATATAGTCTTATTTATAACACTTACAAAGGTTTTCATAATCAATCCATGCAAAATTATTACTAGACTGTTATTTAGCACACCCAATCTTTCTACATGAAATGTGTGTAAAATTTTGAAAACAAAAGTGAAATTATTGTTTTATGAAATGATCATAACAGCTAAGACTTGGCAAAGTCAGAAACTGTATCACGGCTCTACATCGTGTAAATTAATCTGTTTCTACAAAATATTTCATATATGCTGATTAAATTACATTTGCTTTAACAATGAAAAATACTACATGAAGAACAATCACTTTTTCATTGATACCATGATATTCCCTGTATTAAAATTTTGGAATAAAACATATTTACTTTTTTAATTGAAAAAAATTTTGGAATAAAGAGCCCTTGAATTTTTATCATCTCTAGTTTTAAACCTGCCCATTTCCCTGAAGGAAACCATAATATACCACCCCAAAATATGACATAAAAATTGACATATTGATATAAAAATCATTTTGAGCTGAAGGCAATTAAGAAGCATCAAATACATTAAAAGCTTTCCCCCTTCTACCTAAGACAAGACATAAATCCTTCTTTTACTGGAGATAGCCTCTTGTTAGCCCAGAGATAGCACCAGAAAAATCTGCAAGCGGAACTTACTCCATTAGTTTCCACCCATATATTTAGTTTCCCACCATTTGCTGCCCAAGGAAGCCTGGACTGCTACGTTGTCCTATCATTTCTCTATGAATTTATTGTTCTTTTTTTAAAGAAGCTATATAAGTTGGAATTCTCAGCCAGAACTTTGAGTTACCTTTTTATTAAGGTTTTTTCTTGTGTGGTATGTGCTGCACACATTAATAAACTGTTCAGGTTTTTGTTGTTGTTGCTAATTATCTTTTTGTTGCAGAGTCCCAGCTGAGAACCTAGATGAAAAGAGGTCAAGTTTTCTTTGTATAGAATTAAATAGGGGACAAGATTCATTTCTATCCATACAGATATCAAATTGATCTAACATCATTTATTGAAAAAACCATCATGTGCATATAAAAAAAATATCTAGCAAAGGGACAGATATGCAATATTCATAACATGGAAGACAATATATTGTTGAGATTTCAAATAAATTGTCTCTAGATGTGATGCTATACCAATCAAAATTTTAGAATTGTGTGTGTATATTCCTGTGTGTGCGTGTGTGTTTGTGTAAATGGACAAGATATTTTTTAAATGTTTATGAAATTTTGCAAGGTACATAGTTAAGAGAATCTTGAAGGAAAGTTAAGGTTCAAAGGTTTACCTCTTTGTTGCTAGTATATAGAAAATAGTGATTTTTTGGTGTTGCACTTAAATCCAATAACCTCACTAAATATACTTATTAAATCTAGTTAGTTGTTTTTAATGAGGAATATGTTTCTAGATACCAAAAAAATCAACTGTGAGTAATGAAAGTTTTACTTTTTCTTTTCCAAACTTTAAAACTCTTTTTATTGTTTTATTGCAATTGTTAGGACCTCCAGTACAATGTGAATAAAGTAGGGGAAATGGATGTCATTATTTTTGCTTCTCATATCAAGGGAAAGGTGGTTCAAAATTTTAACCTGAATAGGATGCCAGCTGTACTTTAAAAAATTACCCATAATCAATTAAGGGAGTTCGCTCTCTTCCACTTTATTCTACTTTGAGAGTTTTTAGGTTTTTTTTTTTTTTTTTTAATAACACACATGTGTTGAATTTTAGCAAATGCTTTTCTATATATATTGAGATGATCATATGATTCTTTGCTTTTATTCTGTTTGTCTATTATGTTGGTTGATTTTTAAGTGTAAAAACTATGCTTGCATTTCCTAAATATACTATATGAATATAAGAAGTATCAGCTTATAATTTTCTTTTATTGCAATGTCCCTATCTGGTATTTGTAAAAGGATTATGCCACTCTCTTACAAAAAGTTGAGAAAAACGTTTTTTCCCTTTTTTTTCTCTTTTATCTAAGTGATGTGAAGATTAACGTTTCTTACATTAAGGTTTGTAAGATATCACCAGTGATACCATTCTGTAGTTAAACACATCCAATGTCTTCTTAATTTCAGATGTATTTTTTTAAGTTCTAGATGCACATTTAATTTTTATTTTAGAGATTAGAATTCTGTTGAAATTTTCCATGTTGTCTATTTTGTTCATTTTTTTTCTTTGCCTTATTTAGCATATTAATTACAGTTAATTTAAAAGTCTTGCCAACTACCTTCAATATCTTGATGGCTTTGAGTTTTCTTCTACTGTTTGTTTTAGTTTTTCTCACTTAAATATCAGTAACAGTTTTCTGCCTCTTCACATATCTATTAACTGTTTTCTCCTACTCTGGACCTTGTATGTAATAGAATTTTAGTGACTTCAGAAAGAGGAACTCTTTTCCATAGAAGGTTGGGTGAGGCCAGATCACATTAATCCACTAAGAACTTAGCCAACACTGGACTGGTTCACAGCTTTAGTGTTACTATATATATCTCTGATTCTTGTGCATTGATCTCTTTGTCTCTCTGTCTCTCTCTCTTGCTACAGCCCTGACAAACTGAAGAAATCAGTCTGTCAGAATTTTTGTACTTAGTTCTTACTCTCTGCCCCACATATATTGAAAATGTGACAAATGCATTGCAAAGGGAGGCCAGCCACAAGTTTGTAGCACACTGCTTTCCCCAACAGGTTTTCATCTGTAGCTTGGTGAAATGCTGAGAAATGTTACTCAAACTTTTTGCTTCCAGCAGAAGCCCCCTGCCCTTCTCATCCCCAGCCTCCTGCCTCTTCTGAGAATTCAGCAAATATCCTGTGGGACAAGCTAGCTGTGTATTTTGGGGATATTTCATTTTCCCATTTGTAATGACCACCCATACAACTACAAAAGTTCTGTTGCTTTATCTTTCCTACAATAAAGGCATTCTGCCCTGACCACATTCAGAATTAACAAATATCCCTAGGGAAGTAAAAGGTCAAAGATTCTCAGCTCACCCTGGAAGAAATCATTCATCTTCGGAATTTTAATTACCTTTTTATTACTTCTACCACTCACCGTTCCTTTTATCTATATTATTATTTGACAATCTATCTGGTATATGTCATTTAATCTATAAAACAAAGATTTTTTTTTCAGTAAAAAAGACTCTATGTATTACGATATTCACAGATATTTTATTAGAAATATTACACTATCATTCCAAATATAAACTTCCCTTAAGATTACGTTTTGCTGCTCCTAAGATTTTTTTTTTTTAATACCTGCTATACTTTCCAATGGATTGTAACCAAGCAGGATCCTATGGGGCCTTCCTGGGACAGAACCCCCATGTCCTCTGCCTGCCTCTTTGTTGAAAAGCTTTAGCCTCTTAGGCCTTCCCCAATTCCAAAGAGCGAATTTAATCAGAGATGTGAGAAAATGCAGAAACAAAGGAAAACAGTCAAGCAACTTAAAATAACAATAGGGACTTCCCTGGTGGTCCAGTAGGAAAGAATCCACCTTCTCCTTCTAACACAGGGGACGTGGGTTCAATCCCTGGTCAGGGAACTAAGATCCCACATGCCACAGGGCAACTAAGCCCACGCACAACTACTGAGTCCGGGTGCCTCAACTAGAGAGAAGCCCATGTGCCACAAACTACAGAGCCCACTCTCTCTGGAGCCCATGTGCCACAGCTAGAGTGAGAAAACCTGCATGCCACAACTAGAGAGAGAAAACCTGCATGCCACAACTAGAGAGAAGCCCATGCACTGCAACGAAGAGCCCATGCACCGCAACAAAAGACCTGCATGCCTCAACAAAGATCCCGCATGCTGCAACTAAGACCCAACGCAGCCAAAAAAATAAATAAAATAAATTAATATTAAAAAAAAAAAGACAAAGTAACAATAGTTTAGCCATTAAACAAAGTCAGGGACCTTTAGTTCCTCCTCAGGGGCCATTGATAATATCCTGAGCCATATCCTCGAGTTGTTTTTCAGTCACTGGAACCCCCACGAGGTGGACGAAGTTAACTACAAGCGTATAGACCATAGACTGGTTGGAACCAGAAGGCTGATGATGTTGACTCCCGATTCCCTCATCATCAACCAATCAGAAGAATGTCCAGGAGCTGATCAGGCACCCTGAGTCCCTCTCCCCTACCCTATATTTAAAACCCTATCCTTGAAATCCATAGTGTAGTTCAGATCTTTCGAGCATTAGCCATCTGTACTCCTTGCTCAGTCTTGCAATAAATGCTGCACTTTTCTTTCACCACAACTGGTGTCAGTAAATTGGCTTTACTACACATGGCAAGGAGACAAGTTGGGCTTGGTAACAAGATGACAAAACATTATTCAATAGAAGGAGTCAGCAAATTTTTATGTAAAAATCCAGATAGTAAACAGCCAATCTAATAATTCAAGACTGATAAATAGCCACCCACAAATAATACATAAATTAATAGGCATCGCTGTATTCAAATAAAACTGTATTTACAAAAACAAGTGGTAGGTCAGATTTGAACTGTTGGCAGTACCTTCCTATCACCTATTCCACAGCATGAAAAATACCAAAATACTTCCTTTATGAAAATCAACTGACTTTCAGTCTCTGATCTGACATCTGAAGAGTTTGGAAGTATCACTTCTGCCCTTACAAGTAGAAAACCTAGAAATACTGAATATCAATGACTTTTCTTGGACTCATTGGAGAATTGAAGTCACAAGGAAAATCTCCACTTTGAAATCTGGAGAGACAGGTGCAGCAAGACAGATGTAGCAACTAAATCTGGAGTTAGAGCAATAAACTGAAAAGAGAAATTAAACAGCAATTTTGATGAATTGTTAGAGATGGAGTGTGAACTATTAAGAGAATGAGAACTCCTGTGGACTGCAGTACTGCAGTTTTTTTTTGGGGGGGGGGTCTCCAGAAACCCTACCAGCTTCTCACAGTGAGGATCCAAGGAAGATCCCTTCATGACTCTGGCAGAGGCAGAAGATGAGTAGCATTTGCAACATGCCCCGAGACTTCACCTTAAAAAACGTTACTCTCCAAGAAAAAAAGACTTGCCAGAGCACAGTTGTAAAAGGAATTCCTCAACCTTTGACATCCTTCAGCTTTCCTATCCTACTTAAGGGAGAAAAAAAAGTTAGTCAATATGAGACAAGCCTTCAGGAAAATATACTGAGAATGCTGCAACTAAGCTAAAGAAGAAAAATCTTATAGTCTAATCAATAGATGCAGAAAAATGATTTGACAAAGATTCAATACCCATCCATGATAAAAATTCCCAAAAAACTCGTAGTAGAGGGCAACTTCCTCAGCTTGATAAAGAACATCTATATCTTCAGTTAACATCATACTTAACAGTGAGTCACTAGAAAATTTCAGCTGAAGATCAATAAAAATGCAAGGATATCTCACCACTCTTATTCAACATTGCAGTGAATGTCCTAGCCAGTGCAAAAGACAAGTGAAAAAAAGAAGGTATATGGATTGAAAAGGAAAAAATAAATCTCTATTTACAAATAGCATGATTACCATTTAGAAAACCCCAAAGAAATTACAAAAAAAAAAAAAACAACCTGCTGGAATTAATAAGAAGGTATAGCAATGTTATAAGATACAAGTTAAAACACAAAACTCATTTGCCTTTCCATATATACCAGCCATGAAGAATTGAAAATGTATATATATATTTAAACAGATAAAATAAATAGAAGATCTAAATAAATGAATGCATATTTCTTTGTCTTTTGTTTTCAGCATTTTTATTTTATTGCGCCTTGGTGTCATTTAAATTCAACTTGCTTGGATTAGGTAGTATCTCACAACTTTGGGTTTATCTTTTTCATCAGTTTTGAAAAATTCTCAGCCATTACTACTTCATACTTACTACTTCTGTACATTCTTTCTCTGTCTTCATTTCCTTGCACTTCAATTAAGTGTATATATTTTTGCCAATTTTCACTTTTTAATGCTTTTAGTTGTTGTTTTTCTTCATTTCCCCCCACTGTGCTGTAATATGTATATTTTCCCATTAGCAGAACCCATTCATTTTCTTAAGTGGATTCTATTAAAGAATGCTCATTTTATCACTATATAGACTAAAAAAAACTGTCCAAATTTTTATTTTCTTGAGTGTGTGTGTGTATATATATATTTTCCAGTAATTTTCAATATGGGACATAATTGATGTATAACATTGTGTAAGTTCAACGTGCAAATTCTGTTGATTTAATACATTTATATATTGCAGTACCATCTACTACTGTAGCGTTAACTAACACTTCCATCATGTCATACAATTATAATTTTTTTTGTGGTGAGAAAATCTAAGATCTAGTCTCCTAACAACTTTGAAGTATATAACACAGCATTGTTAACTATAATCACAATGCCCTGCATTAGATCTCCAGAACGTACATACTCATCTTCTAATTGGAAGTTTGTACTCTTTGACTCATATCTCCCAATTGCCCCACCTCCCAGCACTTGGTAACCACCATTCTACTTTGTTTCTATGAGTTTGGCTTTTTTAGATTCCACATATAAGTGAGTTTATACAGTATCTGTCTGTCTCTCTCAGACTTATCACACTTAGCATGATTCCCTCAAGGTCCATCCATGTTGTTGCAAATGGCAGGATTTCTTTCTTTCTCATGGCTGAGCAGTATTTCCAGTAATTTAAATATCTAGGTTACTTCTTAGTTCAGTCTATTGTGTTATTTTTCGTCGTTTATGGCCATGTATTTTTGTTTTTCTGCATGGCTATTATTTTTAATAAAACATAGAAACTGCAAAATATAACAATGTAGAGTCTGGGTGATTATCTTCTTCCAAAAGGTTGACCCTCTCCTTGCTAGGGAGGTCTAATGGGCATTAATCTCCTTAGTCTAATAAGATACTGAGCTACTCAAGGCCTACTTACAATAATTGTAAGGGTCCATATGCCTCTGTGTCTTACTATTACCTAGGAAATAGGCCTCTGGTATGTTTTAAACTGAGAGTCTAGGGTGAATGCTGGGGCTCTTCCTGCTTGATTCCTACTAAGGTGATCTTTGTCTCTTCAGAATTACAAGATTCTTAAGAACACTGCTTTAGTTTTCAAATATTTCTAGCATACCTTCCTAGTATATCCCCCATGCTGATTTAGAATATGGGAAAATGTCCTAAGTAGATATTTGGCCGAGTGTGTGATTCACTTCTCCTATCCTTCCTTCTAACCTGAATCTTAGCCCCTCAAGAATATGATTTCAGTCTGCCTAGCCCCCAAGAGGTTACCTAAATATCTGTTCACATTTCTGCTTCTTAGAGTTATCCTCAGTATGTACTCTGACTCTTACTCCACACCTAAATGCCATGAACAAATAAACAGTTGTAGATGACTGATGCCCCTTTTCTGGAATTTTGTCCCCTGAAGTCCTGATTACTTTAGCAGTTCTCTTCAAAGCTTTTTCTTTTCTTTTTTTTTTTTTCCTGTTTGTTTGTAATTTATCAGGCTTTTCTAGTTGTTCTCCTTGCCTCCAACTACGACATCATATCCATAAGCAATAGTCTTGAATGACGTTTTAAAAAAGAAAAAGATGATCAGATACAATTTGAAAGTGATACTTTATGTTTTAATAAACTGAATGACTACTTACTGTTAAAAATTTTGAAGATTAAACTCATTTGATATTGTATTCTTATTTAATTTTTTTCATCTGTTCCATAATTTATATTTGGTAGGCCAGGGCAAATCTCACACAAAGTTTAAAGAAACAAAGTTTAACAGAAATGACTGGTAGAAGGCAATTGAGTGCAGAGGGAAAGACTAGGAAAGAAGATTATCATTTTTGAAAAATAACAAAACAAAACAACTTCCGGCATTTGGTCTTTAGAAATTATTAGTAAATAAAAATAATTAGTGAGGCACAGTGACCAAAAAACATGTAATAGTAATCCAAACCTTTCGAGAATGATTTTTACTTCAGAACATATAAACAATTGAATTTCTTTTTATATGTCAATGATGGATGAATAAAGCACCAAACATTAAAATATCATTTTAATATACAAAAAATAATATGACTGAGTAAAATAGTTTTTATAATCTGCATAGAACTGTGGCTAATTAAAATTGGATGAGAAATAAAATAACAAAAAAAATGAGCTTAGCTTGAGAAGTAGTTACACTTTGTTCCTGTCTTTAGAATATTTGTGTCCATAGAAGAAAAAATTAACTTGATGGGAATCAAAATTAATGCAATATCTAGTACACAAAGCTAAGTTTGTATTATTAAAACCAATACTACAACAAAAAGGACAGGGGTGAGGTGTTTGAAATACGCAAAACTTAAATAGGCAAGAAACAAAGGATTTGGAAGTTACAATTTGTGGGTTCTTTAAAACTTTTTATTTTATTTTATTTATTTATTTTTGGCTGTGTTGGGTCCTTGATGCTGCGCACAGGCTTTCTCTAGTTGCGGCAAGTGGGGGCTACTCTTCGTTGTGGTGAAGGCTTTTCATTGCGATGGTTTCTCTTGTTGCAGATCACGGGCTCTTGGTGCGCAGGCTTCAGTAGTTCTGGCTCGTGGGCTGTGGAGCGCAGGCTCAGTAGTTGTGGCGCACAGGCTTAGCTGCTCCAGAGCATGTGGCAATCCCCCCAGACCAGGGATCGAACCCATGTCCCCTGCACTGGCAGGCGGACTCACAACCCCTGGGCCACCAGGGAAGTCCCACAATTTATGTGTTTCTATAAATGACTGATAATTAAAAACAACAGATGCCTATAATTCCATCTTGTTTTATAACAGTTAGCATTTGGAATAATAATATATATCTCATTGTTTTTTAAGGAATTTAAAAAAGAACATATTTTTGAGTACTATATGGAGCCTCTGAAATATATTCACCACAAATATTATTTTTTTCCAAGGATCTTACATAAGATGTTGATAATTTCCAAGAAGAGAATAATGTATGTTATGATGATCAGAATATGAAAATTATACAGTAATTCAAAAATGCTGCTCAAGGTGTATGCTAGTCTATGCCAACAATGTACAGCATGGTTTGGTAACAGATACGGAGATGAAGATTAATTTTATTAAAAATTTAGAGTGCATCTGAAATTATTTAAAACATAAACTCTAGTACCTCAAGCCACAGGAGGGTCAGTTCTGACTATATTGTTAAAAACAGATACTTAAGAAACAAATGTCCGTGCTTACTTTTTTTGTTTTTGTTTTTTTAAAAATTTTGCTGCAAGTTAACGTTTCTGGCCAGAAGCAATGTGTACTGAAATGACATAATAGGATATAAGCATTTGGTGAGTTGCCAGCAGAGCATGCAATTCTGCCGTTAAATTTTCTAATGCACAAATAGAACCACTTATCTTTTGCTATGGCTCAAGCTTCCTCAAACCCTTGAAATATGTCTATCATATGGTTAGTAGGAACCTCTGGCTGTTTTCTCAATCCTGGCCTAATACCACACATAACACCAAGGATATCTTATCTGCACACTGTAAATCAAATTCTTTCTTATTGTATATTTATTATTTTTATTAGTTTTCTCTGATCTCAAGTAACAATAACTGAGTAATTAAGAAAATAATATTTATTGAAAAAATAGTTTAACAAAGGCCTAGGTCAAAGTCAGACCTCAAGAAAGTAAAATATCAGTGTAACTCTGATGATCAGCAAGTGCTTGTGTCCCTAAAGTGAATAAAATGGCCAAATAATTGTTTTTACTTTTAGTTATATTTACTTTTAGCTAATAAAAATATATCCATTTTGCAAATATATAAAAATACATGTATGTTTTATGAATATATTAAAATATATATCACTTATACATGAATGTGTAAATGGGGAATTGGCATGAGATGGGGTTTTCTATTAACAGGAAGAAAAGAAAGAAATTTGCTAGGCAAAACAATAGATAGTTATTAGAAGTGAAACAATAAATTGTTAATCATTATGCACCAATTAGCATTATATTGAAAGGGCTAAATTAGTAGAAATGCTAGTAGAAAGAAAATATATGTATGTAACTGGAGACTTTAACATAACTCAATAAGAGAAAAAAGTAAGCAAGGAACTATGACTAGGAAATACAGTACATCCAGGTTTTTGCCATTGCCAGTGACACTAAAAAAAAAATAAATGAAAGGACCACAAAGAAAATCTAACTCAATTTAACCAATTTTTACTGGGTAGGTTTTATGTTCCAGGCACCCTGCTAGGTAAAGGTAATGTAATGTTGAATGAGACATATATATAAGATTCTTAAGATCCATATATATATATATATATATATATATATATATATATATATATATATATATATGAACAATTAATATAAAATGCAATATATATTCTAAGAAATCTGCACAAGACTAAGTAAATTAGTATGTCAGGTGATTCATTCATTCAACTATTAATTCACTCAATATATTGAAAGTTTACAATGTGATACACTTAAGGAATAATTTAATTACAAAATTAAAAGATGAATTAAAGTAGACACAAAAAAAAACAATGAAGTTAACACATACACATATAATACCTTAAGAAATAGAAATAAAAAATCTACTGAGTATAGTGGGATTATAAAAGGGAGAGAGATAAAGCACATATATAGAGAGACATCAGCAAAATGGTGGAGTAGGAGTTTTCTACTAATTTCCCTCCAAGGAACACCAATTTTGACAATCACCATGGACAAGAGTACCTTTGTGGGAGTTCAGGAATCCAGCAGAATTTCCAGAACACCAATGAAGAATAAAAGAAAAATCTGAGTTTGGACATACTGACGAGGGTAAGAGGAACAGTTTCACTTTACCCACATCACCCCTCTCCCAAGGTGGTACAGCTCAATGCCTAGACAGACACTCTTAGCCTGTAATTTCCCCCATGCGGGAGAACTTATGAATGAAACTTTTAAAATTAAGAAAATTTCATTGAATACTTTATGCCAAGAAATATGAATATTTAAAGGAAAGTATAGAATCCTTTGCATAACTTATTCAAGAGAGAAAATAAGAAAAAACCAATATAGGTGAAATTTTATCTATCTATCTATATCTATCTATATATCTCTAGAAAGCTTTCTTTTAAAAGCTTGAGCATTGAGTTCAGCTCCCCTTGAGTGCTTCATCCTACATTTTTTCAAAACTTAGAAAAAGATGGTGAATGTTTTAAATACTTGTTGCTAGGATAACACAACTGGTGACAAAAACAAAGTTTACAAAGTGAAAGAAATTAGTGATCAGTCACATATTAAATGATATGATTCATGAATGCAGAGTAAAAATAAAAGCTTTTAGTTTCACTACAATGATAAAAAGATCAAGAAAGCTTCCTTTTCACTTGAAATATAAAAATTACAAAATGACCACAAAAGCATTTAAGGTTGGACAAAATCTAAATTAAATAATTTCAAGGAACCATTTTGTACTATGTAAGAAATAATTTTGAAGATTAGAAATTAAACTAAATGGCAAATCACTGAACATCTTGGGGGTTTTAGTTTCCTCATCTGTAAATTAGGAATAACTATAGTAACTTTGCCTATAATTACTGTGAGGTTTAGCTCAATTAAAACCTAGAAGGCACTGAGAATATGCTTAACACCTAGTAAGTGCTCAAAAACTTTAGCAATCCTTTATCATTGTTATTAATAATAAAATAATGCAATCATAAAAAGCAGACATTCTAAAAGAGTAAATATTCTAAAACGTCAAATTATACTGTTTGTACACATATATGTATATAATTAAGCCTTTATTAAAGTTAATTATTTTATAGTTCAAATATAATGATTATACCTTCTTACATATGCCATCTTTCTCAATGGAAAATTATCATTTTTTTTTAATCCAGTTTATATAGGTGACGGACCCTGAGAGAGTAACTTAGAGCAAAAAAATGAAAAAAAAAACTATACAATTATTTTAACAATATTGGTACAAAGATTTTAGATAAAGGTATCACATTCTCAAGGTCATTTCTGTTCGTTATTATCATGATAACTCTAGCATTTATATTCAATAGTAGAAAACTCATTAGCATAAAAACAAATTTAAAACATGTAATTATAATAACATCAAAGTTATTAGACATTTGTTAATAACTGGTGAGAGCCTGGCATCATTTGTGTGTGTGTATATCTCTTCCTATTTATTTTTATATATTAGGTATCCATGGAAACTTATTGAGAAACACATGGGATCAGATCTACAAATATCCTATTGCTGCTGTAATGTCACTCAGTCAAACTTTATCAATGGCATCACGAAAAATAATTCATCCTCACTCATGCTATATGTTCTTTCAGACTCTACTCCCTATCATCACAATTTAGGGTTTTAAACTAAAAAATTCTTCACTTTGTAGCATGCCAGTGGTCTCTTTGGCAGGTGAATAGAATTTGGCAATCTGCATAAATACTGCATATTGGCTCTTAAAGTCTCACTTATTAAGTGTTTTGAAGTGCTTGAAATAATTTGATATTTTAAATTTGTAATTGTAATCTGAAGTGTCATGAGAATGTAATGAAGTTTATAAATGGTGTTAGATGGCTAGGAACATTTAATCTGTCAAATTTACAAGTTAATTGAGCATAAACCAAAGAACAAGTGAAGACTTATGTGTACTTAATTCTACCAAAAAACTTTTTTCATTTATAAATAGAATAAGATGTGTAGATTGAGTATAAGGCTTAAGAAATACTACCTATTAATTACAACTATGAGAAAATAAATATTAAAATACATGTAAGTGGAAACATTATTTTCCTTGCATAATAAGCCTTGTCAATTTAAAAAAAAATGTCTATTTGCTTAATTATCTTTGAGCTCCAGGAGGAAACATTTGGAGAACATGAGACTATCTTCACATTCAAGAAATAACAGTGTAATCAAGTTAGAATGTATATAAAATAGCAGAATTGCTATTGTTCTGTTCCAACACTGAACTCATTCATACTCAGCATTTGGTCATATACCTCAAAACAGATAGAGATATTACTGAAAATCTCATAGGAACACAGAACAGAGTATCATAATGGTATTCATCAAAGCAAAAATTGAATTTACTGTCCATTATGTAACTTTTTAAAATCACAATCTCTTATTTTTCCCAAACTATAATATTTCTCTTTTGTCTCCAACAGACTATAAAATTTCACTCTTATCAGGAAAATGTAAAGTTTTCCTTTATCCAAGATTATCCTCCTTTTAAAACTTAGGCCAGCACCTGACAGAACAACAAAAACATTTTTAAATTAAAATAGCCTTTGGAGAGATTTATCCTCATGCCATTATGCAGATCAAAGCATTTACCTCACAAAACAACTCTTCCTGTACAGAGGACAGAGGATGTAGCTGCTGTTAAAAGATGACTTTTCTATATCATGAGATATTTGAGTGCCCACTCTAATACAGTGATGGGCCTCAATGTCAGACTTTGATGGGAAATTCTTGAGAAATATTTGCTTCCATGGTTAATACAAGTCTAGAATACTTTAAATTAGTTCTGTGAAATATATATTAAAATCTATAGTAGCTACTTGATACCACATTGGTTGAAGACAGGAGCTGATGAGGAGTTTGGAGAGTACTGATTAGATTCAGAATAAATACAGCTGTCAAGAGAGGCCACAAGTGGTAGTCACCAGTGGAAGTAAACTTTGCTTACCACCTACAGGTGGTCTGAGGTTATATTTCTATGAAAAATGAATGTTATGAAGTTTGAATGATATATCACTGATCAGAAACAAATACCTGGTACATAGTTTTGACAGCAGATTAGTGAAACTGGGTACATACATTGAAAATTAAATGTACCCAAATTATATGGTATAATGGAAAGTGCTTATAATATTCTAAATAAAAACAAGGCACTAATATATGTGATATGATAATACTATTATATATTTAACTTGTTTACCTAGACACTTCTCTATTACCCCAAATTATTTATACATATAACTACAAATAATTTATAGTTTATAAATCTCTTGTAAATGCATATGCATGTGCACGATGCAACAGATTGTATGTAAATATAATGCAACAGATTAAAAATGAATTAATAACAAAAGCAGGTTGAAGGGAAAATAAGAGAAAGTAAAATACAGAAAATGTAAATGCACAAAATGCACACAAATTCTATCAATTAATGAGAATGAAAGAAGAATGATTTGGATGAAATATTTTTCCTTGTCCTTAATTCTTACAGTTCACTCCAGGGCAAACTAGAAGATGAAGCAGGCCTCAGTGAATAATGTGTATAAAAATAATTAGAGCAAGTCATATGAATACATTTTGTAAAGGGGCAAATAATGTTTTCTAAATATTCAGCTCATTGATGGTACAGTTTGATCCAGGGATACTATTTAATATATCAGGAGAAAGAAGTAAACTGTGCCAATAACTCTGTTTAAAATAACCTCACATTATGTCTCCTAAATAATAAAAAAATAAAATATAATTAAAAGCAATAAACCAGACTACTGACAGCAGTGTGTTTGAGCATTTAGATGGCTGCATATGAGTGTTCTCCTTCTGAATTTGTAACCATGTGTTGTAACTAAGATAAAGCAAGAATCTTTATGAAATAATTTGCTGTCTATGAGTATATATCATAAAAAATCTGATTCACTGAAAATTAATACAAATGATGGCTTTTTTGAATAACACAAAATTTTTATGGCAGTAATTTGATAGTTTGGCTAGTTGTAAATCAGACCTCTCAACATTCGTGGTTATCAAATCCTATCATCTGTGTGTAAGCATATTAGAATGGTGTGTAAAAACTCAGCTGGGAGATTATGGCCACAGTGTCACCTCTTACTATCGTTATAATTTTCTGGAACATCAGTTGCTCTCATTGTCTTAGTTTCTTTTTCTGTAAAAATGAGTTCCTGTATCTTTGAAATTCCTTATAATAAATCAAAGATTTATTATAAGGATTATGTCAGTCAATGTTTGTAAAGCTACTGAAATAGTATGTAGCACATAGTAGGCACTATGTTCATCTTGGTTATTATCTAACGATGATATTAATGAGGAATATCATGGAAGGGGGGCAGACAATATGCTTATTTTATTCCAATAGTATCTTCATGAAATAAATCTTACTGTAACACTGCTAGCATTAAAAGAATAAATGATTGTATAAAAATGCATCTTATTAACATCTTTAAAGGTACTTAAAATGATCCCTATTTTAAGGAACATTTATTAATCAATATCTATTAAAACCTGATTAGTGATTATATTTGGAGACAAGGATTGGAATGCGTTTGAGGAACGGTAGTTTTTTCACTTCTTGACATATGCCTCAAAAAGTATTTTATTTTTGATTAATTTTTACTTATATTTTGTGTATATTCCTGAATTTTTCTAGTCAAAATTATAATATATACCTGTGTGTGTGTGTGTGTGTGTGTGTGTGTTTGCCAAGAGATAGAGTGAGAGAGAGATATCAGATCTTGTGCCAGTCATTAGGAAAACAATGAATAAAGAGGTATTCTAACTATTCTGGCTTTAAGTAACAAAAACCTAATTATGTAAAATTGAGATTCTTTGCAGCAATTTTCTTTCTCTGTCTTTTTATACACACACAAACATACAAACTCCTATCATAACTTCAGTAGATTGATCTGGATCTAGTCAGTGCTTCATTCCATTTATCTGTCTTTATTTCCTAACCTCAGGTTTATCTCAATACTCTTCTGTAAGTATAGTTAGATAATCTGAGCAAATATTAGAAGAAATGTTTTACTGGCTGGTAATATGTTCAGGTGTTGCCCTCACACAAATAGCACTGAATACATAATCTGGCTTTCAATTACTAGGGCAGCATCAGCATGGAATTGTTCCCTGAAGGAAGTCTGCATTTTTTTCCTGTCTCTGAAAGCACATCATATAGCTAGGCTGAATAATATTTATCTCCAAGGAAGCTCACAATGAAAATGATTAGGTGAAATGTTCAATGTCTTACTAAGCTGGAGTCAAGAAGAGAATGCAGATATTCTGAAATCCAGTTCAGTATTGAAGGTCACTTTGTCATGATGACTGCTTATATGCAAGTGAGGAACAGATCTCATTCATTTTTGGGGGGTTCTGAGTAAAAGTGTTTGAAATAGAATACATATAGCTTATACCTGTGAATTTTTGTTGTTGTTGTTGTTGTTGTTCTTTTGTTTTTGGCAAGAATTTCCCTTTATCTAGACCTTTAATAAAGAATATTCTCATTTGTATAAATCATTTTCTGTCAAGTTCATATAGTCACCCTGTGAAACTAGGATAAAGAAAACTCATTCTGAGATATTGTTATGTTTTCAAATTCAATATTATGGCAGTCTTCATCACTAAGAGATAATGGATTTCATACTTTTTAAAAAGTTTTTATTAATAATTAGTTTCTACTTGTTTAAATGTGAATAAAAGATAGGTGTTTGTTCAAAGATTCATGTAATAATCTATACAACAGGCATCAGCCACACTCAGAACTTTCAAATATTCTGACAGGCAAGGTGCCATAAAGGAAATCCAACACAATAAAAACCTAGTTCTGGAGAATAATTACTTCTATTCCTTGATTTTATTTTATTGAATGTAGGATAATGGGAAGGATGATGCATTCTAGAATACTTACTGAAAAGTATTAGGAAGTATGCTACTTTTCCCTATTTCAGATAGTGATAACACATATTTAATGTTAGATATTATAACTATGTATGACAAACACCACAGACTCCAGGTTATTTATTTATTTATAATGCAGTGCAATTCTCAATCTCCTCTAAGGTATCTGAATATCCTTTATCTTACGTTTGTGTAGAGAGAAGGATGATCACTTTCTATGCTCCTATTCCAGCTCTTTATTTATAAAGAAAAATTTCACAGAACTCTGTCTACCTAACAGGAAAAATTCAGTATCTATTTGCTAATGTTTCCAGCGAGTTTTTAAATTTCTTTATTCTTATGCCATAACACTGTTCTTCATAAACTACAAAGTTTACTAACTGAACAAGAAATTATGAATTTTAGATTATTGGTTTTGATATATTATCCTTTTTTATTGAATTATTTGTATTGCAAAAATACTAGCAAATTAAAATTATGTGCTGCTGTTTATCTCGTTTTATTACTTTATTTTCTTCAAGATATGTGATAGAGCCTTTGGTCTTTTATGTAATATTACCTTTTGAAATTAGAATATATTGCAATTTTATGCACTCCACATCTATAATTATTTTTCACATATGAAATGTCTTTAACACCAAATGATCTAATATTTGGTTGAATATTTAATTTATCTTCTCTTTCAAAAACTTATTATTATTACCCCCTACTTTAGTTCTCCATCATCTCTTGCTAAACCACTGAAATATTTGGCTCACTGGCCAATATTCTTTCTTGAAGTTTGTATGTAGACTTGGTTGATGGAGTGACTAGTTAAACAAATAAAATAAGATCACACCCATGCTTTAAAATATTTCAGTAATGCTCATTTGCTTCTCTATAAAATCCCAAATTCTATAAATTATCAATATATAAAGTCTCTGTCAAACTCTGAAGCCATGTCTCTTCATATACCTGGCTTCGCTCCAGAAATAATAAAATGTTGGCAGTTTCCAACAACCCACAGCATCTTTGAAAGCTTTGCTCTCCCCTCTGTCCTTACTACCTTTGACACTACTTTGTCACAGTATTGCCAAATTTAGCAGACATTAATTACTTCCTCAGGAAACCCTCTGCATTTACCTACTTCTGTATAAAAAATCATCTTCAAACTTATTAGGTTAAAACAACCACTGTTTTTAATTGCTCCCAATTCAGTGGGTTAGCAATTGAACTTGAGTCGGCTGGGCACTACTTCTGCTGGTCTTCTCTGAAATCACTTGTGAGGATTCATTCCTATGGTGCCTTGAGACTTGAGCTTTATGATCTAAGATGGTCTCACTCTCATGCCTGGAAGTGGCACTGTCTATTGGCTTGGAAACCTTAGTTCTTCTCCATAAGCCTTACATCCTCCAGTAGGCTAGACCTCACCTCTTCAAATGGCCACTTCAGGGTTGTGTTCCCAGAGGGCAAAAGTAGAAGCTGTAAGGGCTTCTTGAGGCCTAGGCTTTGGACTTATAAAACCTCACTCCTTCCACATCCTACTGATCGAGACAAGACACAAGGCCAGTCCAGAATGCAGAGGTGAGGAAATTGTCTCTACAGTTAATAAGAGGAGCGACCAAATCACACTGCAAAGGAGCATGCATAGAACCATTTTGCAAACAAATCACGTTACCGTTTGCCCACTCAAGTCTAGTTGGAACTTCTTTTATTTTTTAAAATTACCCATAATTTTTCTTTTAATAATTAGAATTTACACTGTTTCATAACATTTATAATTCCTTTTTCTTCTATATAGATTGGGAATTCTGATGATGAGTTTTCATAGGAAAATATATTTATATATTATTTATAACATATTACATATATATAATATGCCTTTACTTTTTCGCCTGATAGTCTACAGAGAGATCAGATTTATTTCAGGTATACATGTTGGATACAAACTTGTAGTAACATTATATTTGTCTAATCAGTATGTGGATTTTAAAATAGATGACTCAATAAATAACTGCATTCTTATTTAATAAACATATGTAGTATTCCCCATTTTTAATTGTATCATTTACTTAATTTATTTTTTAACATCTTTACTGGAGTATAATTGCTTTACAATGGTGTGTTAGTTTCTGCTGTATCACAAAGTGAATCAGCTATACGTATACATATATCCCCACATCCCCTACCTCTTACATCTCCCTCCCATCCTCTCTGTCCACCCCTCTACGTGGTCACAAAGCACCGAGCTTATCTCTAAAATGTATCATTTTAAAATGTATCACTAACTTTCATTTTTGTAGTTAACTAATATACTGAAATATTAATAAAATTTAGCTACAGCATATTAGGAAAAACAACAATCATTCAATTTCAATTTAAAAGACAATTTCATTTATTGTTATTATTTGTTTGCTCTATGACAAGCCTTGGTAAATCAGTCCAATTCCTTGAAACTCATTTTATTTATTGATTAAATGCAAGTAGTAAGAGCTGGCATTCATGTTACAAGGCCAAATTAGGTTAATGTACATGGAAATGCTTTATAACATCCTTGATAAAGTTATAGATGTTAGATATTTCATTGATAGAGTTTTAGTAATAAAAATATAAAAGTGTTATATTTAAATATTTATCTGAGTTGAAACTTGTGCACTTTCATTTTTTTAACAAACATTTAACTCGAATGGGAAAAGCACAGGGTCACAATGTCCCTGTTCCCAAAAGAGCTTCAATTTACTCAATGACTACTATTTTTCTATTTTGTTCTGCCTTTTTAAAAGTACTCTATTACAGTTCAAAAATGAAAACATCTTGGACACTCAGTGAAGCAGAGTACATTATGGCTGTTTTGAGCACATCTGGCAGCAAAAACATTAAAATCATATATAGCCACTGAATCAAACTGTGATAATCAGTTTACATGCAATTGCTTATTATATGTTATTTATGGATTCTTCTACTAAGAGAATGCACATTTCTGAGCTGTTTTGCTAAAAGTTATATCTGGTATAGAGTGTGATATATTAAGTGGACATAGCCTGTATGATAACCAAATGAAAAACTGTACTCCTAATTTTCAGCCTATTTACTAAATAAATGTTGTACTGTGAAAGTAATGAAACTAGCTTTAACCATTATGTACTGCACAACATAAAGAAATGAATGACTCACTGCTGTTATACCATGTCTTGGTGGAATGTGAAATTTTTTGATACATTTTAGATAGATGGGGATTATTGGGGCATTTTTATATTTTAAAAAACTAAAATTGTACCTAATCAAACTCTCAGTGACACCAGAAAGTCATTATTATTAGTATATTTATTGGATAAAATAGTGGATTGATGTTCATATAGAATATCTTTGATGTTTAACAATACTTTTGGTACTAGATTTATTAATCTTTTATCATTATAAATACAATGTGACTTTTAAAATGTACCATTTCCTATATTTTTTGTGATTCAAAAACTTTCTGTGCAAATATTCAAATCTTAGAAAATTTCCCTATACAAGAGATGTGTACAGGATGAATATTCTTTTGCTCTGGAGGGTTGTAGGATATGTTTATCGGCACACCTGGACTCTATCAATTAGATGCCAATAGCACTGCCCCCCTTAGTGTGACATCCACAAATATCTCCAGATATTGCCAAATAGCTCCTGGGCTGCAAAGTCACCCCTGGTTGAAAACCTCTGAGTTGGGTCATACACATGGTCTTCTCTCTTTAATGTCTATAGAACTTCTCTCAGCAACTCTATTTAAGGGACTGTGCATTTATATGAGTACTGCAACAGTACCATGAATATACTCTGACACATTAATTAAGTGAATTAAGCCTGTCACAAAAGGACAAATAATGTATAACTAAACTTATATGAGGTAACTGGAATTGTCAGCTCACAGACAGAATACAGAATGATGACTGCCCAGGACTGGAGTGGAGGGAGACGGAGAGTTATTATTTAACGGGTATATGGTATGGAATCTAAAAAAAAAAAAAAAAAAAAAAAACCTACTGATGAACCTAGTGGCAGTGCAGGAATAAAGATGCAGATGTAGAGAACGGACTTGAGAATACGGTGGGGGAAGGGGAAGCTGGCACGAAGTGAGAGGGTGGCATTGACATATGTACACTACCAAATGTAAAATAGATAGCTGGTGGGAAGCAGGTGCATAGCACAGGGAGATCAGCTCTTTGCTTTGTGACCACCTGGAGCGGTGGGATAGGGAGGGTGGGAGGGAGACTCAAGAGGGAGGGAATACGAGGATATAAGTATACATATAGCTGATTCACTTTGCTGCACAGCAGAAACGAATACAACATTGTAAAGCAATTATACTCCAATAAAGATATATATTAAAAAAAATGGGTATATGGTTTCAACTTGGGAAGATAAAAAGCTTTAGAGATGGTTGTTAGTAGATTGTGCAACAAAGAGAATGTGTTTGCTATCACGAACTGTACACCTAAAAATGGTTAAACCTGTAAATTTTATGTCACACAAACACAAAATTATGATCAGAATACAGTGGGATTATATATTTATATTCACAAAAGATAATATTATCAACCAAGTGTTCTAAATCCAGTAATACTCAGTCAAACTAAAGGAGAAATACAAATATTTTAATGAAAAAAAAGTAAGAAAATCACCTCTGCATTATGTCACTAAGCCATCAAGGATGGCTGAGAGGAGTTAGAATAAGCTAAAAGTAAAACTTTATTTTCTGCTACTGCTGAAACAAATATATGTAGGTGGGTCACACTTTCTCAAGGCTTAAGTTATTGATAAATCCATTGAGCATTCTCCAATTGGCACATGAAATGTTTAAACGACAATTATTTATAGAATTTTTTTTCTGTTTAGTCAGCCCTACTTAGCACAACTTTCAATCTACTCCTAGGATTTGTGTGGATAGTGACACAGCTTCACAATACCAAATGACACTTCTAATGGAAAGCAATTTTAAGTTATTGCCTGGTTTGTATACCAAATACCATTATTAATCCTTTATTGAATTTGTGTATAGCTAGTCATTTTCTTTATAATATATTGGCAGAAAATTTCATTTTTTCTAGCACATATGATTTTTGCTTTGAGAAAGAAACAGGATTTTGCTTTACATGCAATTATTCACTATCACCATACTCAGTTATTCTTTGCAAAAAACCCAGAAGCTTTAATTCTAGAGTCTCATTCTGTGTTTTCAGATTTCATTTATGGTACATTGACTGTGAACAAAGTTTCATGTTATAATTTGTGATTCTTTTAACAGGACTTTTTTTGCAACTTTTCAAAACAAATCCTGTTTGGAAATTATAAATTTTCTTTATTGATTTTCTCTAACAATATGGGTATGTTCCATAAACAATTTTTCATCCTTAATTCATCTGTTAACATGAAAATTTGGTAGTCATTTAGATATTTTATATTTATTTTAGTTTTCTATAAAATGTCCATTTAAAAACTTTATATTTTAGACTTATTACATGATGTACTTATTTGCTGTGCATAATTTCTAAAATTGTGTGATTATCTAATCTCTGCTTGAGTGGAAGATTGACTTTTCATTGAAACAAGTTAAAAGTTATGTCACTTTTACCCTCAAAGGAACCACATATTGGAGAATCTATTTTTTAATGAAATCAAGTTTCAAGGTGTCTCATGTTATATAGATAGAAAGAAAAGAGGCTAGGAATCTAACCCAGGCCCAGGCAAAAACGTTTAGTAATTTAAAAAAACATTTTTGGGGCTTCCTTGGTGGTGTAGTTGTTGACAGTCCACCTGCCGATGCAGGGGACACGGGTTCGTACCCTGGTCCGGGAAGATCCCACATGCCGTGGAGTGGCTGGGCCCGTGAGCCATGGTCGCTGAGCCTGTGCGTCTGGAGCCTGTGCTCCGCAACGGGAGAGACCACAACAGTGAGAGTCCGTGTACCACAAAAAAAAAAAAAAAAAAAAAAAAATCATTTTTGTAGGCTTTTTTATTAGTCTTATGTGATACATATCAGAATAAGAATGAAACATTTAGAATTAAGGAAAGATTGCTACTCACTGATGTGACATTTTCAATGCATACTTATAACCATCTTCATACAAAAACAACAAACAAAAACGATCCCTCATGTTGCTATGTGGGGTGGAGGTTGGGATGCCACATGATGATAGGAGTGGACGTGATGAGAAGTGGCCTGGTCTGAGATATATTTTAGAGGTAGAACTAACAGGACTCGCTAATAGTCTGCAGGCATGTAAAAATATCTATTCAAGTTCCTGCTTTCAATTATTTTGGCTATATAACCAGAAGTGACATTGCTGGATCATATGGAAATTCTATTTTTAATTTTTTGAAGACATTTCACACTGTCTTCCATAACAGCTGCACCATTTTACATTCCCATCAATAGTGCACAGGGTTTCAATTTCCCCACATCCTTGCCAACACTTGTTATTTTCTGTTTTTTTTTTAAATTAAATAATAGCCATCCTGATGAATATGAAATGATACTTTATTGTGGCTTTGAATGCATTTCTGAAATGATCAGTGGTGTTGAGCATGTATTCACATGCTTATTAGCCATGTGTATATCTTCACTGAAGAAATGTCTGTTCAAATCCTTTGCCCTTTTTAAAATGGGCGGTTAGTTTTTTTCATTGTTGAGTTGTAGGAGTTATTTATGTATTCTGGATATTAGTCCCCTATTAGAAATTTGAGTTGCAAATATTTTCTCCCATTCAGTAGGCTGCCTTTTCACTCTGTTGAATGTTTCCTTTGATACACAGAATTTCAAAAATTTGATGCACTCCCATTTGTCCAGTTTTGCTTTTATTGCCTGTGCTTTTGATGTCATACCCAAGAAATCAAAGCCAAATCCAATGTAATGAAGCTTTTCCCCTATATTGTCTTCTAAAAATTTTATAGTTTTAAGTATTTCATTTTGAGTTAATTTTTATATATGGTGTAAGGTAATGGTCCAACCTCATTCTTTTGCATGTGTCTATACAGTCTTCCCAATACCAGTTGCGGAGGACGAAAATGCTGAAGGTCAGCCTCTCCCTGAGAAATTCTGTAACTGTTGACTGAAGCTGAGGGGAGAGGAAGACACATCTTCCTGGCCATACCTACCAGAATGAGTAAGAGTTAGTGTATCCAGAACCATCCTTATTTGTTCATATAAGAGATACTCATTAAAACCTTCATTGTTCACTTTACTTCTGGTAGCATTATTTTTACAATATTAACTGGAGAAATAGGTAAAAATTTTAGCGTACACTACATTATCACATTAATAATAACAATAATTTAAAATAACAGTAGAAAATGCTTATATAGTGCTTACAACATGGAAGATATATCTCTATAACTCCCAATTTATTAACACATTGTATCCTTATAACACTTGTATGATATAGGAATGGTTACTATCCTTAAATTATATTAAAAAGTAATGAGGTAGGAGAAATTTAAGTAATTTACTCACAGCCATGCAAATCCTAGGTCAGACAGGAATTTTGTACATGCAATCTGTCTCCAGAGCCGGTGATGTTAACCACCACAAAGTTACTTCCATAATAATGAACACTTAATGAGCACTTACTCTATCCTCAGTACTGTTCTAGGCACTTTACTTTGTATTATCTTACTGAACTTTCACAAATTTTTAAAAGCTATGTAATATTATTATCTTCAAATATAGAGGAGAAAACTCTTCTGGAAGCTTGAAATATGATTAGTACACAGTATACAATTTTATTCACCAAGCTGATGAACATTAACTATAATTTTGTGTCACTGTTACTGTACTAGGTGAAACCACCATGCTCTGGGATGAATTTTCATATCTTAAAGGCTTGAGAGAAGACTGAAGTAAACAAAGAAGGGATTTGTCCCAGATAAGCCTAGACAAGTAATTGGGATCTACAAGATATAGGGCTTTATAACACAAGCCTTTATTTTGGAGCAAATAAGATGGTAAGCAGCAGGTATTGGTGACACAGTCTGATTTCTCTCCCCACCTCCCAACAAATAAATAATAAAAGCAAAAAATAAAAAAGCACCATGACTGTATCATGAAGAACAATTGTGGCACCCACTATACATGTATGCAGATCAATTAGATCATTATTACAATACCCAAGGCAGGGTATGATAGAAATGTAAACCAATATTTTTTTCAAAGGGACACAGAGGAGTGATTGATTCAAGAAAAAAGTCAAGTTAGTATGTTTTAGTGAAGAATTGGATTTGGAGGTATGTAGGATGAGGGAGAACGAAGTGTGAAGGACTGTGACTTCTAAAAAACACGTTAAGTGATTTTTCCATTCCTGAGAGAGAAAACAGTAGAAGGGGTGCTTTTTGAAGAGAAAATCAGAAAATCATTCAAAGTACTTGGTACACACTAGACATTGAGAGAAATTAATTCTTTTTCATAATTTCATGTAAGTTTTTCCTATGATTGAAAGAAGAGAAAATGGTACTTCTTAAAGTCTTAAAAGAAATTCTAACTTATATAATAGGGAAAACCAATTTCATAGGTTGCTTCACAAAATGTATTGTAAAGAAGATTTATACTGCCTAAATATTTTATATTATTCTTTGGAACTCTTTGTTTCATAAACAAAATGTCTTATGACAACAAAAACATTTCTTGCTTATCAGAGTTCCATTTCATGCTTTCTGTTGTATTATGGCTTACATATGAGGTATGACATATTTTATTCAGAGTCATTCTTCACATTTCCAAAATTTATCCCTTGCAAAGCATTTCATCAAAATATATCTATTTTCATTTACAATTCTTTTTCAACCTTGAAATATATGTTTTACTTTAGAGTTTAGGGAATCTCCATTCTAGACATATTTGATATTGTGTTTTGTTACTATCATATGTAAACTCAGACATCTATTTGATTTGTCAGATACTGTTTCATAAATTAGTACCTATTTGACTGGTACATTATGTCCTCAATGCTCACTTATTATTATTTTTTTTATTATTCCCTAAAGTATTTTGTTAAATGTCAATGTTTTATAATTAAGTTTCTGGTTATTTTTAAAACAGAGACAGAGAAATGAATGAGACTGAGAACAATAGTGAGAGAGAAAGAGATAATTTATTGCATCAGTAAGCAAATAATCTTGAATATATTTCAAAGCAAAGTATATATGTGTGTGTGTGTGTATATATATATATATATATATATGTAAAACTTACAAGAACTTTTCATTAGGGGTATTCCTATTGCATTAGCAAAACCATTTCAGCCACTCCATGGTGATATCACTACAAGGCTTGCAGTATTATCTTTAAATATATTCATCCACTTTGACAGATCATTTTTATTACTTACTATGTATAACTAAAATGTGTTAATACTACTGCTAATCATCAATCAATGGGAAAAAAAGCCAGTGGAAAAATATATCTTCCTGTCAGGTACTCAAGTGTTCACTTCTGAGAAGAAGTTTCCATCTACCTTGAATGGTCACAGGTAGGAACTGGTCTCACTTGATTGATCCCCAGTTTTCCAGTGACCCTGACAACATGCTCAATAACACAACTAATATTAACTTTTTCTCATTCCCTCATTCTCACAAGTCCCTCATTCCTCTTCTCTGAAGTGTATACAAGCCCTTATCTCAGGCTCTAGTTTTGGGGGAATCCCAGGCTAAAACTATAACCTTGGGTGAGTATTTGCTGCATTGAAACTAAGCTAATCAGGAATCAGTTGTGATAAGAAGGTGTGAAGTTTCAGTAGAAAATGCTATATGATGCCAAGGTCCAGGCTTCACCCTTGGAGAGATACACTAGTGTGGATACAGGTAAGCCAAGGTTGCTGTGGCCCATAAGTACATGCAACACTAGGACATTGGCAAAAGTGACCAATCTTCTATGGAGTCATCTTTTAATATCTACACCAAAGCAAACAGACAGCAAAACCCTTCAAAAATGGCCTCCCTCTTAGTTTTCTTTAGTACAAATGGGAATATTTTACAAATTTCTCTGGAATTCTATGTGGTATAGGGTTCCTCTAATGTCTCACTTTAAGAATTAACCTTTCTGTTTCCTGGATATGTATGTTAGGCTAAACAAGGCCCAAGAGCCATAGTATTAATAAAAACAAACAAGACAACCAACAAGAATAATAATATTTCCCCAGTTAGTTTCATTTCAGATGACCACCTAATCTAGTAGTTGTAAAGGAAAACAGTTCCAGAAAGCTCCAAAAAGCAAAACTTGAATTTTCTGCACGCCAACAACTATTTTTTAAAAAATAAATTAATCTGTTTTTGGCTGCGTTGGGTCTTCGTTGCTGTGTGTGGGCTTTTTCTTGTTGCGTCGAGTGGGGGCTACTCTTTGTTGAGGTGCGCGTGCTTCTCATTGTGGTGGCTTCTCTTGTTGCACAGCACATGCTCTAGGTGCAGGGGCTTCAGTAGTTGTGGCACGTGGGATCAGTAGTTGTGGCTCACGGGTTCTAGAGTGCAGGCTCAGTAGTTGTGGCGCACGGGCTTAGTTGCTCCGCGGCATGTAGGATCTTCCTGGACCAGGGCTTGAACCTGTGTCCCCTGCATTGGCAGGAGGATTCTTAACCACTGCGCCACCAGGAAAGTCCTGGCCAACAACTATTTACATAGCATTTACATTGTATTAGGTGTCATAAGTAATCTAGAGATCATTTCAAGTATATAGGAGAATGTATGTAGGTTTTATGTAAATACCACACCATATTATATAAGGGACTTGAGCATCCACAAATTTTGGTATCTTTGGGGAGTTCCTGGAATCAATCCCCTATGGATATCAAGGGATGACTGCAACATATTTTTATAGATTTTAAAGTAAAAATATTTATATCACTATTTTTAATATTATGGATTAATCTAGAGATTTAATAGATCTTAAACTATTGATAAACAACTAATAAAAATTTCAAAGAACTTTTCAGAGAAATTTTAATAAATTTTTATTCCTTTGTATAGCTCTAAGTGGTGCAAATTTAGAATTCTTTAGTGAGGTTTTTATATCTTAGTATTTTAAATCAAATGCTAAAGTTTATTTTCATTAACTAATTAAACTACATTTATTAATCATCTTAAAAATTATGGTGGTAAGGAATTGGAGTCAGTTCATTTATTTTGTATATACTAAATCATCACATGCCCTGCAAATTCTTTTTGGTTTTCTTCTGAACATTCAATCTAATTCTGAAGTCATTATAACACAAGCTGACTTAATATCAAAATTAAAATATATATGTGAATATATATGTATCTGAGAAGTACTCTCTGCCTGTGTTAAATGGTACATAAAATCCCTTTATTTAATTATTTCTTTTATTTTTTGTTTCAGAGATTTCATTGGAAATGTATATGCATTATACCCATACACTGTAAAAAAAATCATTCTTTATTATGAACTAAGACAAAAATTTACTAGAATTTTACATCTTAAGCAAGGATATTATGTAATAATAGAAGTTCTTTACTATTTGAATTACTTTATGTTCAATTTAAGAAAATAAAAATATTAATACAGATTATATAATTGAGATTTACTCATAATTTGAGTTAATAGAATGTATATATATATATGTGTATATATATATATATACACATATATATATATATATATATACTTCATTTTATTTATTCTCTAAGCATTCTTGCTTTTCAAGTCTATTTTATGAAGACTTTTTAATGGAGATCAATTAAAAATCTGAACACGTGCCATGACAGTTCATGCTGTAAGACTGTGCTTTCTTAAGCACAGCAATATTTAAAGCAATATGTTTACTGAGATTTAGGCTTGGCTTTTCTTAAGGAGAAAAATTAATTCGTGTATTACTAACTATATTCTTGTCAGTAGAAAGCGATTGTTATTTTATTCAGTTTCCTAAGAACATGTGATACATAAAGATACATTTTATTTTATTTTAGAACAGATATCGCACCTAGGGCATAGTGATGGTAGCCATACCAACAACAACAATTCTCAGCCCTAGTCAAATTTCTACCTAGATTATCTCAAAAGCCCACAATAAAGTCCTATCAGAAGGAAAGCCATGCCCACTGTGGGGCCTAATAGCTTTTGATGTCATCATTACTATCCTGAAGAGGATATCTGGATTCAAGAAAATTGCAAGGCATATGAAAAGGCAAGGAAAGACCCACTCTGAAAAGACAAGGGAATCATTAGAACCATACTTAATTATGACAAAGATAAAGGAACTGTCCAAGAAAAAATATAAAACAACTATTATTAGTAATGTGTTAGTAGGTCTGTGTCTTTATTCCTGTCTTGCCCCTAGGATCTTCATGATCATTTTTTTTTTTTTTTAGATTCCATATATATGTGTTAGCACATGGTATATGTTTTTTCTCTTTCTGACTTACTTCACTCTGTATGACAGACTCTAGGTCCATCCACCTCACTACAAATAACTCAATTTTGTTTCTTTTTATGGCTGAGTAATATTCCATAGTATATATGTGCCACATCTTCTTTATCCATTCATCTGTCGATGGACACTTAGGTTGCTTCCATGTCCTGGCTATTGTAAACAGAGCTGCAATGAACATTGTGGTACACAACTCTTTTTGAATTATGATTTTCTCAGGGTATATGCCCAGTAGTGGGATTGCTGGATCGTATGGTAGTCCTATTTTTAGTTTTTTAAGAAACCTCCATACTGGCCATATCAATTTACATTCCCACCAACAGTGCAAGAGGGTTCCCTTTTCTCCACACCCTGTCCAGCATTTATTGTTTGTAGATTTTTTGATGATGGCCATTCTGACTGGTGTGAGGTGATATCTCATTGTAGTTTTGATTTTCATTTCTCTAATGATTAACGATGTTGAGCATTCTTTCATGTGTTTGCTGGCAATCTGTATATCTTCTTTGGAGAAATGTCTATTTAGGTCTTCTGCCCATTTTTGTATTGGGTTGTTTGCTTTTTTTGATATTGAGCTACTAGAAAATGGACTTGAGGACACAGGGAGGGGGAAGGGTAAGCTGGGGCAAAGTAAGAGAGTGGCATGGACTTATATATACTACCAAATGTAAAATAGATAGCTAGTGCGAAGCAGCTGCATAGCACAGGGAGATCAGCTCGGTGCTTTGTGACCACCTAGAGGGGTGGGATAGAGAGGGTGGGAGGGAGGGAGACATAAGAGGGAAGAGATATGGGGATATATGTATATGTATAGCTGATTCACTTTGTTATAAAGCAGAAACTAACACGCCATTGTAAAGCAATTATACTCCAATAAAGATGTTAAAAAAAATGTTAATGCTCTATTGTAAAAGGTGATCAATATGCAAATTCAAATGGGCAATTTAACCAGAGAAATAAAAATTACAGCAAAGACTAAAATGGAAATGCTAGAAATAATAACCAGAGTAAGAGACATGAGAGGTGCTTTGGATGTGCTAATCTATACTCTAAACACTGTTGACAAAAGATTCAGTGAACTTGAAGATCAGTCAATAGAAATTGTGCAAACAGAAACACAAAGAGAAAAGTGAGTGAAAAAGTACCAGAAGACACTATCCAAAAGTCATGGGACATTGTCAACCCATCTAATATATGTGTAATTTGAATCTCAGAAGTGTGGGGGAGAGAAAGAGAGAGACAGAGAGAGAGAGAGAGAAGGGAACAGAAGAGATATATGAAGAAACAACAGCTACAAACTTCTTAAAATTAATGACACACATCAAATCACAAATCCAAGATCATAGAAAACTAATAAAATGAATATACAAACTAGCACATCCATGCAATTGAATGAATGAATGAATGAATAAATAAAACATCATAATAGCCAAACTGAATGAGCCCAAAATATGAATCCATACTTGCACAACTAAAAACTGGATAGATAAATACATGGAGAAGTGGCAACTCTTTCTTACAGAAGAATTTTGCCTCTTAGATATAGATGAAAACAGAAAACCCCCTTTAGAATAACTGAAGAAAAACTGTTGCAGGCAAGATCCACCGGTGGATGATAAATTTAGGGGATGAACGTGTAAGCAGAAATAGAGTATTTGCATAATCTCAAAATCTCTCTCCAGGGCTTCCCTGGTGGCGCAGTGGTTGAGAATCCACCTGCTGATGCAGGGGACACGGGTTTGTGTCCTGGTCCGGGAGGATCCCGCATGCCACAGAGCGGCTAGGCCCGTGACCCATGGCCGCTGAGCCTGTGCGTCCGGAGCCTGTGCTCCACAACAGGAGAGGCCACAGCAGTGAGAGGCCCGCATACCACCAAAAAAAAAAAAAAAAAAAAATCTCTCTCCAAAACACTTAACAAGTTCCAAGGAAAACAGTAAGTTTATATCATGGCAGATACCACCTTAAACAAATTATTGAGATTAGTATCACCAGTAACATATATAGACATAATGTAGCCCCTGATAGGACACAACAATGAAACACAACCTCCCTGCTATCTTTCTTAAATTATACATAGCCTCAATTTAATAATAAGAAAGTAATGAGACAAATTCAAATTGAGGGACATTCTATATAATAACTGGCCCATATATTTCAAAAGTTTCAAGGTTCAAGAGAAGACTGAAAGCTGTCAAGACTGGAGGAGGTTAAGGAAGTGTGACACTAAATGCAATGTGGGATTCTGGGTTGGATCTTGGCCAGAAAAGATTATTAATGGAAAAAAACAGCAAAATATGAATAAATTCTCTAGTTTAGTTTATGGCATTATACCAAAGGTAATATCTTAATTTTGATAATTGATCTACAGATATGCAAGATACTAACATAAAGGGAGTTGGGTTAAAGGTTTGTGAAAACTCCTTGTATATTTTTACAACTCTCTGTAAGTCTAAAATTATCTCAATATAAAAAGTTTAATGTATATTTTTATATTAGTCAAAAATATATACATTTCACTATGTAAATAGAACACTATATGAACAATGAGTCAAACAAATAATGACAACATCAACAATAATGAAGTTTAACACTGAAACTTAAATAGCAGATTTTGGTAAATAATTGGTGTTCAAGAAATTGAAAAAAAAAAGAAAAACACTTATAATCATGATTAAATATACTAAGCTTTGACTCGGCCAGACATGAAACTATCTCCTTAAAATAAGTTTTTCTCCCTTAAAAGGAAAAAGCTTAATTTGGATAAGGAGATGACATTTATTTGAGGATGATGCTATTTGGTGATAACTCCATATGAGACACAATTTCAAGTATTAAAAAAGATAGTAAAAGGTATTCAGAGGAACAAAAAAATCTTAATGCTGATCCACAGGTAGTGATATATCACTTATAAGAATCAAAAGTTAAGGGAGCCAGAACAAAAAATATATAAAACTATAACTGCAGAGATGAAAATCTATGTACCTAGCTAAAGAAAAGGTGGGAAAATACTTTTATATAGGAAAACAGATATATTTACTTTTATAATTCAAGAATTAGAAAAGTGAATGTGTGGGTAACCATCAAGATAAACTAGGATGCTAAATCAACATTTCAAATTCATTGTAATGTGAATTCTAAGTATCAACTTGTTTCACCGTTCCCAGAAAATAGATTATTGCCACTTGCTTACAAACACTGATGGATCTATTTCAGTGTTCCACAAACACTTGGAGTACAGTTCAGTGCACTGTGTAATGTGAAAAGTTAGAAAGCATGACTTGTCATAATGTAACAGAGATTTACAAGAAAAAATGTTTAGTGTATTTAGAGATATTTTATCAGAATTGATTTTTAAAAATGGACCTGCTCAGAAATGGACAATGTCTCTCATACTGAGCTAACAGGTGAACTGTGCTTATTTATACTACAGCTGTTTGTTACTACCTGGAAATAAAATACTAGGTATGCAAACTGCCTAGAAATAAAGTGAATCTACATGAAACTTAAACTGGAAATAATGTGGCGCAATTTCAGATTTTTATTTTCTTTTGTGGAAAAACTACAAGCAGAAAATAAATCTAATTAAAATGAGGGAAAATGTATAGCTGCCTCAGTAAATATTTCTACACATTTTGGAATAACAAAAAAATGATACTGGATTTATCTCATGACAGTATCAAAAGCCAATCTGGAAATATGTCCTCAAAATGAAACAAGGGCACCTGAATGAGGGGAAAAATTAAGAGTATGATGTTTCTGTGTCAAGTATTGCCTGGCTTTTCTTCTATTGCTTTTGTATGTCAGCGCGTTTTTAAAAAAATGGGGAAAAGAGATCAACTGGAATGAGTCATTAGTTCTTTAAATGAATCATCGCAAATTTCATTCATTAAAATATTCCCAACATTTCAAACACCAGACATTTTGAAGACAGTCAGTAACTATGAATCGAATCGTCAGTCTCCCTTTTTGACTAGATTTATTTTATATTAACTATTCTTGCATATTAAAATATTGTTTCTAAATTATCTACCCCAAACTTCAGGGTTAATGGTACTCAAGGCTTCCTATTCCTGATACTAGTTTATCTTTGCTTTCCTTAACTCCCTCTGTTAGAGTTCTAATTGGGGGAAACATGCTTTAAGAGGCTAATGCAAAGAAGAAATATATAAAAAAATATAGGAGCAAGAGGGAGGAGATATGCGGATATATGTATACATATAGCTGATTCACTTTGTTACAAAGCAGAAACTAACACACCATTGTAAAGCAATTATACTCCAATAAAGATATTAAAAAATATATAGGAAATATAGAGAACTGATGGTGTTTGGTAAAGATTTTAAAAATCACTGATTTTTAAGATGTAATACTAATAGCCGTGCAGTCATAATTAAACAGAAGTAGGATATTATCTACTATTTATGCAAATATTCTATAAGCAGCACTAACAAGAATTTCACTATTTTCTAATATTTGCATTCTAAATTTGAAAACTGTTCATGGTTTATGATTTGGTGACACCAGTATATTCAATATTAGTCACATAAAGAAGAGAGGCTGTCTTTGAGGGGGTGGAGTAGAAGGAGGGTGGAATGCATCCACCATGTTGAAATTAACAATCAATGATTCATGCCTTAAGCCCCAGAGAATGGTGTTAGCTCAGACTTTG
>NW_006792822.1:1635037-1699925 GCF_000442215.2 Lipotes vexillifer | reverse complement strand
TAGGGAAAGCAAACCTGTTCCCAGAATAGGTATCCATCCTCTTCAAAGATGAGAGAGGCTCACTATGGTCAATTTTTCAAGTGGCCTTTTGGTCTCTTTTTAGGGATAGTGCCATATTAGGGTCTGACCAGTTAATCATTCTGAGGCAGCAGCAGCTAGGTCAGATATTCTAAGTGGGAGTCCAATCCTTTGGGTCCAAATGTAGGCTCCAAACTTGCCATTCTGTTTATGTGAGAAATGAGTCAGTTTTGGCTTAACTGATATCAAAGCCTGGTTAAAATCTACTGGCAGAGCAATTGAGCTGCAACCTTGTGCCAAGAACAATCTGGGCTTCACCTATGAACAGGGATGGCATCCTTTTCACTCACCAGGAAGGGAGTAGACAAGTCCCAAGTCCCCACTTTACCACTGATTTTCTTAGAACATCCTTTTAGTGATGTTCAAAATCACTTGTTTTAGTTGGGTAATACGAGAAACAGGTATCAAGATGGCATTAGACACTCAAGAGGTACAAGAGATTTACTGGGGTAAATGCCTCTGAAGGAAAAGAAGAGGGGGCTTAAGGAGGTTGGGAGAGCCATGAGACTACAATGAAGATCTGATCTTTGTGAAGGAGATGGAAGAAGGAAAGGAAGCTTTTAGACTACAAAATTGATAAATCTTGGGGCAGGCCACCCCAAAATATGACAAGGTGGCATACTGATTATTTTTTTAACATCTTTATTAGAGTAAAATTGCTTTACACTTATTTGTTAGTTTCTGCTATATAACAAAGTGAATCAGCTATACATATACATACATCCCCATACCTCCTCCCTCTTGCGTCTCCTTCCCACCCTCCCTATCCCACCCCTCTAGGTAGACACAAAGCACCGAGCTGATCTCCTTGTGCTATGCGGCTGCTTTCCACTAGCTATCTATTTTACATTTGGTAGTGTGTATATGTCCATGCCACTCTCTCACTTCGTCCCAGTTTACCCTTCCTCCTCCCTGTGTCCTCAAGTCCATTCCCTATGTCTGCGTCTTTATTCCTTTTTTTTTTTTTTTTTAGATTCCATATATATGTGTTAGCATATGGTATTTATTTTTCTCTTTCTGACTTACTTCACTCTGTATGACAGTCTCTAGGTCCATCCACCTCGCTACAAATAACTCAATTTCATTTCTTTTTACGTCTGAGTAATAGCCAGGACATGGAAGCAACCTAAGTGTCCATCGACAGATGAATGGATAAAGAAGATGTGGCACATATATACAATGGAATATTACTCAGCCATATTGATTACTGTGAATTAAAGTTAATTGAGAAAAAACTGGTACAAAAAGAAAACTCTGACCCCCCTCTGTTCTCTTTGAAAGCAGGAAACAAAGCTCCAATGGGAAAGTGTCCTCCCTATGCTGGGAAGATGGATGGCATCCTTATCATCAGCGAGAGGGAATTCAAGGCCAAGAAAGCTGTATAAACAAATTTTGTTACTTCTTCATTAATTTGCTACCCCAAGAAAAACCCCTTTGTTTTGTCAAATCTTCACAAACAATTGATTCTTTGTCTAAAAAGACATATAAACAGCCTGCTTTAGTCACTTCTTAGGTTCTATACCTATGGGGTCTCTGAATATATGAAGTTAAATTTATTTATTTTTCTCCTGTTAATCTGTCAATTTGATTATGAGATCAACCAAAAGAACCTAAAAGCATAGAGGAAAAATTTTCCTCCCCTACACAATGCAATATGAAGAAAATTTTACAAGGCTTATATAGGGAGTCCTTGAGCAAAAATCACCTCTCAGAGGAAGCCCGCAGCTCACAGGAATAGACATACGATACCATCCCGCTGTGCTTGGTCACTGGTTGGAACAACCATGGGAAGCAGGTTCTAAGCACCACCACAGTGAAGAATTCACATTATGGCAGCAGGGCCCATTGATCCATATTTCTCCTCACAGTAGGACACAAAAGACTAATGTGGACTAGCTCATTTGAAGCCACCAGAACTGATGATGGCAAACAGAAGCAACAAAAAACAGAAAAAAAAAAAATGTTAGGAAGTATAAGAATCTTCAAAGGAAAAAGGACTTATAAGGTCAAGATCCCAGAGAGAAAGGAAGCAGAGAGGGGAGTACAAACTTTGATTCTGATTCTGTTCTCAGGGTACCTCCTAATATAAAGCAGCTCTTTCATTCTCAGTGCACCTGAGAAAAAGCAGCTGTTACAAGTTTAAGAGGTGGAACAAAAGTGACAAATCTGGTGCGTGGGGGATTTTGAATATCAGTGCCTGCCAAGAGATGTTTGTAAAATAGGAAACCAGTGGTAAAAAAGGGATATTTTGAACAACTGCATGCCAAAAAGTTTGAAAATGTAGATGATATGGACAACCCTTGAAATGACACATGTACTTATCTTTCCAAAACTGACACAAGTAGAAACTGAAAATCTGTATTCTCCTAAATATATATACCATATTTCATCCTTAATTTAAAACTTTCCCACAAATTTCAGGACCAGATGTCTTTCACTGGTGAAAATTTCCCTATGATCTGGTTTATGAGAAAAGACACTTTGAACTTTAAAATCCAGAGACATCTGTGCCTACTCCAAAAGAAACAGCTCTGTTTTTGAACAATATACGCCTGTATGTTTAAGAATTCTGATTACTGATTACAGAGGCTCTGTATCTCAGGAAAAACAATAAACAAATATAACACTTCAAAGGTCCATATACTCCATGCCAGACACTTATGAAATAACAATAAGAGTATTGTAATATGTAAGGAATCTACCTAAATTCAATTAAAAAACAGACATCATGCATATATCTGTATCAATTAAAGAAACTGAACCTATAGTTAAAATCTTTCCTGTAAATAAAACTGCAGACCCAGATGACTTCAACAGTGAATTCTACCATTTAATGAAGAAATAATACCAGTTCTGCAAAAATTCTTCCAGAAAATAGATGGGGTAGAACTATTTCCCAAATATTTTTACAAAAGCAGTAATATTCTGATATTACACCGGTAGAGGAACATATAATGAGCAGAAAGACCTCATCAGGAAAAACAGAGAAACAAAAACGACAGCAAAATATTCCTGGTGGTCATAATATGAATTAAAATATGGTTTTATCCAACAATAATCTAAATCTGTAATGTCCAAAATCTGGAATAAACAAATGTCTAACACAAAAGAATGAACTACTGATACATGCAACAACATGGATGAATCTCAAAAGCATTAAGATATGTGAAATAATTTAGATACAAAAGACTGCAAATGGATTGACTGTATTTTTATGACATTCTAAGAAAGGCAAAGTCTATGAAGTAAGATTAGATGTGAAAGGACAGACCTGGAAGGGGAGACATGACTGCAAAGAAGCAGGAGTGGACATTTTAACTTGATGGAAATGGTCCAATTATAGTGATGTAAAATTATAGTGATGGTTGCATGACTATATATATTTTTCAAAACTTTTTAAATTGTACAAATATAATTGATAAATTTTGCATGTTTTTACATCTAAAATAAATATATTTTTAAAGCATATGCCTCTAAGGGTCTGCTTGAACAAACTTTTAATTTTATACATAATATGACTTGGGAAAACATAAATCTAAGCATTCTAAATTAAAAATAGCATCAAAGATCAGGCTACTTAATACAGCTAGGTTAGCAGTTTCTCCATTTCTCCAGACCCAGTGTATACTAGTCTGACATTCTAAAACCTACTCAAAATAGTTTTTCGGAACATAGTGGAGGGCTTTTTTATTTCATTCGTAGAAGAAATATGGTTCTTAGCTAAAGAAATAATACTGAACATTTAGTCTAAGGAATGAAACAAGGGATTTTCCAGGAGACCATATCAAAGGATAGGAAAAGCTGATACAACTTAAATGGGGAGAACTAAGTGAGTTTGAACATTAAAGCCTCTCTCCCTCTCTCTCTCTCTCTCTCTCTCTCTCTCTCTCTCTCTCTCTCTTCTCTCTCTCTCTCTCTATATATATATATATATATATATATATATATATATATATATATATAGCTTCTATATATGTGTATGTATGTATATATATGTAGCCTCTCTATATATATATATCATGAATGTAATATAATCAAATCTTTTTGTAATTTTCCTGAAAGCAAGTTAGTTAATTTATGCTGACAGAATGTCAAAGCAAAGTCTGTAGTAAACAGACACAATTCTCACTGTGCTTTGGTATTCTTCCATATTTTATCATTTCAAATATGTTTTTTAACATTCTAATTATAAGAAATTTTTTTAAAAACTACTGAAATTAGAATTTCCTATGTGGAAGAACAGTGTGGATTTGACAAGAAGAAAACTATGAACTCTGAGCTGAAGCTCATTATGTATTTGGATTTCTGTTCCCAATGCAAGTGGTAAATTTCTTCTGCCTTTCTCACATAACAATTAGTGTTGTTATTTGCTGCTTTATCATAATGCTATGTACATCAATTATCATCCAAACCATCTAAAACTGCAAAATGAATGACTGTAGTACAGTGTAATTTATTGATTAAAATTTTCATTTTGTGTGTCCTACTGCTGAATATAGGATGAATTCATCCTACTTATGATATTTATCCTACTGGTGAATGCAGTCCTTTGCTCCACTGAGATGTCAAATCCTGCAGGATATCATGTTGAGCTGGAAAAATCTAAGAATAGAGATGATTTGAGTGAATGTAGCATTGTAATTCTTGCACATTCTTCTTTGCTAATACCGTGCATGAGGATTTAGAGTTAATAAAATAAAGAAAAACCATTTGTCAGTTTAAAAAGAATAAGATGGAATGTACTATTAATATCACGCTGACATGATAAAAAGCCCTCAGTCAAAGATCTAAACACTAGGAAACCTAAAAGTCATATATAGTGTTCTTTAAATGTGCATTTAAGGAGATAAATATATTAAAAATATAATCTTCAAAAATCAAACAACCCATATGCTAAGTGAATGAAGAATAATGCTGATAATATACTTGTGCAAAGGATTTAACTGGTTAAAGAGAGCAGACAAAAAGAAATATGAGCATTGTATAGGACTATGTATGAGTTAAGTACAGCAAAAATTTACTAGTGCAAGCAGCATAGAATCCTCTTCTTCTGTTTTGCTCCCATTATAATAATAAGGATACAGCTGGGTTTTAGAATCCAATTTTTTTGCTGATGAATGTAGAAAGGCAGTATCTAAATACTGATGCACAATGAAGTGGACCAGCATTAAGGAGAAGGAGAAGGAGAAAAAGAAGGAAAAATCACCATAGGCGTCCTATGTTAAGATTATTGGGCATTTGCTACAGACCTGTGCAAGAAATGCTGGTAATACACAGGTCTGTTGATCTTACTTATGAATGAGAAAATAAAAGGCTTTTATCTGTCCTATATTTCTCTTCCTCTTTCTCTTTCTATCTCTCTTTCTATATGCTCCCCCTCTTCTTACAAACCCTTATTATCACACGATGGCTGCAAAAATGCCAGGCATCATGCCCTCACAATGTAATGTCTAAATGTTGAAACAGGCATTTTTAAAATTCTCTTTTAAATGTCAAATGTTATTCATAGAGTATGTTGGAAGGTTATTTTATCCTAGATTCTAAAAGCTTTTGAATGTCAAGTGTTTTGCTTTCAGAATATGAGCTAAGTAAGTATTCACACATTTCAAAGAACTGAGATATCCACAAAACTAGAACAACAAAGTAGTAGTCATCATGAAAAATTTGTTTTTAAATCATTGGTAGGGTTTCAGAAAGTGAATCATACAGAAAATATGTTCTATATCATTTTCAGTACAAGAGGAGAAATAATTGTAAACTAGTTTTCTCCAAGTTTAAGCTTTAATAAATATACGACCCATTAAACACGCCTGGAAAAATACTTCATTGCCAGTGAAGCTTGAGAAATATAATTCATATCCACTTAGAATTCCTGGAAGCCGTGCTATAGAAAACATTTTAATGTTTTCAACCCACAGAAATAGTGTATTTGTGTATGTGATAACTGTTAACAAAATATTTCTTCAATTTATGAAATAATAATCTTTAAGAATAAAATTTCTACCAAACTTTGAATTAAATATGAAATTGTCTCATGATGATGATGATTCACTAAATATTGCATGTTTTCCACCCTCATCACATATTTGGTGACAGTCATAACTAGATTGACGATAATATATTAACAAATGGTCTAAACCTAAATGTCCATTGACAGATGATAAAGTACATGTTGTACATATACCCAATGGAATATTTCTCACCATTAAAAAGAATGAAATAATGCCATTTGCAGCAACATGGATGGACCTGGAGATTATCATACTAAGTGAAGTAAGTCACAGAGAAAGACAAATATCATATGAAATCACTTATATGCAGAATCTAAAACAATGATACAAATGAACTTATTTACAAAACAGAAACAGACTTACAGACTTACAGAATGAACTTACGGTTACCAGGGGGGAAAAAAAAGAATAGGTACATGTATATGTATAACTGAATCACTTTGCTGTACACCTGAAACTAACACAACATTGTTAATCAACTATGTTCCAATATAAAGTAAAAAATTAATAAGATTAAAAAATTAATAAGTAACTTGTTAGTGGACTAGACTATGTAGCTAAGAATTTTTCTATTTTGTTAATATTTAAACAAATCAATGTATAAAAGCACCTATTCATGATCTCTTCTGGAGACCATATTTTAATGAGTGCTTTAAGGTCTTTCATTTTTAAAAAAATAGGAAAGTTAAAAATTAGATTTTTTCACTTGTTGAATCAAATTAAGTACTTTATATTTTCTCTAAAATATAAATAAGAAACGGAAACCAAATGGAAACCCTAGAAGTGAGAAACAGAATTTCTGAAAATAAAAATTTATTGGGTAGGCTTAGCCAGAAGGACATGACAGAAGAAAGAATAAATGAACTTGATGATAGAACAATAGAAATTACCCGAGAAATAACAGAAAGAAATAATATTGCAAATAATAATAACTGGAGCCTTAAGGACAAGTTAGATGGCATCATATGGTCAAAAGTGCATGGAACTAACACACCATTGTAAAGCAATTATACTCCAATAAATATGTTAAAAAAAAAAAAAGTGCATGGAATGGGAATGACAGGTGAGTGAATAGGACAGGAAACAAAAAACAAAAACACCTTGAAGATGTCATGGCTGAAAATTTCCCAAATCCTTAGGAGAAAAATTTTTATATAGAAGTTTTAAAAATGCAAATAAAACCGAAGGAGACCACCATAGTCAGGGTGTTTAAAGTCAGAGAGAAAGAACAAATTATGATAGCAGCAAACGACAAATGACATACAGTGAAACAACAGTCCAATTAATGAGTGAATCAAAAATGATGGAGGCTAGAAGGGAGCAGACGTCTTTAAACTGATGAAAGAAAAAAAATAATGTCAACCCCAAATTCTAATTTCAGCGACAATATAATTCATTACTGAGAGTAAAATAAAGACATTTTTTGATAAAAAGAAAACCAAGAGAGTCAGTTACCAGAAGAACTGAATTAAAAGAAAGGTAAAGGAAGTTGTTCAGCTAAAAGGGAAATGGTATCGGATGGTTTAAATCCCCAGGAAAGAACAAGGAGCATAAGAAATGGTAAATACATGGATAAATGCAAAAACCCTTCTTTATTTGGACAATTTCTATTTTTATAACACATATAATTGACAAAAACTAAAATTATAACACTGTCTTGTGAGCTTTATCATGTAAGCTTATGGGTTACACATGATGATGATTATAATGTAAAGACAGGTTGTAGTTTTGCCAATTTTTAAAATAAACTTATGGTTACTGTGGGATAAGGTGGGGAGGGATAAACTGGAAGATTGGGACTGACACATACACACTACTATATGTAGAATAGATAACTAATAATGACCTACTATATAGCACAGGGAGCTCTACTCAATACTCTGTAATGGCCTATATGGGGAAAAAAAGCTAAAATAGAGTGGATATATATATATGTATAATGGATTCACTTCGCTGTATACCTGAAACTAACACAACAGTGTAAATCAATTATAACCCAATAAAACTTTTTAAAAAGATTGTAATCTAAACTAAATCAGAGCATGGAATAAAATAAAAACTCTCCAAATAATTTTATGGAGTTTGCAATAAAAGTACTCAAAAATGAAATTATATTTAAAGGGTGTCTCTTATAGACCATACAAAAGTGGGCTTTGTTTTATTTATCCACTCTGAAAATCTCTGCCTTTGATCAGAACGTGTAGTCCATCATTACATGTATGTAATAACACATACATATATATGTGTAACTATTGATATGGTTGGGCTTGTGCCTACTATTTTAGCTCTGTTTTCAATTTTTCTCCTCTGTTTCTTTCTTTTTTGTTGTTTCTCTGCTGTCCCTTTCCAGTCTGGTTTTGATTATTTGAAAATTTTCTTAAGTAGAACTTTAATTTGCATGCTGTATTTTGGGAGTGGTTACTCCGGGTCTATATATTATATCCCCAGGAGGTCTCAGAACTGAAGATATTCTGTCTACCAAGATATAATAAAATAAACTAAATTTCCTAATTTTGTTTCACATGCACAATCATACACAAAATGTGAGGGAAATGTATATCCCATAATAATATTTATTAAAATTATATTTTCCCATCAACATTCTGTACCCACCATATTTCTCTTACAACTTTCCTTTTACATACCAAAATTTTTTCTCTTCCCTTCCATTTTACCTGTTATCTATCTAGCCCCCCCCCACTTCTTCTGATTCTATCTCATAAAGTCCCCAAACAATTTTGCACTTCAAGGATTCTCCTAGAGTGGATTATAGTGAGGGAATAAAGAATAGAAGGGAGTAGAGCCTGTTCTCCTTAGTGGACAAGTAAAGGAGAAAACAGCTAAAAACAACTCTGCATTCATTACTTTGCATTCATTTCCAATAAACATTTTTAGAAAATAATACAGAATTATTTCATATGTAGGTAGTTTCAGTTCTTACTTAACTTAAATTTTACTTCTATGGATGTAATTTTACCTGCCTGAGTTGTTATTATTGTTATGGATGTAAGTTTATCTGCGTGAGTTGTTGTTATTGTTATGGTTATAATCCAGTCATATTTCTAGGGTATGCCTATTTTTGGCCTTTTAATTATCATAGTTGCTTGGATTGTAGTTGCTTGGATTATAGTGATTTGATACACAGTGATCTGTACACAATTTTTATTTTACATATGAGAACGATTCAAACTAAGTATGTTGTGAATTTTTACTTTGTTTTGAGTTCTCCTATTACAAATTATTCTGTATATTGGCTCTTTTTCCTATTCTTATAAGTCATTTTTTTCTCATATGTTTATCCCTTTGAACTTCTTTTCTATATTCTGGTAATGCTATTCAAGTTTGTCCTACATATTATTGATTTGATTTTTCCACAAAATTACCTCTCTTCTACCCAAAGACTAATTTTCTCAGTTCTAGTTTTTCCATTGACCTCTACTATTGCTCAGTTCACTTGCAAGCCTTCCTCATTACTTCCTCGTCTTGCTTTCTCAGCTTACCGTCTTTTTACAGAGGCAAGCTATTTTATACTGATTTGAGAGTGACAGTCTCCTGAAATGTCTTCCTGCTTCTAAATGATTCTGTTTTAGAAGTATCTGCTTCTTCTGGGTCTCCTAAATTTATTTGGCCTTCCCTTTTATTTATTAAATGTTTCTAATTAGCTTTCTTCTAACCTCATTACAAATTCTGTGAAATGGTGATGTATGTCTAAATAATTAAACCACAGTTCATTCTGAATTATAGAACATGTAACACAGGAAAATGATATAAGGCCATGATTACAAAAATAGACAACTGTATGAAAGATGTGGGAAAGGAAAACTCTACTAAACTTTTTGTATCATAAAATTCATATTGTATGTGACTTGGACATTTAAATCAATGCAGGAGGAGCAGCTCTGCTCAGTGTTATCTGGTATATTCTTTGAAGTGTACTTTCACCTTGACAGTAGATTCGAATATTTCCTAGTCTAATGCCTATTATACAGCAGTTTTCACCCACTCTCTTCCATTTGTGTCTTGTTTTTGTCCCCTCTTCATGAGTCTTTTTTACTCTACATAAGCAAAACATGTAGAAAATATTAATATATAACTTCTGCTGCTTCTTGAATTACTCTTCTTCCTTACATCATAGGTTACCTACAATCCCTTTCCCTAAAAATACCCCTATAATCCACACACATTGCCATTTATTGCTATAAATTCCCATAATGCACAGGGTTTTAATCAGTGTTTCATTAACTGATTAAGTGAAGTTATCTTCTTTTATTTCAATATTTTGATTATCAAATATTATGGTAGAATTTGAGGTGGTGAAGAAAGCAGTTCTTTGCCTCACAGAGTAATGAAGGAGACTAGATTTTCTACACAAAAGTAGACCGGATTTTAAAGTCAGGGACCAGATGGTAGGAGAGACATTAAGTACCTTCTTACCTATTTAATATGGTATCTCTTTCATAGAGTAAAGCCTGCGTATGCCAAAAGCAAATGCCTAGGTTGACTTTACCTCCATCCCATTCCATCTGCTTTTTAATTAGTGTCAATCCCATCTAGATTTTGGTATTAATTGCTTATGAGTATTGGCTTCCAATGCTATTGAGAGTGTTGGCCTTCTGTATTTGCATAGATTTTTTAAATGATAAGTCAGTAGTGGATGAATTAGTTAAGTTCCATTTTAAACCTGAGAAGGATGCCTGTTAGATTTTAAAGGTTGGATAATAAATTATTCAATGAAGTAGTACAAATTATTAATTAAAAACCCATGTGAGATAAAGGTAACTTCGTTTATTCTTCCAACTAACAGTTTAAGTGCCTACCATATGCCGGGCATGTTTTGATTTTTATGGTGGACCAAGAACACATGTTTTTAGCTTCATGACATTTAATATTTATGGGGAAGCAAATAAAATATAATCACACGAAAGGAAAAATTTAACTCTGGTTAGTACAATAAAAAGTGTGGTGTATGGTAGCATATTATGAGTGGATATGGTCTAGTTGGGGATCTCAGAGAGAGTAAATTGACATATAAAGGATGAATTGGGGCAAATTATCACAGAAAAGAGGAAATTGCCACAAGTATGGATGTACAAAGGTCTGGGGTGGAATGGAGCATGGTATACTAAAACTGGTAGAAAGAGAGTGAGGTGGATTACTACTGACAAAGGGGATACCCGCTAAAAATGCTTGGGGAGTCTTATTGGTTATGTTAAATACTTTAGTTATTTTAAGCGAAACTTGATGCCATGACATTAAAAATTTAGTTTTTAATATGACTATATTATCTAGAACTGTGGTTTCCAATATATTAGCTACTGTGCCTGTCAATAAAGTTGCATTAGTTGTTTTCAACTGTTCAATAGCTACATGAGGCTGTTGGCTACCTACTGGATGGCACAAATATAGAATATTTTCACTATGGCGAAGGTTCTACTGGACCGTGCTAGTCTAGAGAATACAGTGTGAAGTACATAGGAACCCAGATGGGTAGAATGAACCCAGCAGCAAGGTGTGTGGTTCCCCAGGTAAGAGACAGTAGGAGTTTAGTGTGCGTATTAGTTTACTAGGGCTGCTGTAACAAAGTAGCATAAACTGGGTGGCTTAAAACATCAAAAATTTAGTGTCTCAAAGTTCTGGAGGCTATAAGTCTTAAATCAAGGTATTGGCAGGATCATGCTCTCTCTGAAGGCTCTAGCAGAGAATCTGTTCCATGCCTTTCACTTAGCTTCCAGGGTTGCCAGCAAGCTTTGGCATTCCTTGACTTACAGACATATCACTTCAATCTCTGCCTCTGTGATTGAATGACCTCTTATCTGGGAGTCTATGTGTTTTTGCCTCTTCTCTTCTTATTAGAACACCAGTAATACTGGATTAGAGCCCACCATAATGACCTCATCTTAATTTACTTACATTTACAAAGACACTGTTCTCAAATAAGATCACATTTACAGGTACACAACATTAGGACTTAAGCACCTCTTTTGGTGTGGGCAGAATTCGACCCATAACAGTATGGAGCGAAGAGAAGTCGACAGATGTGAAGAATATTTAAGAAGCAGATTAAATATAGAGAGGAGTCAACTAAAAGTATATTTTAAAGAAAGTTATTAGAAGGACTTATTCATAAGAGTTGCTCAAAGATCATCAGTTCTATCTCTTATACAAATAACAAAATTTAGCCTATATATATAGGTCACTGGTCAGAAAATGATCAGGATACTTTTTAAAGAGCTCCAGACCTTGGAGGCTGGGGGTGGAGGGGTTGTAAAACATTGTGTTCTTTCCTTTCACCTAAATTTCTAACTCTCTGAAGTTGGAGACAGAAAAATCAAAGAATCCTATGCCTGACTCTTTCCTGGGAAATTCTGAAAATCAGAGGCCAGTTTCATCTCCCTGTAACAACAGAGATGGGAGAGTTAATGTGAGATGACCAACATGGGGCAAAGCTATGTGTTTTCTGTGGGCTTACCTAGGTCCTCTGGAAAGAACTCAAGTTAGAAATTTTTTGAAAAACCCTACCCAACAGGACTGGCCTTCGAAAAGAGGCATCAAAAGGAAGGGTTGATCTCAGATCAGGACATGAGGGAGTCATATATGATCTACAGGGGAATTAACAACAAACAGTAAGTTTAGCTCCCAAATAACAACGTTCCAAAGAACCTACAAAAGTAACCCACAAGAGAAAAATGTATTTGAACATTTGCAATTCAGGATGTATGAATGGATACTGATGTGAAATATGCAGGACACTCTCTAATATAAAAATATTAGAAAATATACACTGATAGTGTGTAGGTACTATAGAGATCTTCCATGTTAGACTTGAAGTCTATCTCTCTCTTGCCTTAATAAATATACATCTTCTACCCAGCTGGAAAAAGGAATTCTACTTGCTAGGGTCATTTCAAGTTTTGGAAATAATGAACATTTGTCCATAAAATACGATGAATTTGATAACATCCTTCATCAAGTTCTGAAAATTTAATGTGGAGACCCAATGTGCATTGGGTGTTAAGGACTGGAAAAATCACTCATAACTTGTGAACTTTAATATGTAGTGCATGAAATAGATATGATGCAGGAGATATTTAAGCTACCATAACTTCCATTCAATAATTTGCCCAAGACATGTCTATATATCTGGATAACTCAAAATAAAACAAACATAGCAAAACTAGCAAACATCAGGAATACTTTCAACATCTGCATATCATCTGGAGTGATTTGAAACAGGATAATATTCTATTTCTTATGAAAACTTTTATGGCAGTCAGTTCTACTATTTATTTGTTTAATTATTATCTAACAAATATTAATCAACTATCATGTGTCAAGCACCTGTTTATTCAGTGCATTCTCCATGGGCCTGCTGATTACAGGGACTTTTAAAAAAATTCTCAATGACTTTCATGCAAGAGTCTGGCATCCTGCTGCAATTTGTTTCTTTATTTCTAGCTAACATGTGTTCACTTCCATAATTTTAGTTCCTTGTCCATTACATTCATATCATATTTAATTCTTACATCAAAACCATTTGATAAAAAATATTATAATCTCATTTAGAGATGGGCAAACATATGTTCAGAAAGGCAGGTGACTTTCTAAATGCTGTTAAGTAAAGCAGGGATTAGATACAACACAGATTCATTCCATAGTCTTACTTCTTAATTTCATGTGCAATATCTTGTTTTTGATCTATTCTAATTCTGACTCTATCTTGGATATGTTCCAACTTTTGTGACAATAACTCTCCCATCTAAGCTCATGTCTGATCCCTGTTTTCACATTCAGAACCAATCTGTCTGGGTTTGCTACTTTGTTTTCAGAACTCGGATAGACTGCTCCCTTACTTCTCATGCCTCTTCTTGTCTTTGATGCTCATTTCCATGACTACATTCTGCCATTATCCTATGAAATTCTAATGAAAGCAGTTGAAGGCACGAGGGACAATCAGTTCTTACAGATCATTTTTGACATTTGCTATGATGAAAAAGAAAATGTCCCATCTTAAAGAATACACCATTTATCAAGGAAGATAACTGTTAAATCAAAAATAATATAATGAAGCAAAATATGGTAGGACTAAAAAAGATACATACACATGTTATTGTTTTCTCTGGCTATATGTCCAGGAGTGGGATTGCTGGATTATATGGTAGCTCTATTTTTAGTTTTTTAAGGAACCTCTATACTGTTCTCCATAGTGGCTGTACCAACTTACATTTCCACCAACAGCGTAGGAGGGTTCCCTTTTCTCCACACCCACTCCAGTATTTATTGTTTGTATACTTTTTAATGATGGCCATTCTGATGGGTGTAAGGTGATACCTCATTGTAGTTTTGCACTTCCCTAATAATTAGTGATGTTGAGCATCTTTTCATGTGCCTCTTGTCCATCCATATGTCTTCTCTGGAGAAATGTCTGTTTAGATCTTCCACCCATTTTTTTGATTGGGTTGTCTGTTTTTTTGATATTGAGCTTCAGCAATCCCACTCCTGGGCATATATCCGAAAAAAATGATAATTCAAAAAGATACACGTACCCCAGTGCTCATTGCAGCACATTTACAATAGCCAGGACATAGAAGCAACCTAAATGTCCATCGACGGAGGAATGGATAAAGAAGATGTGGTACATATACACAATGGAATATTACTCAGCTATAAAAAAGATGAAATAATGCCATTTACAGCGACATGGATGGACCCAGAGATTGTCATATTGAGTGAAGTAAGTCAGACAAAGACACATATCATATTGCTTATATGTGGAATCTGAAAAAATGGTACAAATGAATCTATTTACAAAACAGAAATAGAGTCACAGATGTAGAAAACAAACTTATGGTTACCAAAAGGGAAAGTGGTGGGGGGGAGATAAATTGAGAGCTTGGGATTGACATATACACACTACTATATATAAAATAGATAACTAATGAGAACCTACTGCATAGCACAGGAAACGCTACTTAATACTCTGTAATGAACTATATGGGAACAGAATCTAAAAAAGAGTGGATATATATATATGTATAACTGATTCACTTTGCTGTACAGCAGAAACTAACACAACATTGTAAATCAACTATACTCCAATAAAAATTAATTTAAAAAGACACACATGTGAAAGAAAATTTTAGAAGTTACATCACCATACTTTCTCATTATTACTTTTATTCTTTGTACCATACAATTTAAAACTTAATATATGCTGCTTAGAGTTATTTTCTTTTGTATTATTGTTACTCTTGTCTTCCTAACTAAATTACAAATAAAGTGAGACTTTTAACCTAACTACATACCTAAGATAGTGCTAGATAACTATGAAACATTCACTATACATTTGTTGATTGATCATCACAATTAAGTGTTCATGATATATTCTTTGGAATCAATTTTTCACAACAGAATAATGTAATCTTTAAATATTAAGTAAATATTCTTAAACCAAGTGAGTATTTAAAAATGAATTCCATATCCTCAGATTTGAATTTCACATAGAAATATATTTGGCATATTTTATTAACTTAAAATTATCAAAAGTTATAAAATAAATGATATAAGATCCACATGTTTAGAAAGAAAAATTTTGGAAGTCAACATTGTAGAAATTAAGATGCCTGATTTATAAAAGTATTTAGAACATTAGAAGAATACTTTTAAGTCATGAATAATAATGAATAATGTAAAACTTATTATCTTTCACAAAAGTATAAGCCAAAGAGCAGCTGCTCTAGTCAGAGTCATCAACATGCCATGAAATTTATAAAAGAGGGGACTTGTCAACAGTATGTGTCATGGTCTGTTTGAACACAGCTGCAGTTGGGATTTTCAGGCTGACACCCATCTGGATAGGACTATGATGCCTTCCTGAAAGATTTTCAACAGAGCCCAAATGACCAACAGAGTAGGTCAAAATAGAAGGACAGATGGTAAAATAACTGAACAAGACTTGACAATTTTCAACTGCAAAAAAAAATCTTACTCCAATGATTTCCTAAAATTACCCTAGTATATGAATTTAATGCCCCATAATAAAGAACTTGCTTGAGGTTTTGAGGAAAAGGGAGTTATAGGTGAATAATAGATGGAAGTGTTCTTTTTTTTTTTTTATAATATTTAGAGTCCATAGCACTATTCCTGACTTTAGGATCTGCAGAGTCATTAAGAAGATCCCCTTAGGAGCCAACTGTTTAGTCTCTGCTTTCAGCTAAAATTTATCTTTAATGTGATTGCAGACTAGACACATATTTAACATTTTAAGTGATAGTTTCTAAACAAAATGTGCAAATTTAAATCTCTGACTTTCACATTCTAACACAAAACCAATATTTTGTAAATATTCTAGGTATCAGAATTTGAATTGAAAGCTCATATTATATATTGAATACATACTGCATAATAAAAAAAAACAGTACACATTTTTAAACCACTAAAAACTGCATGTTATAACTATATGTTTTATATATATATATAATGCATGAATTTTCTCTGCTATAAATTATGAGATAAAAAAATGTATACTTCATGGTTTTTGTGTGTGATTATACAGTATAAGCTTATTTTTTTGTTAAGGCAACTAGAATCTACCTAGAAAATTGCTGGAGCATTCATATATTATTAGCATAATTCAAAATATTATAATTTTTCTATTTAAAATACTGCATTTGAATTCCATCTTATATGTACATTATGCTATACAATTTACATATTAAAAATTCCAAAATTACTAAAATAAACAATTTTCCTAAATATAAAAGTTTCTTTCATAATTTTACACATTGTAAACCCATTTATTTACAATATAGTTTCATAGCATTCACTGAATTTACACACTTTAATACTTGTCGGGCATTCTGTCATCTGCACTGAAACAATGTTTGTATTTATGTAAATTTAGAATAAGCTATAACTCTACTGATTACTATTTTTATTATTTTTTGAAACAGCACTAGAATTTATGAAGCTGTGTATCTGTTTCAACAATATTACTATTTCTCAAATTGTGACTGCCTTTAGTGCTTGCACAATATTTTCTGACCTTCCTCAATAGTTGCAAACATTTACCTTTTGAGGGAGCAAAAGGCTTTGGAGAAAAAAAAAAACATCAACCAACTCATCTATACATTAAAATCAACAAGTAAACATGTGGTAAAGCATGGAATTGAGAACTTTTAGCTGTTCCTCTATCAGATTATTTAGGTTATTCACTTGAAGGTCCTGAATTTCTGTTTCATTATTAATGCAGAAGGAACAATTTGTGTTGTTTTAAAAACTCAAAATAATAGATTTATGTAAACTACTACAAAGTACTTTGGAAACTGCTGTTATTTTAGTTTGTATCATGATGTGATTGCAAGTTAACAGGAAATATGTTTTAGATAGTATAAAATAAACTTGGAAGACAAATAATCTGAAGATAACGTGAAAAGGAAAATTCCAAAACGTATTGATCAAAAAAGGATGTGTGACCTAAAGTTCTGTCATAATTATCGAAGGAAATTTAAAGGATTAATATAACAAGGGATTAAATAAATGAAAGAGAGGCAGAAACAGACCATCTAAAGACAGTTGAAGGAATACAAAGTACAGCAATAAGTTCTGTGCTAATTATTAAACCCTGGCATTTTAGCATCTAGTTGTTAATGCAAAATAAAATATATATATTTTACTCTCTCACCCAAGAAAATATATGAATTAATTGCAGTAGCAAACTTAAATAAAAATTTATCATGCATATGTTGTATAGAAAAAATAGCTTAAATATATGTTTATAAAGAGTTATGTAAATAACCATCATTAAAAATCAGTATAAAACAAATCCTACTGACTTATTTTTCTTGGTACTTAATAAAATATATTACTCAAACCCCCCATTATATGTGAAATATTCCTACATAATTTACACTTACACCTTTCTTGTTAGCATTTTCACAGATGGGTAAAGAAAACACACTACCTAAGTATTTTCCACATACTCAGTGCTTTTGCATCATGCTTCAGGGCAATCATTTTCCATTATCTTGGTACAAGGTATATCCAGATCTTAGGCACTGAAAAATGCCTTTAGAGTGCATATTCTGTTCACCACACACAGAATTGCTTAATTCTCCACCAAAAGTTTTTACCGATACCTAAAATCACTTCCATGTACAAAAGCAAACAATTATTTAGCACTTTATCTCACTGCCTGGAATGTTTAAACTCAGATTCTCTGAAGTGTGTAAAACAACTCTTAAGGATCTGGCCCTTTCCTTCCTCTCCAAACTCATCCCATCATTTCTTGCATATTATACTCCAGTACCAGAACTACTTCCAGTTCCCCAAACTACAGTATTTATCTTGCCTCACTGCTTTTGCACATGAGAAAAGGCCATATTTGTCATGTACATTCTTGTTCTCCAGAGTTCGATGTAGAACTTAGCAAAGAGAAAGTACTTTATAAAATTTACTAAAAGAAAAAATGATTTCTGATAAAATATATTAAATGGAGATTTACCCAACATTTAATTTGAAGAAGTATTTTGATTAAATGAAATTAAAAATAAGTGAAATGACAGAAGCGGTCATTTGATAAGCAAACAAATGCATGCTAAATGTTTTTGTTACCACTCTTTATAAATTCCATTCATTTGTTTTTGTTTCTGCATCTGTGTATGTTTGCTTGCTCAGCACTCAGAAATCTATTTGATATATTGTAAAGTGATAATGTTTTTTGAGTAACTATTTCATATTTGTCGTTTCCTGAAAAGGCTCTTTCAGAATGTTATTACAGAGTTGTATTTATATTATGCACATGGCATTATATGTGAAACTCCGCTGATTAATCATTAATAGTGGAAATAAAAGGTAAGGATGAAAAAATAACATAAGGAGGTTATTATCTATTTAAAAAAATGAGCAAGATCACCATTCTATTAAAATATATTCTATCATAAAAATTTAAATAATATTCTACATGAATACCATGGATAGTTCTCTTAACACACGAACTCTCACACAACATAACCCAATATATTTATTGTTTGGTGGTCAGAAATTAATGCCCAGCATCTCCTATCTTATACTTGTCCTACTCAGTGGCCCTCAACCCCCACTCAAAAATAAATTAATCCAGCAAATGATCAGGAGGATAAATGTAATACATGAGAGTGGATGTGCTTCTTCATTTTAATTTTAATTAGTTCTATATTTGAAAATTCCTTATTTTGGTACTCTAAACCTTCAAACATACTTCAATTTTGTTGTGTATGTTTGTGATTTTAATTATCATATGCCTAACTAATGCATTATCATTTATTGTGGGCAACATTATATCCAAATACTATAGGATTTGTCAAAATACAAAACAAGAAAGCACAGTAATAAAGTTTTCTAACAACTGGGTGGATTGCCAATGAGTACTTAACTCTCTAAACTAACATAAGAATACTAATGTACTAAACTAATGTAAGAAAAAGTGAATTACTTAATATATATTAAGATATTCAAGTTCATGTAAGTAGCTTCCAAATTGATCTAGTTTATAGAAGCACGGTCAGAAAATGCATTATTAGAAGTTTAAAACATGCTACATAATCACTTTTGTCATCCTAGTCTATGAAACGTCCCAATATATTGATTATCATAACTGTCATTTTTCATTAATAGAGATATAACCATATTAAATAATTTCCCCAGTTTCAAACAGAGAAGTTTAGCAGAGCAAACACGGGAATACTACTTTTTCTGAGTTTAACTTACTTGTTCTTTTTCTTATATGATGCTGCCTAAACTATGTGTCTTATATAATTTTGGCTTTGGAGCAGTTTGCCGAAGAACTAGAGAAGGTTAAATTTCTGGCAATTATGAGATAAAATATTTTACTGTTTCACTTATTAGTAGAAGTTACTCTAGCCAGAAGTTATGATAAACATTTAAGCTTTTTTCAATGTTGAATACACATGAGTAACTAATTTATTGTGTGATATAAAATATTTTATAAAAAGAATAAGTTTACTGAATACAAATATTATAGAATTAGCACTTGGCAATGGGCAAAAGGAAAAAAATGCTACTTTATCTATAAAATCTTCAAAAGAAAGAAGCTTCAGAAAGGGACTGCATTTTCTTATGAGTTACTGAACTTGGCTTTTAATTTGATGAACCATGGCAGAAAATACTTTGATGTAAAAGTATAATCACTAACCCTTAGGCAACCAGCCCATAGTACTTTCCCTTTCAGAAGTGTTCCAATAAACTAAACATATTTAAGTAATCTCAAGTTTATATAAATTTCACTCCAATGGGAAAAAACATAATGGACTCTTTTTATATTTAGGATGTAGAAAGAACATGGCTATTCTAACTAAACAATCCATTGGTGAAAAACAAATTGAAAAATTATTTACCTTGATTCGAGGTTTTGGTGATAAGTTTCTATATTTTCATCCATTCCATCCATCAACTCCTATTTATTGAAGGTATATTTTTCATCAGGCACTATGCTACCTGTTGGGGATACGAACATGTTTAGGACACAACTTCTTTTCACATAGAAACTGAAAGTAACTGAGCAGAAAGGCAGAGGGATGGTATTTAAAACTGAATAGCCTGCAGATACAAGGATAATATGGCCGAGGAGTGAAATCAAAAATGATATATGCTTATCTTAAAACTTACATTTTAATTTAAACAATCTTCTACAATCCTCACTCAGCCCAGCGACACTGGTCTCCTTGTTATTTCTCAACACCAGGCATTGCGCCTTTCTCTCCATAATTCCAAAATATTTGCAATAATTTTGCTTGAATCACCGTCTCAATGAAATCTACCTTCTCCAGAGTGTTTTAAGTTTTAACCCCAAAGTTATGCTCCTCATCTCATGTCTAATTTCTTGACCCACTCTCTTCATGGCAGTTATTTTAATAACAAAAAATATTTATTTTGTTTACTTCCTCTGAATCACTCAGTAGAATATAAGCTACAGAAATGAAGGGATCCTTGCCTATTATTTTCACTTTTTATAACAAATTGTTAGAACAGTGAGGACCTAATGAATGAAGTCATACAATTATACACTTGTTTGTCAATCTTTGTATGGAAGACAGAGGCCTCTTCCTTAAATATAGCTTCATCTAAAATATAGCTCTTCCTTAAATATAGCCTTAAGTGTAAAAATAAATATTACTAGTATTCTGCATAATCTTTGTTGAATCAAGCTTGTCTATTTTTTCTCATTTAAAATGCTGGGGGACTTCCCTGGTGCCACAGTGGTTGAGATTCCGCCTGACAATGCATGGGACATGGGTTCAAGCCTTGGTCAGGGAGGATCCCACATGATGCAGAGCAACTTGGCCCATGTGCCACAGCTACTGAGCCTGTGCTCTGGCGCCCGTGAGCCACAGCTACTGAAGCCTGTGTGTCTAGAGCCCATGCTCCACAACAAGGAGGGTCCACCACAATGAGAGGCCTGTGCAACGCAACTAGAGAAAAGCCTGTGTGTTGCAATGAAGACCCAACACAGCCAAAAAAATAAATTAAAATAAATAAAATAAAATAAAATGCTGGGGACTTCCCTGGTGGCTCAGGGGTTAAGAATCCTCCTGTCAATGCAGGGAACACGGGTTCGATCCCTAGTCTGGGAAGATCTTACATGCCACAGAGCAACTAAGCCTGTGTGCCACAACTATTGAGCCTGCACTCTAGAGCCCACGAGCAACAACTACTGAACCTGTGCTCGACAACTACTAAAGCCTGCGCACCTAGAGCCTGTGCTAATTCATTGATTAGCTCTGGTAGTTTTCTGGTAGCATCTTTAGGATTCTCTATGTATAGTATGTCCTCTGCAAACAGTGACAGTTTTACTTCTTTTCTGATTTGGATTCCTTTTATTTCTTTTTCTTCTCTCATTGCTGTGGCTAAAACTTCCAAAACTATGTTGAATAATATTGGTGAAGGTGAGCAACCTTGTCTTGTTCCTGATCATAGTGGACATGGTTTCAGGTTTTCACCACTGAGAATGATGCTGGCTGTGGGTTTGTCATATATGGCCTTTATTTTACTGAGGTAAGTTGCCTCTATGCCTACTTTCTGGATGGTTTTTATCATAAATGGGTGTTGAATTTTGCTGAAAGCTTTTTCTGCATCTATTGAAATGATCATATGGTTTTTCTCCTTCAATTTGTTAACATGGTGTATCACATTGAATGATTTGCATATATTGAAAAATCTTTGCATTCCTGGGATAAACCCCACTTGATCATGGTGTATGATCCTTTTAATGTGCTGCTGGATTCTGTTTGCTAGTATTTTGTTGAGGATTTCTCCATGTATATTCATCAGTGATATTGGACTGTAGTTTTCTTTTTTTTGTAACATCTTTGTCTGGTTTTGGTATCAGGATGATGGTGGCCTCGTAGAATGAGTTTGGGAGTGTTCCTCCCTCTGCTATATTTTGGAAGAGTTTGAGAAGGATAGGTGTTAGATCTTCTCTAAATGTTTGATAGAATTTGCCTGTTAATACATCTGGTCCTCAGCTTTTATTTGTTGGAAGATTTTTAATCACAGTTTCAATTTCAGTGCTTGAGGTTGGTCTGTTTATATTTTCTATTTCTTCTTGGTTCAGCCTTGGAAGGTTGTGCTTTTCTAAGAATTTGTCCATTTTTTCCAGGTTGTCCATTTTATTAGCATATTGTTGCTTGTAGTAATCTCTCATGAACCTTTGTATTTCTGCAGGGTCTGTTGTTATTTCTCCTTTTTCATTTCTAATTCTGTTGATTTTGAACCTTCTCCCTTTTTTTCGTGATGAGTGTAGTTAATGGCTTTTCAATTTTGTTTTTCTTCTCAAAGAACCAGCTTTTAGTTTTATTGATCTTTGCTATTGTTTCTTTCATTCCTTTTTCATTTATTTCTGATCTGATCTTTTTGATTTCTTTCCTTCTGTTAACTTTAGGGTTTTTTTGTTCTTTCTCTAATTGCTTTAGGTGTAAGGTTAGGTTTATTTGAGATTTTTTCTTGTTTCTTGAGGTAGAATTTTATTGCTATAAACTTCCTTCTTAGAAATGCTTTTGCTGCATCCCATAGGTTTTGGGCTGTCATGTTTTCATTGTCATTTGTTTCTAGGTATTTTTTGATTTCCTCTTTGATTTCTTCAGTGATCTCTTGGTTATTTAGTAGCATGTTGTTTAGCCTCCATGTGTTTGTATTTTTTACAGTTTGATATCTAGTCTCATAGCATTGTGGTAGGAAAAGATACTTGATACGATTTCAATTTTCTTAAATTTACCACAGCTTGATTTGTGACCCAAGATATGATCTATCCTGGAGAATGCTCCATGAGCACTTCAGAAGAAAGTGTATTCTGTTGTTTTTTGATGGAATGTCCTATAAATATCAATTAAGTCAATCTTGTTTAATGTAACATTTAAAGTTTGTGCTTCCTTATTTATTTTCATTTTGGTTGATCCATCCATTGGTGAAAGTAGGGTGTTAAAGTCCCCTACTATGATTGTGTTACTGTTGATTTCCCCTTTTATGGCTGTTAGCATTTGCCTTATGTATTGAGGTGCTCCTATGTTGGATGCATAAATATTTACAATTGTTGTATCTTCCTCTTGGATTGATCCTTTGATCAGTATGTAGTGTCCTTATTTTTCTCTTGTAATAGTCTTTATTTTAAAGTCTATTTTATCTGATATGCGAATTGCTACTCCAGCTTTCTTTTGATTTCTGTGTGCATGGAACAGCTTTTTCCATTCCCTCACTTTCAGTCTGTATGTGTCCCTAGGTCTGAAGTGGGTCTCTTGTAGACAGCACATATATGGGGCTTCTTTCTGTATCCAATCAGCCTGTCTATGTCTTTTGGTTGGAGCATTTAATCCATTTACATTTAAGGTAATTATTGATATGTATGTTCCTATTACCATTCTCTTAACTGTTTTGGGTTTGTTATTGTAGGGCTTTTCTTTCTCTTGTGTTACTTGCCTCGAGAAGTTGCTTTAGCATTTGTTGTAAAGCTGGTTTAAATTCTCTTAGCTTTTGCTTGTCTGTAAATGTTTTAATTTCTCTGTCGAATCTAAATGAGATCCTTGCTGGGTAGAGTAATACTGGTTGTAGGTTTTTCCCTTTCATCACTTTAAATATGTCCTGCCACTCCCTCCTGGCTTGCAGAGTTTCTGCTGAAAGATCAGCTGTTAACCTCATGGGGATTCCCTTGTTGCTTTTAATATTTTCTCTTTGTTTTTAATTTTTGATAGTTTGAGTAGTATGTGTCTTGGCACATTTCTCCTTGGATTTATCCTGTATGGGACTCTCTGCACTTCCTGGATTTGGGTGGCTATTTCCTTTCCCATATTAGGGAAGTTTTCAACTTCCTATTGAAGTTGAACTTCAACTTCCTATTTCAACTTCCTATTCCTATTGACGTTTTCAATTTCAATAATCTCTTCAAATATTTTCTCAGTCCCTTTCATTTTCTCTTCTTCTTCAGGGACCCCTATAATTCGAATGGTGGTGCATTTAATGTTCTCCCAGAGTTTTCTAAGACTGTCCTCAATTCTTTTCATTCTTTTTTCTTTATTCTGCTCTGTGGTAGTTATTTCCACTATTTTATCTTCCAGGACACTTACCCGTTCTTCTGCCTCAGTTACTCTGCTATTCATTCCTTCTAGAGAATTTTTAACTTCATTTATTGTGTTGTCCATCATCCTCTGCTTGCTGTTTAGTTCTTCTGGGCCTTTGTTATATGTTTCTTTTATTTTCTCCATTCTATCTCCAAGATTTTGGATCATCTTTACTATCATTACTCTGAATTCTTTTTCAGATAAACCACCTATTTCCTCTTCATTTGTTTGGCCTTGTGGGTTTTTACCTTGCTCCTTCATCTGCTGAGTATTTCTCTAACTTCTCATTTTGCTTAACTTACTGTGTTTGGGGTTTCCTTTTTGCAGGCTGCAGATTTGTTGCTCCTGTTGTTTTCTTGTGTCTGCCCCCAGTGGGTAAGGTTGGTTCAGTGGCTTGTGCAGGCTTCCTGGTGGAGGGGACTGGTGCCTTGTGTTCTGGTGGATGAGGCTGGATCTTGTCTTTCTGGTGGGCAGGATGGCGTCCAGTTGTGTGTTTTGGGGTGTCTGTGAACTTAGTATGATTTTAGGCAGCCTCTCTGCTAATAGGTGGTGTTGTGTTCCTGTCTTGTTAGTTGTTTGGCATGGGGTGTCCAGCACTGGAACTTGCTGGTCATTGAGTGGAGCTGGGTCTTAGCATTGAGATGGAGATTCTGGGAGAGCTCTCGCTGACTGATATTACGTGGGTCAGGAGGTCTCTGGTAGTCCAATATCCTGAACTCAGCTCTCCCCGCTCAGAGGCTCAGGCCTGACACCCAGCCGGAGCACCAAGACCTTGTCAGCCACACGGCTCAGAAGAAAAGGGAGAAAAACAAGGAAAGAAAGAAAAAGGAAAAGAATAATAAAATTTTTTTTAATTATTAAAATTAAAAAAATTTTAGAGAAAAAAGAAGATAGTAACCAAACCAATAAATGAATCTTCCAATGATAACAAGAGCTAATAATTAAACTAAGATAACCATATAAATCAGAAACTAGTCAATCGCATACAGCAAACCCCAAGTCTACAGTTGCTCCCAAAGTCCACCACCTGAATTTGGGGATGATTCATTGCCTATTTAGGTGTTCCACAGATGCAGGGTACATCAAGTTGATTTTGGAGATTTAATCCGCTGCTCCTGAGGTTGCATGGAGAAATTTCCCTTTCTCTTCTTTGTTTGCACAGCACCTGGGGTTCAGCTTTGGATTTGGCCCTGCCTCTGCGTGTAGGTTACCCTCTAACATCTCTTCTTCGCCCAGACAGAAGGGGGTTAAAGCAGTGGTTGATTAGGGAGCTCTGGCTCACTCAGGCTGTGGGGAGGGAGGGGTACGGAATGCATGGTGAGCCTACTGCCATAGAGGCAGGAGTGATGTTGCAACAGCCTAAGGCGTGCCTTGTGTTCTCCTGCGGAGGCTGACCCTGGATGATGGGACCCTGGTAGTGGCAGGCTGCACAGGCTCCCCAGAAGGTAGGTGTGGATAGTGACCTTTGCTTGCACACAGGATTCTTGGTGACTGCAGCAGCAGCATTAGCATTTCATGCCCATCTCTGTTGTCCACGCTGATAGCTATGGCCTGCACCCGTCTCTGAAGGTCATTTAGGCAGTGCTCTGAATCACCTCTCCTCTCGCACCCCAAAACAATGGTCTCTTGACTCTTAGGTAGTTCCAGACTTTTTCCTGGATTCCCTCCCGGCTAGCTGTGGCGCACTAGCCCCCTTCAGGCTGTGTTCATGCAGCCAACCCCAATCCTCTCCCTGCATCTGACCTCCGACACCCGAGCCTCAGCTCCCAGCCCCCACCTGCCCCAGCAGGTGAGCAGACAAGCCTCTCCGGCTGGTGAGTGCTGGTTGGCACCAATCCTCTGTGCATTAATCTCTCCGCTTTGCCCTCTGCACCCCTGTTGCTGTGCTCTCCTCTGTGGCTCTGACTTGCTTACTCTTTTACAATATCTGGAGCAGTGACGCTCAGAGGATATTATATGCTGTAAATCGCATGCTTCCTGTATTAAATAATTCCTTAAGCTCCATTTTTCGTTGTTGTCTATTAAATTTCTCTTCTTCCAGGTACCTCTAAAGGATAAGCATTCCAGGTTATACTTGCAGTGTTCTTTCTCCTTCTAGCCTGATTGATTCAACGTGAGGCTTCTGATCTACAGTCCCTTCTAACCAAGCTATTCAAATCAATAAACTTAATTTTATGAGCAATTCTAAAATCCCATATATCTAAGGCAGTTCTGTCACTCTCCCTTTAAGTTTGTAAACCATGGGACAGTCAATGCCCTACCAAGCTACTTTCCCTTATTTCTGGCCATGTACCTGTGCTCTAAATACCAAGTGTAAAGGAAATCTTTCTTTTGGTTAAGTAGAAGGCACTGCTTTATTCCTTCAAATCAGCAAAAATAAAAATACTATCCATAAGGCATTTAAAGTATGTAAAACACTGTAATGATTTTGAAGCATAAAATTATGGTAGTATTAGGGCGTTTTTTCCCACTAATAATTTAATACTTGTGAGAATTTATAAGTGTCCTTGAGAACTCTAGATGAATAAAATGCAGAAATTAAAAATAATAATAGATATAAATCATATTCAGATAAAATAGATGCAGAACACTGATATTATCTTTAAAAAATGAGTAACTATTCTTAAAGAAAAAAATGTTTATAAATCCTAAAAAGGTGTTATTACTGATTAAAATTGTCTTAAAAATATTTTAAGTATATGATTTTTTTATGAAATAAGACTGCTAACTTTTCTTTAAATTTTTTAAGGTGATTTATGGTATGTTCGATCAAACTAAACGATATAATCTTAGAATAGTCTGACTCAGTAGTTTGGCACACTAGGAGCATTCACTCATAGTTACAAGAGTTTTCAAATGTATGTAATTAAGGTCTTTTCCTTAAGTTGAAAGTTCTTTTTGTTTTACTTCAGAATTAAAATGGTTTGTTTTGAACACTATGACAATTCCAAGAAACTTCTGTTGACATCTTTATTTTCTCCTGTGTTTAAATATATTTATTTATTTATTTTGCTCAAGCAGAAATACTTCCACTTCTAAAAACGGGAGGAAGTGAAAATTCCTTAGAAAAGAATAAGATGGGTTTATTTATTCTTAGTGGAATGTTCAACAATCAAACTGTAGTCCTGTATTCTAATTTATTGTTAGTACTATGTTTAGGAGATTGACAAATTTAGGAGATGCTAGAATGAGGAAGAGAAGCATACAGATATTTTTAATATAAATGGGGAAACATGTCAACCATGGCTATACACTCTGTGGGATATATTCTTTGGTATACAGCTTCCATTTAGTGGTGTACAGAGATTCATGCCAGGACTTAAAAATAAATTGGGCTGATTATCCCCTGAAATTATTTATGAATTCATAATGTTGATATTGAAGACAGTTCTTCCCTAATATATGTCAGTTAGCATGATATTTATATATTAGTTTCATAAAAACTGAAATGTTAATTTTCTACCTTATGTATCTATGACAAAACTAACTTGATTCTAAACTCTCGTTGAGATGGGCATATACGATTGTTTAAAGGATTTCTATTTTTCCAAAAGGACCTGCCATTAGGTCACTGCCATCACTGATTCCTAGGGTTCATTCAAGTTCTTACCTTTTCTTGATATACTAAACCTTCCTGAAATGTAGGTCGATTTTCTTTTTCTTTTGTATTTTTGCTTTCTTATCAGTGAAAATGAAGAACAGCTGTCACAATCCTTTCTCTAAAAATGTATTTATAGCCTGAGAAGGGCCCTGCAACATCACTGATCCTCTCCACTTATGGGTAAGGTGTTGGGTAACAGTGAAGGTCACCCTGCAAATTCATGGTGAGGTTGGACGGAAGGAGCAATCTTTTGGCATGCCTGAGATCTCTCTAGTCTTCAAAGCTTAAGCACATTACTGAATCACTCCAGAGCTTTTTTCTTTCTAGTCTAAAGAAAAAGAAGTCACTTTATAATTTTCTTTAAAGCTAACTTATAGAACCATTGGACAGACAAGCAGAAAATACATCAATGTAGTCAAATTTCATAAACTGTGAAAGAAAAAAGTTTAACCCCTTTCAAGTTGGTTACCTCCTCCACCTAAGTCTAATATGGAAGAATCATGACATATAGTCTAAGAATCCCTTCCAGAATAAAGAGTTTGTATTGATATTGTAGTTCATGTATTTAAGGTTTATTGAAATAAAGACATTATAAAATAAATTATCAGGAAATTATGAAATTGTTTGTGTACTATGTGTGTTGGTGTTGGTTATGAAGGAGACAATAATATTTTAAAACATTTTCTCTTTTTTCACTAAAGAAAATGAGATAGTTGAGTTAAGTCTTATCACTTTAAGCATTATTTGCTTATCATGTAGGCAGAATTTCTAGAATTAAACAGAGGAAAACATAATAGATGCATTCTTAATAAACAGGCATATTTAGTTCTTGTATTTATACTATATTACTAGATAGTATATGACTACGCTGACAATAAAAACCACTAGTTTTATATATTTTTCCTTATGGTAAAAGATATGTATTAAACCTGATTACTTAACACATTTTCTGGCTAGGAATTTATTTCAATGCTATGCACAATGCAATATTTTTAGACTTATTTTAATTCAGAATTCACCCTTTTTTTCATAATTACTGTGATAATTTATCACATTATGTACAGTTGAGCTGATTTATCTGTAGATATTGAAATTGCAGCAGTTAGACACCTGAGCTTTCCAGAAGTTAATAAGTATAAACCATAAGGAGAATATATCCCCTATCTAGATTTTTTTAAAGAAAAACAAAAATGATGCCAAGGTCCATTGCATTTTTTAATTAAGATAATAGTAGGTTAAATTTTGAAAGTCTATTGATAGAATTATATACAGGAAATCATAGGTATGATGGATAAATAATAACACTTGGCTACAAACGAAAAATAGTTTTAATTTTGTTGTTTTTCAGATTCCCATAGCATCTCTCTCAGTCTCTCTCTTATCTCTCTCTCTCCACCCACCCACCCACACACACACGTGTACACTATATATATATATATATATATATATATATATATATATATATATATAACTTATATACATATATACATATATATATATATGCAATTTATACTATTCTTAAATGTCCTACTTGTAAAGTTTTCTTCTGTGTCTGGAGACTCATATCCTAGAATCATCCAGTCTAAACTGTGAAAATCCTCATTTCCACTGGGAATTTTATTTTTAGATTTTCACTCTCCATCTACCTGCCTTTGAGCAATTTTCTGTGCTTCAAGCATGAGCAAGCAGTATTAATCCAATTTCTAGTTTCTGTGAAGCACATTATGTTAGATCATATGCACTTCAGTGCTTCTTCTTAGAAACTTTTTGTGTTTACTTAACTGTTTCACTATCAACCTTTATTAACAAGAGCAGCAAAGAAATACAACAAACTAGGTAAAAATGTGATTAAGTTTATTTTCCATCTAAAATAAACTCTACTGACTCAAGAACAATGGAGTCTCATGATATGATGATATACTCTCTGACAGAACAAAATTACACATTGATAGTTGAGCAAATATCAATACTACAAAAGCTAGCTGTGGTTCTAATGCTCATATACTTCAATTATGTTAGAGGGAGCATATGAGAATTTCTTCAGTATTAATAAGACAACACCATTTTATATGAGCTCATTATGATTTATATGCATTTATTTCCTTCACTTAAACTATTTTGAGATATTAGAAAATACAGGATGTCCACCCTATGTGTCCAATTTAGCCTTTAATATTTTCCAACTAAGTCACAGCACTCACAAAACAGATTTAGTATGCCTGCATGATATGAATTTTTGAATATTAAAAATTTGATTAAACATTAAATTGTATTGATGAAAAATCTGAAATGAATGAGCTTTTCATTATTCCCAAAGTTCCTGGGTAATTCCAGAGATATTAACAAGGTTTATTGTGTTATCTAAGGGTAGTGCAATTTGAGCATATGGTATCAATCTATCAATATACTTAGTAGTGCTACAAATAAACAGTTGGTCCCTGAGAATTTCATGCTAGGAATTACAGAACATATGTTCTTCAACTTAAAACAATCTGCACAAAATTTAATTCAATTTCACACATATTTAGGTAACGACTAAGTAATAGACACTGTAGTGTAAGCTGTGTTAGTCAAATCCCTCAAAAAAAAAAAAAAATCACTGCATGGAAATATAATGAAAATAAAGTCTAACACAAAAGGAAAATAATAAAATGAAATCATATGCTCATTTTTTCTAGTTTACTGAGGGATAATTGACAAAAAAATTGTATACATTTAGGTATACAATTTGATGTTTTGATAGATGTATACATTGTGAAATAAATGATCACCACAAGCAAGCTAATTAAATATCCATCACTTCAGGTAGTTATTTGTGTGTGTGTGGTGAGAGCACTTAAGATCTACCCTCTTAGCAAATGTCAAGTATACAACACAGCATTGTTGGGGTTCCCACTCTATACTATATATTTGATCTCCAGAACATATTAATCTTTTTTTTTTTTTTTTTTTTTAGCCTTGCTGGGTAGAGTAATCTTGGTTGTAGGTTTTTACCTTTCTTCCCTTTTTTTTTCTTTTTTGGCAGTACGCGGGCCTCTCACTTTTGTGGCCTCTCGCGTTGCGGAGCACAGGCTCCAGATGCACAGGCTCAGCGGCCATGGCTCACGGGCCCAGCCACTCCGTGGCATGTGGGATCTTCCCAGATGGGGACACGAACCCATGTCCTCTGCATCGGCAAGCGGACTCTCAACCACCGTGCCACCAGGGAAGCCCAAATCTTACATAAGTAAATCACTGTAACCTTCGGCCAGCATCCCATTTCCCCCTTCCCCCCAGACCCTGGTAACTACCTTTCTGGTCTCTGCTTCTATGTCTGAGTATATTAGATTCCACATATAAGTGAGATCATACAGTGTTTGCCTTTCTGTGTTCAGCTTATTTCACTTAGCATAATATTCTCTAGGTTCATCCATGTTGTCACAAATGCCAGAATTTCTTTGTTTTTAAAGACTGAATAATATTCTATTATGTGTGTATACATTTATAAATATATAAACATATATGTACATATGATAATACAATAAGTGTTGGCAAGAATGTAAAGATATAGAAATACCATTTTATTTAGAAATGTATCTGTCAACAAACATTTAGATTGTTTCCACATCCTGGCTACTGTGAATAATATTGCAAGGAACAATAGAGTGCAAGTATCTTAAATACTGATTTCATTTCCTTTGGACGAATACCAAGAAGTGGGACTACCTGATCATATGGTACTACTATTTTAATTTTTTGAGGAACTTTAGTACTGTTTTCCATAATGGCAATTTACATTCCTATCAGCAGTGTACAAGTGTTCCCTTTTCTCCACATCCTCACTAACATTTATCACTTGTCTTTTTGATAACAACGATCTTAACAGGTGTGACATGATAGCTCATTATTGCTTTGATTTGCATTTCCCTGATGATTAGCAATGTTGAGCACCTTTTAATATACATGCTGTTCATTTGTATGTCTTCTTTTAAGAAAAGTATATTCAGATCCTTTGCCCGTTTTTAATTGAATTTTTTTTTTTTTTGCTGTTGAGTTGTGTGAGTTCCTTACGTATTTTTGATATTAAGCCCTTATCAGATGTATGGCTTGCAAATATTGGGATGGCCAAAAAGTTCAGTCGGGTTTTTCTGTAAGATGCTATGGAAAAGCCCGAACGAACTTTCTGGCCAACCCCAAATTTCCTACCATTCTATAGGTTGCCTTTTCACTCTGTTGATTGTTTTCTTTGCTGTGCATAAGCTTTTCAGTTTAATATAGCCCCATTTGTCTATTTTTACTTTTGTTACCTATGTTTTTGGGATCACATCCAAAAAACTATTTCCCAGACCAATGTCAAGAAGCATTTTCCCTGTTTTTTCCTAGCAGTTTTATGGTTTCAGGTCTTACACTGAAATCATTAATCAACATTTTGAGGTGATTTACATTTGTACATGCATACCTCCGAGATAATGCAGGTTTAGTTCCAGATGATCACAATAAAGCAAATATTGCAATAAACAAAGTCACAAATTTTTTGCTTTCCCAGTGCACACAAAAGTTATGCTTACACTGTACTATGGTCTATTAAGTGTGCAACAACATTATGTCTAAAAACCAATGTACATACCTTAATTTAAAAACACTTTACTGGTAAAACATCTGAGCCCTCAGTAAGTCATAGTAGTAACATCAAAACTCACTGATCACAGACCACCATAACAAATATATTAATAACAAAAAAGTTTGAAATATTGCAAGAATTGCCAAAATGTGACACAGAGTTACGAAGTAAGCAAACACTGTTGGAAAATGGTGCCACAAACCTTCAATTGTAAAAAATACAATATCTGCGACGCACAATAAAGCAAAGTCCAATAAAACTAGTTATGTCTACATATATGGGCGTGAGACAATGATCCAAGTTAATTCTTCTGCATGTGAATGTCCAATTTTTCCAGCACCATTTACTGAACAGATTAGTTTTCCCTCATGTGTACTTTTGACACCCTTGTTGAATATCAATTTAAAGAAAATTCATGGATTTATTCCTGAGCTCTCTGTTCTGTTCCATTGGTCTAGTGCTATATTGTTTTTATTACTTGGTTTTGCAATGTATTTTGAAATCAGGAAGTGTGATGCCTGTGGCTATGTTTTTCTTCCTCAAGATTGCTTTGGCTATTTGGGTCATTTGTAGTTCCATATGAATTCTAGGATTGTTTTCTCTATTTCTATAAAGAATGCTATTGTTTGAGATTTTCATAAGGGTTGCACTGAGTCTGTAGATAGTTTTGGGTAGTTAAGGACATTTTAATATTAATTCTTCCAATCCATAAACATGGGATGTCTTTCCATTTACCTGTGTCTTCTTGAATTTCCTTTAACAATGCTTACAATTTTTAGTTACAAGTCTTTTACCTCTTTGGTTAAGTCTATTCCTAGGTATTTTATTCTTTTCATTGTTATGTGTGAATATGATTATTTTCTCATTTGCCTTTGTGGATAGTTTGTTGTTTGTATATAAAAACACAAGGTTTTTGTATGTTGATTTTGTATACTGCAACTTTACTGAATTCATTTATTAGTTCTAACAATTCTTTTGTTGAGTCTTTAGAATTTTCCACAAATGTTTTTTAGTGGTTAGAAACTACCTGCTCTATCCTCACAACGTCCTTATTCTGCTATGTATTATCCATTCAAAGTATACTTTAAATTAAGGTGATTAATCATTTTTGAGATCTCAGATCAACAAGTGCTTGTTCTTAACATAAAAGTTTAGGCATTTAATAGGTCCTTGCAATATGAGATAATCAAAGACAGAACTCAGGTCAGGTGCTGATCGTCTTTCTTAAATTGCAGGGCTCTTCCCAGCACAATACCACTGCTCACTAGACATATTAGGATATTACCTGGGAGGGAGTACTTTGATCTATTTATGAGCTATTGTCACTCATTTTAACCCTGTGGGGGTATTCATATAACATAAAATTAAAATAATTTCTAGTGAAAACCACTTTTAAAGTGGAGGAAGGAGGATGAAAGGGATGAGAAGGACAAACTGAATACAATGTCCTTGACAATCAAGGATACAGTGTGGACTAGAGATACTATACAAAGGCCATAAAAACAAAACAAAACAAAATAACAAGAATTAAAAAATAAAAACTCACACCATCAAAAACAAGGACACAATGTGGATTGGTGACAGCCGTGGAAGAAAATAAAAATTGCTTCATGTGATTAATATAAAGAAATTGATTAAGAGTTACAGGCAGGGTTAAAGAAATAAGATACAGTGAGACATCCAGATACTAGCAATCTTAGGGAGCCATTACTATCTGTACACTTGAAGGGAGGAGGACAGAAAATACTTTAAAACTCCTCAGTGAGAACTTGAACTAGTGGAGGAAGGGCTACCCAGCTCCAATTGCGGAGAGAAGCAGCTGCACAGAGAAAAAAGTATACTCAAAGCAAAGAAGAATGAAGAATCTGTCTTTACTCTCTCCTTCTAATCTCTTGTTAGTGCTTTCTATTTGTTAAACTTAATCAGAATCCAGTGAGCAAGGGGCCCCTGGTGATGCTGTCCACAGTGGCTGGCCTCTGATGCTTAAGTGGCTAAGAACCAAATGTGTGAGGTGGGCAAGGAGAAAATCACGTAAATCTTTTATTGCTCACATTTTCAAGGTTTACCATGAAGAAAAAAAAGAGGACTTTGTTGGTCTTTTATAGTTACATTTTTATGAATTCATTAGGGTAACTACAAGTGGTCTAGAATGCCCATTTCCAGTTTGGCAAGTCACTAGCACTCCATGCCAAACAATGTCCAGGCTTTGGAAGACAGAATCAGTGTGTCAATGGCACTGTTGATTTAAAACAAAAGACACTGTACTTTGGGGAATTTACATCGCCTCACTTACCTCACCTTCACTGGTACTGAATTTCATCTTTTAGTTCCTATTTCATTTAATATGCTTATTTTTAGTCCCTACTTAACAGTGAACAAATTTTATTTTGTAAAACCTTTGCTTATAGATAGGAAATTTAAAGGAACTAAATATCTTTTTTTTCCTTTTGGGGAAATTTACATAGAACTTGAATTTTGAAAAGTATGACCCAGTTCCTGACAGGGGAATACTATCTGAACTCTGGAATAGATATTTCATTTTCTTAATTATGTAGTGGTACTTCGTCAAAATATTTATATATTTTTTATCTTCAAGCTCACAAAGACAACTAGATATAGAAATGGTGAAATCTGTCTTGATAAGCCAAGAATGAAGGAAGGAGAATAGGAAGCAACTTCTGCCCTATTGTTAATACATTTTCATATATTATTTATTAAGAGATTTTTAATTTGAATTGTTTAATGAGTCTCCTCTTTCAGTGTCGTCTGGCATTAACAATACTTTCATCAAAAACTTACATTAATGCTTTTTTCCAGATTTTAAAGTTAAACTAAAGGTATAGTGGAAATAGTATTATATTTGGGAATAGGACATATCTGAGCTAAAATCCTGACCAGTCCTCTTTTTCAACCCTCCCTCTAACACCCACAAATAAACTTGCCCACAAACTCGTATTCTTCCTTTCTGGCTCTGGCTTTGTGCAATGATAGCAACATTTGGCAGCAAACATCCTATTCTCCCTTCTAAGATTTAAGCAGATATTGCTGATTCATGAGGAGTCATCCTTATTGAATTGAGAAGCAGCCAAAGATTTCTTCTCATCATTTTCTGCAGTCAGAATGAATTCATAAGTAGTTACAAAAAAGTTGAAACCTACTTTTCTCCCTGAGCTAGTTACTCAGCTTTTCCAAAATTTGGAGTCTTTGGTGATAAACTGAAATTAGAATACCTATATTTCAGAGTATTTGTATTTCATAAGATGATGTATGTAAAGTGTCTGACATTTTACAGGCACTTTATAAATGTTAGCTTAGGTCCTACTTTCTCCCTCTACCATCAATACCATCAAAAATAGCTACTTACACTATCTCATTGTTTCTATACCATGTTACTACATGATTTTTTTATGTTTAATACTAATAATTTTTTACATTTATTTCATTTTACATAATTTATCAGTTAACATAAAATTTAGTGAATGACTAATTTACCATATATATGTGTGTGTGTGTGTATATATATATGTGTGTGTATATATATATGTTTGGTTAGTTCCACAATTCAATTCTAAAATATTTCTGGTGTACTTAGCATTTAGACAATATCAAAGCTCCCTGGGAGAGACTGATGTTAGAAAACTCCTAAGGCAACATGCTAAAGTTCCAGGAGTTCAAATGTTCAGAGAGGAGAGACAGATACATAAATCAAACACATTTGGCATCTTTGTTGATGTTTCCATTGCTTTTTTACATTGGTTTTAGCAAAAATTACTCCTTCCACAGTCAATCTACAAAGGTTGACCTCCTCTCAGATTAAATGTCACTATCCTAGTCATAGTCAGGTTAGAATAACAAGTGGGCCTAAATGGAGTACTAGGGAATGATCTATTTTTCACAGGATTCCTTCATGCAAACCAAGAGGGGCCCTAGGCGCTTTAACATTGTACCCTTAAGTTGTTTTCCAAAATTCAGATGGCATCACAAACATTCTGTTCCTCCAACTTTCCAACTATTACAACTATTAAAATCTCTCTCTCATATGCGCCTATACACATACATATTCTTCTAGAACAGTGCTAACTCTATAGAGGAAAAAATAAACACTTTCTCAATTACTTCATAACTTACAAGTTCACATAACTGTAATGGAGTCAGTATAGCCTCATTATTATGCATTGCCATGATGCCTCCTCTCCTTCATCTTTCCAAACCACACCCCCTTTCAAATATGCTATTTCAGATCTACCTGGAATAATAAATTGGCTAATGCTGACCCATAAATCTCTACAGCATGCTACCTTAGCTACACTAAGACCAGGTGAAGGCTTTGAAATTACTTCTTATACGTACTTGATTAAATTCTTAGCCAAGGGCCATTCTTCTCCCCTATCTCTCTGTGGGGAAGAGACAGTCATTTTCTTCTTCCAGTTATAAGAGCTTTTCAAGAAGGAACAAGTGGTCTGTGATTTTGATTGCTATGGAGAGGTCTAGTCAAGTAAGGACTTAGAAGAGACTGCTGAATTTGTTAATTAGTAGGTTGTTGGTGAATTGTGCTCTCAAAGACAGTAGTTTCAGAAAATTAGTAGGAGAAAAAATAACAAAGAGTAAGTTCAGACTGGAAGAAAAAGCAGTGGAGGCAATAGTACTGTTTTGAGAATTTTTCCAGGGAACAAATTTAAAGAGAGAGAGTGGAGATTGGGGAAATACTGGTCTCAAAAGTCGACATTTTAAGATATCAAATTTGAGAATGTTTAGTATTCATGACTAATGAGCCATTATAGGTCTTTGTTTTTTTAAAGAGCCTAAACTTAAAAAAATAAATAAACAGAGGCAATTTGTATAGAAACCAGCTTCTATTTTGGAATGGTTAGACAATTGGTATATCCTTGTTGGAGAGTGTGTACAAAGTATTTTGAATGTTGGTCTGATTTTCTCTTGGAACTTGTTTGTCAAAACCATTATCAAACTCCTAGGACTGGTTGGGATGTCTACCACAGCATTATCCCTTCACCTTTAGGGGTGGAAGAAGTACTCCTTAGGTCTCTGTGAGGATACTGGGGCAGCCCTGTAGAAAAGATGAAAAAAATTGAAAGCTTTCACAGTTTTGGCAATGTCCCAATGGCCTGAGAGATGAGGTTATTAACAGGACACCCCAAGTCTCATAGAATAGGGACTCTATGTTACTCTCATCTCCACTGAAACTGCACTCCATATGTCAAGGATTCCTCCTCAGCAGGACATGGAAACAAACTGGTAACTCAGGAGAGCTCCCTTTCCTCATATCAAAGATAGTGGCAATGAACTGAGCAGCAGGCATCTTCTCTCATCTCTTCTGTGGTTCTCCACTGACTTGGACCTCTACAAAACCTTGCTCATTGCTGAAGTCCTAAAGCAATCATTCCTGCCTATAAGCATTGCATAATGAAGGCTGATGTGGGACAACGCAGCCACTGATCACCAGAGAATGTGGGCTCCAGGGTCAGTTTGCCTCAGTCTTGGTCCCGCTCTGTTGCTTGCTGGGAAATTATAGTCAAATACCTAACTATAGAATTTTAAGTCTCCTCATCTATGACATGGAGGTAATAGTGATTTCCTTGTCCTAGGGTTCTTATGGAAAATAAATGATACCTATTAGTGATGCCCCTAGTGCAGCCAATGGCACGGAGTAAAAAATAAATTAAAAGCTATTAAAATTGTCTGCCCTCTTATTTTCTTTTTTCTATCCTCTATCTATATTAAAATAATTTAATATACATTTTTTCTAACGTTCACCAAAGTGTACTTCGTATCTGATCACCGACCAATTGTGCATTCATTGCTCAGACCACAAGAAAAGCGAGTTTCAAAGTCTTTGGGCAAGTCTATAGAAAAATAAGCCTGGCCAAGATTAAGAATAACCATGAACAACAGAAAAATATATCTGTGTGTGTCTATGTCTATAGAGTACTGCATATCATATTTATCCTTTTGTTAGACACATTTCTAAAAATAAAAATTACGGAAGGTGAAAAAATGAGAGGAAATCATCATTATTAAATACTAAAAGATGAGATGCGTTTATTTTTGGTTTGGTTTGGTTTTTTTGCAGTACGCGGGCCTCTCACTGTTGTGGCCTCTCCCGTTGCAGAGCACAGGCTCCGGACGCGCTGGCTCAGCGGCCATGGCTCACGGGCCCAGCCGCTCCGCGGCACGTGGGATCCTCCCCGACCAGGGCACGAACCCGTGTCCCCTGCATTGGCAGGCGGACTCTCAACCACTGTGCCACCAGGGAAGCCTGAGATGCGTTTTGATTATGTTTGTTTTCAAAACAAGATTATATGAGTAGAGTATCATTTCCTATTGCATTCTATAAACTATGTTTGTCTGGAATTGCTTCTTAAGGAAAGGGCTGCATCATTAAATGTGACTGAAAAGAGAGTTGTGCTCTCGTGGAGACTTGGAAAGCACATTATACTAAATAACCTGAAAAAAAATAACCTTTAAAAAAGGAACCTGATTAATTTTATCAAAAATTTACTCCCAAATATTGAAATCTCACAATACTAATGTTTTGTGCTACATACTCCGTAAAATGCTGAACTAGTTAGAAATAGGATTTCTTATTCCATCTCTGACCACTCTAAAAAATTTCTGAATGTACAAAACCTATGCTCCTACTAAAACCTCACATGGATGAAGCAGGTACTTGACTGTAATAGCAAAGATAATGGAGAAAAAGACAAAAAGAACAAGATCAAACTGTGCTATGTGCAGGTCAGAGATCAGGTCTATGAGGAAAAAGGCAACTTGTTAGAAAAGTTTAGTTTCTTTTTTAATAATACACAAATAAACCCTGTCATTCTGCCTCAGAGAGTGTTTTGTTTTCTGTAAAATTTGTTTATACTTTGCAATCTTTCCACAATTTCCAAGAGAAATGAGTTAGGAGGTGCCAAAGTCACCTGCTAGTTCTTATAGCTCCGACTCCATAACCCTGGTGAAATTCACCATTGGAGATGTCTCCATGCTGAGCTATTACACTGCAATTTGACACTACTTTGTTGAAAAAGAAAAACAAATTACATGACTATGCTATTTAGAAAGCAGCATTTCCAGACAAAATCTCCTTTGATGTCTTCTTTTCCACAGTGATTGAAACATTTATGATATCCATTTTAAACAAAAAGCTGTTGGTCATGGTTTGGCACCAATTACAACCTTGAACCCCATATATGTATTTCTTTCACCATTATGGTTTATGAGATTGAAAATGCTTTTGAAACCTCAAGAAATTTAGTTGAATTTTTATCTTCCCCCTCGTATACCGTCCTGAAGGAGACTTTTATTCTCCAACAGAAGGTGACTCTAGATAGTTCTCTTTTTCATTTTTTATTCTTTATTTTTTTGGTAGGCGGGCCTCTCACTGCCGTGGCCTCTCCCGTTGCGGAGCACAGGCTCCGGACGCGCAGGCTCAGCGGCCATGGCTCACGGGCCCAGCCGCTCCGCAACATGTGGGATCTTCCCAGACTGGGGCACGAACCCGTGTCCCCTGCATCGGCAGGCAGACTCTCAACCACTGTGCCACCAGGGAAGCCCAGTTCTCTTTTTTAAAAGGAAGAGGCATTGGTTTATTTGTACATTATTCATTATTTTATTGATTTATTTAGTGTTAGCAAACTGAGTTTCAAAGATAAAAGGTGTAAGTTTTCTATCTCCTCAAATATCACAGATTAATAAGACGTTTTCTATCTCCTCAAATATTACAGATTAATAAGACAGACTTTTATCAAAATAATTCCAGTGAAGCATGTGAAGTATCATAGTAGAGGAATGTATCAAGTGCTAAATATTGTGGTAGCACAAAGGTTGAAATAAGCAGTTCTCCTTACTTTGGAAGGGACTGAAGAATGGATTGTAAGTTGGAGTTGACAGAAGACAGTCTTCACAGAGGAGAGTACTGAGATGGAGCTAAACAGGTCAATAGGATGTCTGATGTTATACGATGTGAAAAGTGGAAAATCACAGAATCATGTGTAACATATAGATAGGAGTTCACAGTTATTAAGGTATAAATGCTGGGTGATATGATATAAAAATATTGTCTATAAATTGAAAATAACTTATAAATTAACTAGATCTGTATGACTGAGATGCCAGGTATATAGTTCCAGGATGACACATAGATTTAAAGCTTGGGAATCTAGATACTTTGTTGAATTGTTAACTCAATCTAGTCCACAAAATCATTAACTGCTCTGGAATATTGAAGAAATATGTAGTTTCATGCAAATATGATATGTTTTGATATTGCCATGTTTGAGATGCCTGTGTGTATACAGATGGACTATCTACTGGAGGAATTAGATATTTTGGCTTAAATCTCAAAAAAGAGGTATGGTCTATAGTTGAAAATTTAGGGGAGATAATCTAATTTTTAATGAACAATTTTATATCTATTATAAGGTAGATACTTTAACAGATTCTAGGAAAATATTTTGTGGACAAAGCAGACAGCTTCTCTGTCTCTTTGGATTTGACAATATACTGGGTACAGAGAAAAATTTTTGCTTCCATGTGCATTGTACAATACACTCTTCAAGGCTATTCAATTCTAAGCTTTCCTTTCTTTGGAGCTATTTTACAACTCTGTAAGTTGTAGGTATGTGATAACAGTGAAAAAATATTACTGCTGATATGCAAAATTCTTTCCAATTCAGTCTATGCAATTGACTTCCATCCAGCACCATGTAAACATCCTTCACTGCTTCCATATGCACACTCATTTTAAAATTAATGAACAATAAATGTGTCTGTTCTTTGGAGTCTCCATTAACCTGGTTAAAACATCATCTTAATAATTCATTACATAAAATCCTAAACAAATCTATATTTTTTATTCATATGACACCTTCTTTTGAAAATTATCTTTTAATACAGAGACTATAAACACTGAATATATCTTGACACATGATGCATCCTTTGAAATGAACCACAAGTCTAATTTGGTAGTATACCATATGGACACGAGCCTTTGTCCTCCTTAAGAGACAGTACAAAGATGACGACGAAAAGGTTTGGTAGCAGTTAGCCAGATGAATTATGGGAGGGTTCAAACAGAAGAAACAAAAAGTTCAAGGATCTAGAGGCAAATAAAGAACGTGTTGAATTTAAAGAATGGATTCCAAGTTGGATGGAAGAAAGAAAGGGGGAGAGTTTCAAATCTAAAAAGGCAGTCAAAACCAGACATTCAAGCTCTTTCAAGGATATATACTTGTTCTCAAAGGAAATAAAATGACATTCAAAATGGAATGTAATGATGAATTTTATCTCTTTCTTTCCACTCTAGAGGCAGATAGGAAAAAAAATTAACGGTGACAAGGTGGATACATGGAAACTGATTAGGAGTAAGTAGAAAAGAAACACTACACAGTTATTTATAAGAACAGCATGTTGAACATTTAGTTTAATATATGTTTATTAAATGAATGAATGTAAAATGAGGAATCCAATATAATTCCTAGAACTCTGGATTATGCAATTCAGTGATGGGCAGTGTTATTTACTGAGCTAGGTTTTATGATATAAAAAAGCCTTAAATTTACTTAAATGGTGATAGTACAAAATAAAAAGTTAAAAGAAGATGAAGAGACTGCATCCCTTTTTCACTGTGAAAGGAGGGAGACAGCGTATGGTAAAAATTTATTTAGGTTGGTGCATTTAAGATGTGAAGGTGTTGCTATATAATTGCCTCTATTTCATCTGAGAAACAGAGGCAAAGTCATGTCTCGAGAGAGAGAAAGGGCATGGCAGAGTCAGCACAATTTGAGACAAGCACAGAAAATTGAAACAGACATTGTGAAAACTATAATGGAGAATCAACAGAGAAAAACTGAATAACATGTGGCATTGCTGAGATCTAGTTGTGGCTGGTGATCATTATGGATCCTATGCTGCAAGTTGTATTAATTACCCCCAGCATTGTCAAGCTGCCCAGGTGCACTCACAATAGCTGCAGATATTCAGGTATACATGACTTGGGAGTTTCACCAATGAGATATCACACAAGGAAAATCAAGTATGCGAGGTTAGGAAATTAGAAAGAAAGCAGTTGAAATGATTCACCATGGATCTAAACTTCAAAGAGAAGGAAGTAAAATTAGAAGTTCTGTTCAATAAGGAGGAAGTAGGGAGATCAATATTTTGATGGGGCTGATGAAGTCAAAGAAAAGGTGAAATGAGAGAGACTGAGCAGGCAGGCTGGTTACAGAAATGATTTATGAATTAGTGAATTAAAGACACAGGAGCATCTGATGAAAAGAGGGAGTTTGATCATTTCAGTACCCACTCCCATTCTACAACTCACTAGCTGTATGACACTGGGCTGATTGCTTAATATTTCTGACCCTTTTCTTTTCAGTACAATGGCATAAATCAGAGTTTTTCAAATTTTAGTCTTATAAGAATCACCTGGATAGGTTGTTAAGCTACAGATTCCAGAGACTGATTTTTTTTGATGTGGGATAGGGCCTCATAATATATATTTTCAATTAGTTTCCAAATAATGTCAGGCCACAATTTTAGTAGCACTGCTATGAACAGTGTGATCTCACAGATATCATAACCTAAAGAGATAATGTATATAAATGTTACTTGGTATAGAGCAGGTAACCAAGTCATCAATTACTTTTCTCTTCTCAATGAATATTTACTTGTTGCTATGATATGAAAAGGTGAAGTATAAAAATGTACAGAAATGTAATAAGAGGATTAGTAGAAGGAATTCCAATTACCCAAATAAGTTGTCTCTGAGTCATTTTCAAGTTCTTACTTTTGACATTCCCAATCTCTTAGTCAAGTGATGAGAGCCCAGACTATGACAATAGTGCAAAATGAGACTTCACTAATATTTCTGAAGAGTTTTGATATAAGCACTGATTTTGTGTATCATTGAGATAATATGGTTTTTGGAATTATTCATTTACTCCCTAACCATTTATCTTATATTCCTTTGCCAAATACCTCTTCACTCTGGTAATTCCTATATAGCCATTGTCACCAAAAGTTACATAATTCTTGTTCTGCTATCGTGGCCCCCCTACAGACCCAATTCAAAATTCTTTATAGTTCATAAATAAATTATTTCAACAAATATGAGCTAAGCTTTACGGAAGCAACAAAAAGAAGCTGATTAGCCCTAGTTTTCACTGAGCTATGAGTAGTGCTTCTATGTTGCTTCCTTCCAAAAAGATTTGGGTGATAGTAAAAAATACATTCAAACAATAAAACTGCTAATATAGAGTACTTATGAATAATACTATGGAAATAATGGAGAACAATACATACTATCGGACATATATATATAGTCACTGTAATTGAGTATTCAATTTAGCTCTCAGATTAGCTACAGACAAAACTATATTGGTTTCATATAATTTCCATTACATAATAAAAGGAAAAAAAATCAATTCCTCAGGATAATTATTATTTCTTAGAGATGACTTTTAAAAGGAATTTATCACTTGGAACCTTATTCAGTGGATATTGAACGAAACAACAGACAATGCAGTTAAAAGTACTTCTGCAGTTGAACAGAGGTCATATAAAATGAATGTGGAATTTAACCTGGGCTCTATGTTCCCAGAGATGAGTGAAGCTTAAGAACTCCCGACCCTATCCAACACTCACACTTTCGCATTGAAGAAGGAGCTAATCTCAGAAGAACCACCCTTCACAGTATGACTTACTGTCCATTCGTGCTCACAACTCCTGTAAATTAAAATATGATTTCTTTGTTTATCTGCCTCTACAAAACCCCAAACTCTCTTCCTTTTCTTTGAGACCTTCCTCATTAATGATCATCTTCCTATACAATAACCTGCATAAAATCATCCCCTTAATCATGTGGGTCATATGGCCCATCACATATCTTGGTGCTGCATAGGAACTGGGAATAAAATATTAAAGCATTTTTCCGTTCAGGGTCTTAACCTTGTTCACTTGGCTAACTTCTCTTCCCTATTAAAAAAGTTTAGAAAATAGGTCAAATATCGAATTCCCATTACTTTTAAGAAGTTTAATTTTTACACATCTATTTCATGAGTCTTGAGGACTTAAACATTCTGAAGGCCTCATGTTTCCATCTGTACATACTTACTATTCTAAGTCTGAGAAAATAGCAAATAATTTTTGAAAAGGTGAAGGAATAATGAGGTCAAATTGAAGAAAGAAAAAAGAATAAAAGAATAGCTTCAGGTTTTTGTTCTCTCCAGGTCTTCAGGCTTGAATTGCTAATTTTTACAGAATTTTCCATCTATGAGCTAAATATTTTATAGTAGCCATCTCCACAGAAATGACTTCATCATGAGGCTTCCATTTGCATATTCTGGTATACTGCCTGTACTGCCTGTACTTTTCTGGTGATAATGAATCATGAAACAAAAAGTTCTGCTCCCAACGTTTATAAATTTGTGTGTTGGCACTTCCTGTCCTTAGGTTTACTTTTGAATTCTCTTTTTACTTGATTGTCCAACTTACATATTTTACACACTTCCTCCCTTCAGAAAATATCAAAGATTTTCTTCACTCTGTTTTCCTTTCAATCTGAAACTGAAATGAGGTGTTACAGAAAACAGAAACAATACTCTGTTCATATGAGAAATGCTTTAGCCTTGCAGCCTTAGCTGGACTTCTGCTCAGGTGCCTTAACCAAGACCTCTATAGGGTCAGTCCCAAACAGTCATGTTTTCTCCTCATTCAGCCTCCAATCCCAGTTCCAAATATTTGACACTCATTCTCAAAATTTTACATAGCAACTATATAAGCTAAGAGAATGTGACACCATTGCACAATAAGGAGCATTCCACTTGTTTACTGATACAGAAATTGATCTGTCACCAACACATAAAATTCTGGCTGGCATAGGAGTCAGAATTTGTTTTTTACTTCCTATACAGTATTTAGTATTAATCATTACTATACATTCTTATTCTCACAATTTGTTGCATGACAGCAGGTTTATTTCTTATAAAACTTGGTTAATTGTATTTGCTGGGAGCAAAGGAGACATGGCCTCTGTTTCATCCTAACAAAATTATTCTTGCTCTGCCATAGTAACTGTTATTGTAAGTGATCCTTAAACAGCTTTGAAAGAACAAAATAAATAAATCATGCATTATATTATCTTTTCAAATGTTATCTCCATTCATATTACAACTGGATCTCAAGAATGGCATTTTCATACTGTTTAATTATATTAAAATAACACAGAAAAAATAAGTGTATAAAGGGAGATGGAAGTTTTAGCAAAATATTCCAAAACAAAACATTTATAACACTGTGTGAAAATATCCTAATGAAAATTGCTACGTATTTAATATAAACATTTCATAAACATTCTGAAAGAAATGTGAAAATATTTTACCACTCTAACTGCAGGCACTTTTACTAGCCACTTCACCATAAACCAATGCTCATTTTAGGTCTAATATTTACTTGTCAAGTTGATAATCCAGTGGAAATTATTCTTGTGTAAAATACATCATCATCTTACAAACATTCAGTTAAATTTGAGTTAGTCATAGTCTTGATGTGCACAGTGATGCAGGAGGAAGCATCTGAAACATTAGATAGCTGCCATTTTTAAGTATTCCTTTTACTCTATAAATTTTTACTAAAGTCAAATTAAGTGTGCTGAGAACTTATTATTCAAGTTGTTCACAGTCAATCTAATTCCTTAGGAAGTATTATTTAGGCTGCTAAAGATCTCAATGAAAAATAAAAGGATATGTAATTAGTATAATGACCTGGGAAAAACATTATTATGAATAAAAATCTGTCATTAGGGAACTCCATTTACTGATGGGCTTATTAGTAACCTTAATTTTAAAACTCTAGAATAAAAAAAAGACCAAAAACAAGCTATTAAAAAAGAGCACAGTACCTGAAAATATAAATGTTCCCCCTTATTTTATTTTGGCAGACTGAAATTTAAAACAATTATACCCATATATAACTTGGTTTGGATTTCACGTAGCTTATTTTTGACTACAGAAAAATAAGCAAAAATGAATGTCTTCAAGAAATTTTGGAAAGCAATCATGAGTTGTTTATTGAATCTACTAGGCTATCTTACAGTGATAAATGTATATTCTCTTTGGCCAGTTATTCACTTTTCCCACAGAAGTAAAAGGAATACTTACTAAGGATCTCACAATATTGTTTTTGATACAAAAACAGGAAATGCTCCTAGTACCCATCCCTAGGGAGATGGTTAGATATTTATACTCTACCTATGCTATAACATACTTTGAAGCAATTCAAATGAATAAAGTAGATATATATGTACCAAAATGCAAATGGAAACATGATACATTTAAAAAAAGATATGAATACTATATTCAATATTCATAAGAAAAATCAAGTGTGTGTGTGTATGTGTGTGTAGAGTGGATACAAATCTCCTTCAAACTCCCGCATTCAAAAATATAACTTAAAATCTTTTCTGTAATTCAATTTAATCTTTACATTGTCAGTTGGCAAAAAATTAATCTCAGTCAATTTGAGAGTTCATCAGTCTATTTAGCCTACCCTCTCTCTTTTATGGATCCCATATAATCCTGGGATCTTCCATAGTGCTAAGGCACTGAAAAAAAGTGATCATCTAGCCCTTATTCCTTGGCAGGGATCCACGGTGGAATCTACTAGGATTTATTCATCATTTATTTGATCTTCCGTTGTCACTCCACATGGCTGGAATTTATGGTTCCCTTGACTATGAGAGCAAAGCTCTTACAAATAAACAACTTTTGAGTAGGGAAGTTTGGGAATGCTTATGCAGCAAAGTTATCTGTATGGGACATGGACAGGTAGTCACTCTCCTCGCAGGATTAAAAAACAAAACCAAAGTGGCAGGGGGTAGGGGTATATCAAATTAGTCTTTCCTCCCCCAATTTAACATCAGCCAAAATTAGTTGAAGCCAAGGTAGCTTCAGGGTAGAAATATAGACACATTCCAACTAAATTTGCTACTGAAAAACTCTCTGTAAACAATACATCCTTTTAACATAAGGTAGAATTTTTTTTTTTTTTTCATTTAGAGCTCAAGAGAGAACGTGGCAAAGAAATTCTTTCAAAGTACCTGCCAAATTTAAGTGGAAGCTGGAAAGTCCAGCACAAAATATCTAATCATGAGATAAGAAGCTGATCACCAATTTTGGCTGTCACAGATTTTAGGCCCAGGAGATAAAAATGAGAAAACATTCCAAACAGAATAAATAATAGAAAAACTGAATAGTCCCATATCAACTAAAATACAAATATGTGATTAAAATATTTACAAGTTATCAAATCCCAGATGTTTTCTCTGCCAAATTTTATGTATATATAAAACCACAGTTTTTGTACATGTACACAAAGACACACACATATATATTTCCTTCTCACTTGGTTTTATGAGGTCAGCAAATTCTCAATTCCAAAATCTTACTAGGATATCAAAAGAACAACAATCAGAGGCAACCTCTCTCATAATCACAGTCGAAAATCTTAACCAATATATCATCAAATTGAATCTATCTATCTATAAAAAGAATAATATATGCATCATGACCAAATGCCGTGTATACCAAGAGAATGCAAGAGTAAAAATCATTTAATTCACCACAGAAACAGAAAAATGGGGAAAAAACACAATTACTTCAATAAATACAAAAAACTAATATGATAAAATTTAACACCCGTTAATGATAAAATCTGCCATTTGTGACAAGAGCATTACGTTAAGTGAAATAAGAGAAGACAAATTATGGATGATCTCTCTCATATGTGGAATCTTATAAATAAATAAATAAATAAATAAATAAATAAATAAATAAACAAACCATACTCATGGATACAGAGAAAAGATTGGTGGGTACCAGAAGCAAAGGAGATGGAAGAAATAGGTGACCTGTTTTTGTTTTTTCCTTTTTATTAATTTAAATTAACTGAAAGAAAAAAGTGCTCAATGGTCCAAAGGGGATTAATAAGCTTTATGAGATATGGGGTCTCTCTATAGTCAAGTATCTAAAAACAAAGCTGCTAGCAAAGTAGACTAAAACTAAGTTAGGTGTTTTTGTTTTTGTTTTGTAAGACGTGTATGTTTATTAGGGGCCAGAAGTCTTGGGGCAACTTTAGAACTCTGCTTACCATTGGTACCTATCAAAAATTGTCAGCATTCAATGTATTCAATGGTTAAATATTTTTTCCCTAAGAGTTTTCACTAAGATTGAGAAGGAAACATGAATGTCCATTCTCACAACTTCTGTTCAAAACTCTAACTCCTAAACAATGCAATAATGCAAGAATAAGAAATGGAAAACACAAAGATTAAAGAGGAAAAAATTAAAACGTCAGTTTTGCAAACTCAAGATTGTACACATAAAAATTTCAAAATAATCTACCCCCAAACTATTAGAATCAATAACTGAATTTCTGAAGTGTGCTGAATTAAATATCAATATACAAAGTTCAAATGTAGTTCAATATACCATTAGCAAATAATTAAAAATGAAATTAATAAATGAAACCATCTATCACAGCATCAAGAAACTTATCTAAAAATAAACCTAGTGAACACTGTTCAAACATTCAACTCAAAAAAACTACAAAATAGTGAAAATGAATGAAATCTTTATGTTTTTACTATCCATGTTCATGGATTGGAATGCTCAATGTTTATAAATGTCAGTTCTCCCCAAATTACTCTATAGATGTAATGTATCCTCAAACAAAATCTCAGAATTTTGTTTTGGATTCCAAAGTTCATATGGAAATCCAAACAACCAAAGAAAGCCAAGAAGCTGCAACATCAGCAATTACAGCATTTGACCAAAAGAATATGTAAACGCCCTTGAGACATGAAAAAGGTGCTCAAACTCATTAGTCATCAGGAAAATTCAATTTAAATCCCAATGATAGAACACACCAACAGAAATCAGCAAAATTACAAAGACTAACAAATAATAAATTACAAAGATAGTGGTACTATTTATAATGAAGCTGGTGGGTTGTATATTTGTACATCCATTATGGAAAACCATTTAGCAGTAGCTTTATAAATTAAATAATTTGTACCTTCTAGAACCAGCAGTTCTACTCCCTGGCATATATCAATCACACATGTAAAAATGTGGAAAAAATGATATATATGTATGTTTATAGAAGCGTAATTTTGTATAGCCCCAAATTGCAGTAATGTGGTTGAATTACACACACACACACACACACACACACACACACACACACAATACTGCCTGAAAGAAGCCAGGAAAAAAAGTACATATTGTAAAATTTCAATTGGTATATAAATTTCAAAAACAAGACAGCCTGTACTTTTCTGAGTTCTGTAAAGTCACTAATCCAACATCATCCCTCCATGTTTGGTGATTATATCATCATGGTATGGTACATTCTCCAAACTTATATCATGAACTTCTATTCTCAACACAAGGAAAATGATTCATTCCTTTTCTAATTGAAGATTTTCCTTGTGACTCACTTCCCTTTGGCTATTCTCTGCTGTCCCATCACTATTCTGTAAAGGAACCTTGTGGTAAATCAGGAGCCACAAACAACTGGTCTCCAGATATACAGTTTTAAGTATATTTTTAAACTATATATTTTATTTGATATTTACAAACACATGCTTCTGAAATCTCCTACAAGGGCGGAAAACCCAGCTAAAAGCAGACAATCCCACACAGCAACTGCTGGCCCAGGGCTGAACAAAAGCTACCTAGGACACAGAATCCCTTCTTGACATAATGATTGCATAAGCATTTATTCTTGCCACATCTCATTTATTTATGTTATTTCATGGCCACAATGGGGCATTTGAACTAGTAACTCCTATTAAAATTCCTAACGAGCTACCCAACAGCTCTTGCAATTTCCCTTACTGAGAGAAATTTAGAAATTTCTCTTGCTTCTGAAACTAACTCCTTATAAAGGCAAGAAATGGTTTGTCAATTAGCTATTAAAACCTGCTTCTCTTTCCTGGTTGGGCTGAAGATGTGTCATCTCTCCCAGGTTGATTTTCCATGATTCTCTTATGTGAGAGTAATTTGATAGCAACTAAGGTGTCGACTACTTCTTTTAAATCTCTTTTCCTTCACTGAAACCTGTCATTGAGGATATGTGCTACACAGTATTTTAGAAAGTTACCTTTCCATTTTCCGCCTGAAATCAGTTTTATATTCGTTTTCTATTCTGGCATAACAAATTACCAAAAACTTAGCAACTGCAAACAGCAGACATTTATTATCTTACAATTTCTGCAGGTCAGCCAGCCAGGCAAGGCTTACCTGTGTCTTCTGCTTAGGGTTTCACGAAGCTGCAATCGAGGTAACCTCCCAACTGTGGCTCCATGATTAGACGAGTCCACTCCCAGACTCATGGAGATGCCTGGCCCCAGCTTCATTTTTTTCTTTTTTTTTAAATTATTTATTTTTGGTTGTGTTGGGTCTTTGTTGCTGTGCACAGGCTTTCTCTAGTTGCGGTGAGCGGGGGACTACTCTTTGTTGTGGTGCACAGGCTTCTGATTGTGGTGGCTTCTCTTGTTGCAGAGCATGGGCTCTAGGCGTATGGGCTTCAATAGTTGTGGCTCACGGGCTCTAAAGCGCAGGGTCAGTAGTTGTGGTGCACAGGCTTAGTTGCCCCGCGACATGTGGGAACTTCCCGGACCAAGGCTCGAACCCGTTTTGGTAGGCGGATTCTTAACCAGGGAAGCCCCGGCCCCAGCTTCTTGCCGGCTACTGACTGGAGGCACCTTCCGCCCATAGTGAGCCCTCAGCTCCTGGAGGCCACCAGCCTTTCCCGAAGGCAGTCCACAGTTCATGGCCACATGGTCTTTCCCCACACGGCCACCGCTTCTTTAAGCCCCCCAAGATTTTCTAGAGCAGTCTGCTATCAAGATGGAGTCTGAGGTGACGTATTAGCACTGAGCAGCATCTGTCACTTTGCTACAGCCCACGGTTAATAAGCAAGCCAAGCAGCCACCAAGCGCTCCCTCCGGTGCTGCCGGCCTGGCGCCTCTCAGAGAACGCTGCCCGCGCACAGGCTGGGCGCTCGGAAAAGACGCCACACCCCGCGCGCCTGGAAGCTTCCTTCGCCGGAAGTGCTGCGTCCACTTCCTGGACCAGAACCTTGAGGGGCAGCCGGTCCGCGAGCGCTCGTGGGTGCTGCTCTTCCCGGGCGTCGCCTGCTGGTGGCCCTTCAGCCTCGGCCATCACAGCTTTGGTCACCACAGCCTCGGCCGGCCCCGGGGAAGGCTTTTAGTTCGGCTCCGAGGTGGAGCGGAGATGCTCCTGCAATGACGGACCGGGACTGCTGGGGCGTGTCCTCCACCGACAGACCGAGCCGCAGACAGGGACACAGTGTGAACCAAGGACACCCGGCTCCTCTCAGGGCTCAGCGCCCGCCAGCCTCCCGCTCCCAACGCGCCACAGGCTGAGACCCGCGCCCCTGGCCGGGACTTCCGGCCGCTCCCGCGGCCGCAGCGCCTGGGCCGAAGGTTCTCACACGAAGGTAGGAAACCAAAATCCGTTGTCATTTCTTAAAGAGTTGAGAACTGCGTTCCAAAACTTGGCAGCCAGTAAAAGGGTGAATAAACTTACAGGTGTAAACGCAGACCGTTTTCCAATTCAAGGAAAGTAACTGCCCACAAGGTTCTGGCGGGAAAACCTCCGGTGGGAAAGGAAACCGGGTCCTAGGGCTCAGCTTTGAGGGCGGTCATGGGATTCCACAAGGGGGTGAACACCAGGAACCTGAGAAGTCCCTTCAGAATCACAACGTAGGGCATAGTGTTTCCCCAGCTTTATTGAGGTATACTTGTAAAATAAAAATTGCATATATTTAAGGTGTACAATGTGACGCTTTGGTACAGGTATACATTGTGAAAGCGTTACCATAATCAAGCTAATTAACATAACATGTCCATCACGTCACAGAGTTATATTTGTGTGTGTGTGTGTGTGTGTGTGTGTGTGAGGTAAGAACACTGAAGATCAACTTGCTTAGCAAATTTCAAGTGTACAATACAGGGTTATTAACTAGAGTCAATATGTTTCTTGATATGTTCTCTTTTAGCCTTAAAATTAAGGCTACTGCATTAGTTACATTGACTTCCCACAATATTGAAGAAACCAATTAATGAATGACATTTGGTGTAAACAATCCGATTTCTTGACCTCTCTCTTTTTAAAATTAAAACCAATGATCGCAATTTAGGGAATAAAAATATGACCTTCTAGATAAATTAAGTGACACACTGTTTTCCACATATAATATGCCAACATTAATTTGTGTAAATAGTAATAAATGGAGTAACTGGAAATAATGATTGACTTAGATGCCATTATAAAAGAAACACTATTCCTCTTGTCTTTCACACAGATGAATAAATGTAAATATATAATTTGTAATCAGTAGAATCAGGAGAGTCAAATAAGGAAAAGCTGAAGCTATATATAGTTTCACTGAAAAATAAAGAATTATGTAATGTACTAGTCTGGATTTATGCATAGAAATTCAGGAAGTTTCAAAGCAGGAATTTGGGACAGTAGATTTTTATCATCAATTTTTTATAAATAACCAGAATCTATAATGATAAATAATATAGAGGAACCACAAGTGTAAATGCTTACAAGAAGCACCATAAAAGTCTTTCAGATTCTGTTCAGAAAATCATTCAAAGTGTGTGTGAGTTTGGAGGTGGAGGGGATGTCAACCAATCTATCAAAGCTGCAAGGCTTTTTAAATGGTTCAGTTTAATACGCCTTTGAACTTAGTGTCTAATTTATTCAGATCTGTTTTCTTTCTCCCTCTCTCTCTCTCTCCCTGTTGATGTTAATAGACTATCATGTAATGGATAATAATGTAGCCTCTAGGTTCAAACTTAGCAAGTCTGAGTCTTCACTTTAAAATATATTGTATGATGGTTTGGTAATTAATGGGATAGTATGCCTGTTAAGTTGTATAACAATGCCTAATACATAAAAAGTGCCCAATATATCTTGACTATTTTTATTGAGGAAAAAATGTGCACATATACATATGAATGTATGTGCATTATACATATAGGTATAAATATACACATACATGTGCAATCATATGTAATATTCAACAATGTATGTACACATACCCATTTTGTCACATAAAAATTAATGAAAAAATATAGGCCAATATATTCTTAGTTGACTTTAGCATTTCACAGTAACTGAACACACAAAATGTTGAAATGAATTAAGTGTTTAAGCAGCAGTAGGACTTGAAAACTTCCAAAAGGCAAAGTGAAAGAGAAAAGTGTCATTGGTGGAAACCACATTGTGGACTACTTAATGCACTTTGACTATTAGCTAAGGAATTCTTAAACTGTCAAAAATGAATAATTGTCAAATGCTTCCGTATCCAACCAAATTTATAACTTACTTTAGTATTATCTTTTAGCATAGTATTCTTCCATTATTGATACTATGACATTTTATTATAAACTTTCCAAATAACAGCAGTTTTATTCCTTCTCATGCAGTTCTGCAGACTTTGTCTGTGTTCTGTCAATTATGTCAAAAGCATATGCAGCAACACATTACAATGTGAAAAATAACATTTTTTACTTAAATATACTATATTTGCAAATTTGAGTACCTTAAATTTATCATTTATATAAATATCTACTCCAATAATATAAGGTGCTGTTAATATGACCTGTCTCACCAAGATAAAGCTAATTACTCCACAGTAAAATGCAATATGTCACCAAATGGTGGTAAGGATAGAGAGAAACGATTTCTCATACATTGGTGGTGAGAATGTAAAACGGCACAACCACTCCGGAAAATATTTTGGCAGTTTTAAAAAAAAAAAAACAGTGGAAACTAAAAATGCTCTTAACATATGACTCAACAATCTCACCACTAGCCTTTTATCCCAGAGAAAACTTACGTTGATACAGAAACCTGCATGTGACACTTTATTTGTAATAGCCACAAACTGAAAACAACCAAAATGTCCTTCACTGGATTAATGTTTAAACAAACTGTGGTGCATCCATATCATGAAACACTATTTGACAATAATCAGGAACTAACTGTTTGTACCCAGAACAATTTAGAGTAATCTCAAAGGAATTTTGCTGAAAGAAAAAAAAGCCTTACTCAAAAAGAATATGTATTGTGTGATTGCATTTATGTGACATTCTTTAAGTGGCAAAATTATAAGGATAGGCTGGAAGGAGATGTGAATGAAAGGTATAAACTATGAAAAGGTAGCAAGAGGGATCTTGTGGTGATAGAACAGTTCTGTATCTTGAGTGTGGTATAAATTACATCAAACTACAAGTGTGTGCATGCATTCACACACACACTCCAACATACACACACACACACACACACACACACAAGTGCAGGTAAAACTGGTGAAATCTGAATAAGGTGACATTGTACCAATGTCACTTTTCTGGTTTTGACTATGTCAAAGATAGACAAATCTGGATACTAGTTAAGATGGTGAGGACAGATTTTAATTAGTATATCCTATTGCAATAGGGAAAAGAGTACAGCATGAACTGAACTTTTGTTCTTTTCATAAATGACTGGGTATTTTAAAGAGAAAATGAAGAATTATGGAGGGAGATGAACAGGGGCTCAGTAGAGTCAGGAAAGTGAAAAATTACAAAAGTCTGGAAATGGGGGTTAGTCCCTGTGAAACACATTTGGGTTTGCTAACTGATCCTTATCAAAGTTAGGCTCCTATCTTCCCACAGAGACTGGGAGACAGGGGCCCTACCTTCAGCTGTTGACTGGAAGAAACAGTAATTTCTTTTGACAACCTTGAGTTTTCTCAGGCAGGCATTTTATGAGAGACTATGGTCAACCTAGCCATGAGGCCTTTCCCTGTTAGAATCTAGTGTTTGTTCAAGTCTTTATAGGCCAAGATTGAGGCATAGTAGAGAAGAAGGCTCAGAGGAGCCTGGCTAGAGTTTGATCAATGAGAGAATGTTTGTCAACTGTATTTACGTAAGACGTCACCAACCAGGAAAAACTGGGTTAATGGTACACTATCTCGTTACTATCTTTACAACTTCCTGTGAATCTATAATTGTTTCAAATTAAAAAGTTAAGGGACTTCCCTAGTGGTGCAGTGGTTAAGAATCTTCCTGCCAACACAGGGGACGCAGGTTCAAGCCCTGGTCCGGGAAGATCCCACATGCCACGGAGCACCTAAGCCCGTGTGCCACAACTACTGAGCCTGCACTCTAGAGCCTGCGAGCCACAACTACTGAAGCCTGCACACGTAGAGCCCATGCTCTGCAACAAGAGAAGCCACCGCAATGAGAAGCCTGTGCACCACAACGAAGAGTAGCCCCTGCTCGCCGCAACTAGAGAAAGCCCACGCGCAGCAGCAAAGATCCAATGCAGCCAAAAATAAATAAATAAGTAAAATAAAAATAAATTTTAAAAAAATTTTAAAAAATAAAAAGTTAAAAATATGCAATGTGTTTTATGTTTATAATTTAATATTGATAATCTTAAGGTGTTTAGAATGTGCCATAATCATTAGCAGTAAAAAGGATAGAGAATTTTATGATCTGCCATTATTCATTTAGGATTCATAAAAAGTCTTTTTTTTACCAGTTTATTCGTAGCATTAGGTAGTGTGCCTTCCACCTTTTAGGTGCTTAGTTAATTTTGTATAGTAAATGAATATATAGATGGTAAGCTTATTAGTATTTATTAGGATTGTCCAGTTCTCTTTAACATGACTTTATATTCACCAAGAATTTTATATTAGCCTTATTTGGTAAGAAGCAGAGCTTCTTTCTTATATCCTGAGAGAGTACACTCTTCACATCATAGTCTAGGAAAATAATGCTCCACACTGTATTTGCTATTTTTCAAATATATGTATTGATTCATTTATTTTTCAGTGTAAATCAATAAATTGGTATTAGGTTTCATTCAGTGGTCACCTTTTTTTAAAAAATTTATTTATTTTTGGCTGTGTTGGATCTTTGTTGCAGTGCGCAGGCTTCTCATTACGGTGCTTTCTCTTGTTGCAGAGCCCAGGCTCTAAGACCGCGAGCTTCAGTAGTTGTGACTCGCAGGGTCTAGAGCACAGGCTCAGCAATTGTGGCGCAAGGGCTTAGTTACCCCACGGCGTGTGGGATCTTCCCAAACCAGGGCTCGAACCCGTGTCTCCTGCATTGGCAGGCAGATCTTAACCACTGCCCCACAGGGAAGCCCAGTGGTCACCTTTGAGTTACAACACAGCAAGTCAGTTTTCTGGATTAGGTTCCTATATTAATGGAATCAGCATTCCATACAAGAAAACTGAAAGTCATATCCTAGGCCAATGATAATAATTTAACAATCCTATGAAGACATGCAAGAAGCTCCTTCTATTTTTTATTTCTTATCTTTAAAAAATAAATGTACATTGTTCTTATTAACAACTTTTTAAAGGTGAATTGCTTGTGGAAAACAGTATTCAACAGCAATCTGCATATTGCTGAAGTAGGGTTGGCAGTCAAGGTATGGTGACCAAGAGAAGGAGAGTAAGATGAAGGAAAAAGCTAAGTTATTTGAGAGTTCCCTCTCACCAGGAATTTCTCTAAAGTCAGACTTGACCTCAAACCACTCAAATAGGAGACTCAAATATTATAGAATTTCTAGTCTGCTGTGAAATATTCCTGAATAAAGCTTACAACTTTTACAGTCTTCTCTCTTGCATATTTTTATTGTCTGAGGTACAAGCACAGTGGTGTAGGGTGTCCCAGCCCCTCAAGGGGCAGTACAGTGCATGGTCTGTATGTTGGCTCAACTCCATATTAGCACACTGTCAAAATAAGGGATGATGTATAAATCTATATACTCTGCCAACAACAGCATATAAACTACCTGGAGTTCATCCAGCTCTACATAGAGGGCACCTTTATTCAGCAAGCCCAGAATATTCTTAAGACGTCATGTTGGTGAAGGATGCTATCAAGGGTAGAAATTTGTGGCATTTTCGACAGTAATATACAGCATATCTTTCCAATTGTTTACATTCTATGTATCCTTTGTATTACAAAAATAAGTATTTTGTGTGTGTTATATAGTTTATTCATACAATTGTATGTGTTTAAATATAAATTCATAATGCATGGAGATATATTATGTGTCAGAAATATTAAAAAGCATTTGATGTAGGTAAAAACCAGGCTTCTGTAAATGGAAATAGATTATCACAAGAAGAATTGTAAGAGAATAAAGAATGAGTTGAGAGGGAAACAAAAGATTGATACAGTTAAACTCAGGTGATTTCTAGTTTTCCAGTACATGGAGTGTAGCTACAGTTTTGGGTTACTAGAAACTGTCATTTGAGAAACTTCTACTTTTTACTTCGAAGTATTTCATTAAAATATAAATTGAGGTAACTCTGGAAAGATGAACACTCTATCAAGCATTGGATCTACTTGCAACTGAGAAGTGACAGCAACCCTAATATTTCAAAAAGCCATACGGAGGAGTTAATGATATAGCTGTTCAGAGCTGACCTCTGTAACCATGATTGTGACGAGATTTTTCACACTGTAATAAAATCTGATACCATTTCTGTATGGACCAGATATCTACTTCCCTAGGCAGTGATATCCAGGTGCAGGTAGGAGGATGCGGGAGGAAAGGTGCATGGAGTGCATAGAACTGTACTGAATAAGGAGCAAAAGTAAATTTAAGGCTTATAATAAAGATGGAAAAACCTTTAATAGTGAAGTTGCTACTGGTGGTAAGAAAATCAAAAGAGAGCTTCCTATCTAAAATGTCCTTCCTGTTTTCCTCATAATAACTTTTTATGATTCTGAATCTGAGACAAGTTAAAAATACTAGAGTAGCTGATTCCTTTAAACAATTTTCAAAAATGAAGGGTGATTCTGGGCTGTTCTGACCCTATCCATAAAGTCTAGAAGCATTTCTCTTTCTGATATTTTAAGAAGGGAACTTTAAAAACCAGGTTTTCAGATATTTTAAATATGAAAAAATGGAGGAGATATAGATTTAAAAATGCACACTTTATTACCTACAGTGAAATGCCACACCCCATGGTATTCTCCATTTCCAAAAATATTATCACTAATAGGAACGGAAAGAACAACAGGACCATTTGTAGCTCTTTGCCTTTAAAATTGGTAGAATATAACACCTTTTTAAAAGGAAAGTTGTATAAAATATAATATTATCGTTTCCAAACCACAAATTTATAAGTAGTATACATTGTGATATTTGTAGGGGAGAAAAACTTTTCCTTTCTTCTCAGCAAGGTTCTTTGATTGGTCTAACAATTAAATTGACATAAAACATTAACAAGAGAAAAATTTAATTTCATATGTACGGGACCTCCAAATATATGAGACTCAAAGAAGTAACCAAAGCAGGTGGCTTGTATACCTTTTAGACAAAGAGACACTAAATTTGTGAATAATTGACAAGACAAAAGTTTGGGCTTGGGATAGTAAATTAGTGAAGAAGTAACATGTTTATTTATACAGCCTTCTCAGCCCTAAATTCCCTGTCCCTGGTGATAAGGATGCCTTCTGCCCTTCTGGTACAGGGAGGGTATCTTTCACAAGGGAGATTTACTTCCTGCTTTCAGGGGGACAAAGGAAGGTCAGAGTGTCCTTCTTGTACCAGCTGTTTCTTAAATAACTTTAATTCAAAATAATCAGTATGCCAGAGTGGCACACTGTCATGTTAAATTATTGAGTACTTTTTAGCATATCCAAATGTTAATTGATTAATCATTTCTGTAGTTAAAACTTCTTAGTTTAAAGCACTAATTTTTGCTTCAGAAAAGTTATTGCTCCTGTTTTGTCAGAAATAAAATGGAAAAGAATAATCTCCCTTATAAATTGAAAATCACTTTTCTTTGAATTCAAATGAGGCTTCATCCAGAATCCAGAATTTGAATTCTCTGAAACATTTAGATATGTTACTTGAAAAATATCCTTGACTTAAAAACAGCTGCTGAACTGTTTAGTTATAAACAAACAATTTGTATATTTAGTTTAAATATTTAAAACCAACTTATGTATTAATCATAAAATGAGGACCGAAGTGCAATCTCATTACATGCTTGAAAAAATACTGATCATTTACCTTAAGAAAATTTATGTTTAAATTGTATTCCTATCCATGCAATTCAAATAAATGGTCTTCTTAAATTTCACAAAAGTATTTTTGTATATTCTGAAAACCTACCTTAAACAAACAAGAAATCCTTATTTTTATTCCACAGCTATTGAACTGTAAAGTACAAATAACAAACATTATCACACTTCAGTTTGTTTTGGAGAACTATTATAATTTAGTGGAGTGAAGAGTTTCAGTAGAAGGATAATGTGTAACTACCAAATGTAGCATAGAATATTTAGGTTGTAAGTAGTAAAATATAAATGATAGGTTACCGCTGTTCTATGCAACTTACTCTTAACTCAAGAAAAGTTTGGTGTGTAATTTCAAACTCTATAAATTCCTGCAGTTTATTACTTATTACTTATGGATTCAGCCCAGAAAACGTGCTGCATTCTGTTAAGTCATTACAGATTTCCTTCTAAGAACTTTTAAGTACATAATACTGTTTTTGCAGATAGATGAACTAAATAATGATTTATTGCTATGTTTACTTTGCCTGAGGCTAAAAACTCTGATTGGATGAAACAAAGTTCTTTTCCTGGTGCAAAATTTTATTGCTCTGATTGAAAGTGTTTCTTCTTTTCATTATAGTAGCATAAGGTAAGGCAGTTATTAAGCACCAGCTCTCTTACAGATACTCTAATAGTTTTATAAATGTCTTCTCAATTTATATTAATGAAAACAGTCATTTATTACAAAAGCACTGCATGTTAATTTCTATTTATTTTGCTGAATATAATATGGGCTAATAGGAAGCATAGTTTTTCACATATTTACTGCAGAACCCAGATTCTGTCCAATAAATCTGAGCATGTTTTGGGAACTGTTTGTACAGTCTAGCATTGCAGGGAATAAATGCTCATACGCAAATTAATAAAAAGTATAACACTTTAAAAACATTTTCTACATATTAGAATGCATTAAAAACTTTAAAATGCAATAGGCAGTATATATAAAGTCCCCAAATCAAGGAACATCACTGCTATAAACTTTGCCATAAACTTCAAACATCATTTTGCACACAAGTTATTTTTAATACCTGCCATTTCTTTACTTTGGTAGTTCTTTTTAGATAATAGATTCTAGCCTTAGGTACAGTTCTACTTTTAATTTAAGTGGAAATATAAAAGCATGAAATTCTTCTTTGTAGACAGTGTTTTGCTACTGGACGTTATCATTAGAGGGATGAGCCATGACTGACCTTTCAGTCTTCATGATAAAAGACCTCATTCACAGTTATTCACCTAACACCAGAGAAGAATAACACCCCTTCAAAATTTGAAGATATACACAATATTTTTATATAAATCAAAAATACTTATAAAAATGGAAACATTTAAAAATGGGGAAATGGTGTGGGGTTAGCAACCCTTAACATGTTTCTCCTAAATTGTCATAATATATCTATGACAACTCGGAAAAGATGTATCTCATGAAATACATAAAAAATTTAGACTAATAATAACTGTTGCTAGAATCTGAGAGCTTTCTGAGCTATAATCAGAAAATGACTGGAGCAATTCTCAAAATTTCAACTATTAGCTCGCAAAATTTTGGCATTTGAAACATTTGCCATTTTCTATACAGAAAGGTAGATACAAAGAGATTTCACCACCACTAAGGGGCTCAGTTTCTATGCCAATCTGGAAATTAGACAGGGAGCTCTCTTCTAAAAACAGTCTGTTCAGTACTCTGGTACACTTATTCCCCAGTAGCTCTCCTTGGGCAACTGGGGTTTTTGTTTGCGGACCAATTCTAGAATATAAATTAGTGTTTCTCATTCAGTGTTGTAATGACAGACACCATCCCACCCATCTTCTGGTCCTTTGTGATCTCAAGCCTAATTCTCCAGGGAGGAAAAAGACAACAAATTAACAACCGAAATTGAAACATAAGTAAACACAGCCAAACAAATCTATGAAGAGTGGATTTTGTTTGTTTTTTTACAATTTACACTGAAGATACTATATATCTCATCCAGCAGTGTCTTAAAAACAAATCTTTGGATGACATTTTACAACAGATTTAGAATGCAGTCAATCTAAAATTCACTATTTAATAATTAGTAGAACAAAACGACTTGATGATCTCAGAGATGTGGTGAAGAAAGCCTTACATGCTTCAGTCAACAATAGAAATGAAAAATGTTATGGAAAAAATTTGGCAATATAACTTGTTGTCTAGATGTGAAGGAAATTAAAAGGTTACCTGGCTTTATGCAGTTAATACAATATTTAAAAAGTGATTAAACTAATCTCCGTAGAACGAGTAAGTTTTAGAGAAAGTTGATTTTGTGTCCTCTATAAGTCCAATAATATTGTTATTCAGCAGGTAATATTTACATCACTACATTGTAATAAAATGTGTTTATGACCTTTTGTTTTTCAGAATCAAAGACAGAGTATGAAAGAATTATAGCCATGTAATGAAATGTAAATGTTATAAATACTGACATTGTGAAAGAAATGATGTCATTCAGGAGCTGAGAGGAAGAGGGGCGGAGAGGTTGGAGAGATACAGCAGTGCTAGTTGTAGCATTTCATATAAAGAGAAGTAAAAATATACTATGTAAACTTGGTGGTTCAAATTACATTGTAACACAGTATTCAGATTTATAAGAGTGATAAAAAGGAAAAACAAAATAAAAATAAATCTAACAAAGATTGGAAGTAATGGGCAAGTGGGAAGAGAAGATAATGCAGATCAGCTGCCTATCTCATCTCTTGTAGTAGAGTGTAAAAAGATAGGCTTGATGTTGACAGATTGGAAATAATTGTAAACATATTACTTACAATTAAAAAGGTGATTACCAGAAGAATAAATGACAGAAATTATCAAATATCATGATTTCCAAGAAGTAGGATTAGGGATTAGAAGTTTTTCAACACTGTTCTTTAATTTTTAAATGCTTATATCAATTTTGGAATTTACAAAAGAAATGAAGAAAAAAATAAGTTCTGAGTTAAATCACAGGCCCATAAGAAGCTGAGATGAGTAAGTACTAAATTAATGTTTTAGTTGAATTTATCCACTCTATAGCAATAAAATAGAGTGTATAAATAGTGAATAGTCATTTAAAAAAGGATTTAGCTCATGTTATTTATTTCTCCCTATAATCATTAGCTATTGAAAGCTGCTAGATAGGGCATGCTTCTCTAGGCCAGGATTACATTTGTAAAAATCTACAACCATGAAGGACAGCAGAATACAGAAGTGTACATAGGACAGTGAAACTGCAACACCCAGATGGCTGCAGTCAGCAGGAGTGTTAAATTCTGGGACAAAACAGTTATACATAGATAGAATAAATGTTTTCTGCACTTTGTGAAATACTTTCCAGGTATGACTTAGCCTAGATGTTGTTTTCTTTCCCCTAAAACTAGGTCAATCTTTATAACTCCCCTCTTGGCATTAGGATACGGAGATGAAATTTTTCCTTTGAGGTCAAAGTCAGTTGTGACAGGCACAGTTTTATCAAAACTGAGAGAAAGAAATATCCCCCTTTAAGTTTCCAGATAAGATGATATTGTGCAGCAGATAATAGGGGAAAAAAGGGGGGATATAGTCAGAGCTCTAGAAAATCAGATGATGAAGAACCTATAGTCAGCACTTGAATTTCTTATAAGTATAGGCAAATACATTGAGAAAGCTTGGTAAAACATTTGCTGTAAAAAGAAAATGATTACTGATGAAGACTGATTTGAGACAAATAAACATGTCAAAATTTAGTACCAAGAAACAAAAGAGAACAATAAATATCAGATGCAAATAGAATTGTGAAGTTATCCTTGCTCACATCCCTCAAGAAGAGAAACAATTCCCAGATGAGGCTGAAAGAGTTAAAAATCATCTTGTACTTAGATCTGTATATTAATTTTAAGCATGGATGGATGTGAATATATGTATTTGTTTGAATCTTCTAATATGTGTCTTAATTCTGATACTAAATTATATATTGTTCATTGCTTAGTATTAATGTAGTCAATCTCCAGTGATGCTTGTGTGTACATGATTCTTCCACACATACCGACAAATTCCTACTGCATTTACAGAAATTCATCATAAGAATCTGTAAGTAACATAATGGTTTATGGAATATTGATCAAGTATTTTATTAGAGTGCTTCTCCATTTGAATAAAAACGTATCTTGCAATGTGTATTTAAATAAGTGTAAATTACTTTTCTTAATCCCTTTGAATACATTTACCTTAAAAAGTTTGTAAGCATTTTTACTGTATTTAAGGCTAAACATTTACTTACATAAATTTTGAAACTACCTCAGATTGCTAAAAGTAATTTTAGCAATGTAAATAAAATATGTGCATTTAAATACATGCAACATAATCCCCCAAATTAAATGAAGTTTAACAATGAGTGACAAGCTAAAAGTAAAACTAATTCTGGGTCACAAAAATCATAGAAATAACAGAGACAAACAACTTTCATATAACATATCTGAGGCTTAGTTTACATATTAGACAAAAAGTTGCGTTAACATTTCATTATCTAATTTTTCCTGAGGTTTATCTTAGCATTACCATTGCACTGCTTCCATCATTACCCGCTTCCCCTCAAAGAGGACTGAATAGTTCAACTCCTGCAAGGGGCAGAGTCTCAGTGTGGTATGAAATCTTGAGAGCCAGAGCTGAAGCAAACATTGGCTCCTTGAGATAGGGTGAGACACCAGGTGCAGGGATGAACTGAGCCCTCTGTGGGAATAGAGGTAACATTAGGGACATACAGAGAAGAATTATATTTTTCAGAATGAGACAAGACAAAATAAATGCTAGTTACTTGTATCAGAAAGAGAGTA